>NW_004443952.1:5259279-5377149 GCF_000243295.1 Trichechus manatus latirostris | reverse complement strand
TGGGAAGCTGTGCGCGTCCCCCGGCGGCGGCAGCTGCGGGAGGCGAGGGGCGCCGCCGAGGAGCCGAGCCCGCCGAGCCGGGCGCTCTATTTCAGCGGGCGAGAAGACCAGCTGTGCCTCCGGGCCGACCTCGAGCTGCCCCGGGACGCGTTCACGCTGCAAGTGTGGCTGCGAGCTGAGGGGGGCCAGAAGTCTCCGGCAGTGATCACAGGTAGGCAAGGGCGCCCCGGCGGGCGCTGCACCGTTCCCGCGGCCCCAAGGGCGCGCGGGTGCCTGGGCGCGGGTGGCGGGACAGTCCGGGGCTTGCGGGTGTGTCTGTGTGGAAGCCGGCCCGCCAGCGGCGCGGCGGCGCCAGGGACGAGCTGTGAGCCTCCCTTTGCCCCATCCGCTGCATGGGCGCACTTGGAAGGCGCAGTCGCGTGGCTCCCGAGGGGGAGCGTGGGGTGCGCTTCTAGCGGCCCCGAGACCCTCAGTGGAAGCTGGTCTCTGGGGAGTCTCAAGCACGCAGACCGTGCTCTGGGATGATCAGAGGGACTCCATCTCCTTTGGGATAGAGGGTAGGATGACCCAATTGGGATGCAAGTTAAAAAAGCCTACGGGGGCTGTTGATTTCTTTGACTTTTTAATGGGATGACCCTTCTTTATTTGGCCGCGTTACCCCGAAAGCCTGCAAGGACGATGTTATTGTGATCTCCAGGACTTAGACGTCCCCGGAGTGCCCCAAAGTTGCTCTCGCTTGCTGCCTGCCTCTGGGATCCACCCCCAAGCCCAACACACACACACACACACACACATACACACGCACACACGCGCACACACACACAGACTGCCGTCCCATGTTCTTGCTTTTAAAGCCCATTGCCTGTCACTCGGGTCTGGAGCGAGCCCGTCCTAAAGCACACACCACCAGCCTCTACCCCTGTCTCGACTGCGAAACGAGGTGCTTTTCTCATTTAGGACTTTTATGAGCCTGTAATGAATTTGATTTCTCCCTCCTTGCCCTCCCTCTCTCTCCCTTTCGTCGTTCCACAGCGAAACCCATAGTGAAACCGGACACTTTGCGAGGGTTGCAAACCTTAGAAATGCTCCAACATCCATTTTTTTCCCCCTCTAAATGAATCTATGGAAATGCCTTTAATAAAACTGGGGGGCGGGCGGGGGGCGGCGCTGAGGAGAGAAGGAAAGTTTTGCCTCTTCTGGCTGGGAGATTCCCTTCCTGCACAAACAATCTTGCCATGTCTTGGGACGTCTTAAAGTGAGAGTAGGGGTTCCCCCCTTGCTGCAGCCAGGAAACGTGTGGAGGCGTTTTTTTGTTGTTGTTGTTGTTGTTTTTTGTTTTTTGTTTTTTTTTTTTTTTTTTGCTCCCACCCCCTTACACGCTTTCTTAGAAGGGAATGCTCTGAACTTTGGGGCAAGTTCTGCCTCTTTCTGTCTTTCCGTAGCTTGGACTTTCTCAAACGTTGCGCTAACTCTATCCTATTTACATGAAATCCGCTTCAGGGGACCCAAACTCTGCTGCTCTACCAAGAATGTGCTCCCCTCACCCCCACTTTCCCGCTACCAAACCCAGTGCAAGCAAGTGACTTTCCCGAACACCTGACGTCATCGCATGGTATTTTTCCTCTCCCCCCCCCTTCCCCTCATCCCCAGAGGGAACCCGAGCTCATTCACTTTCAGTCCCCAAGTCCTAGTCACTGAGAGGGGTGTATAATATGGAGCAGAGGGGATTTTATTCGTAATAATGATGATGACGATGATGATCATTTAGAGCTGTGATGTGTTTACTTCTTTTTCAAAACATGAAAAGCACAGAGCTTGCTGCTTGAAAATGATTTTTTTTTTAAATTACTAGGTATAATTGTTGCCAGTCTTTACCCGTCCTATCAGTGATTTGGAAGGCTTCCCTCCAGCAAGTAGAGCCCAGGGTTATGTAGATACCATCAATGAAAAGGTAATAAAGGCATTTTAAAAAGACAACAACAAAGAACAAAACATCTGGGGTTCCCCAGGAGACTGCCTTATAAGTGTCTGTAATTCAGACAAGGAGCCTCTCTTCACAACGTTCTCTCGAGCACTCATTCTCTCTCTCTCACACACAAAGATTGTTGCAGTAAAATACTTTAATTGGATGGGGCCATCAGGTTATTATTGCTTATATAAAATGCCTGGTCCATTTTATGTGTGGAAATAACATTCCTCTCAAAAAGGAAAAAAAAAAAAAAAGGGCACTGCTGTCGTGTAGCACCAGAAAGCCAGGAGCTTTTCTCCCGAGGATTCTGGTGGAGTTTTTTTTCCCCTCCCCTAACTGAGTACAAGCCAGATTTGGCGGTGTGTAAACACCTGGCCCTGAGCCAGAAAAGACTCATTCTGCATATCCTCCACATGGTACAGACTGTTGGACTAAAAAGAACCTGCTTCTCCTTGAATTAAAAAGCAAACAAACAGAGGTTCTTGGCAGAAGCACTTTTTTTAGCTCCCTCCTTCATGTAAGTTGGGGCTGGGAGAGGCAGGGCTGAGGTGGGCAGTGTGGCCTGGGGTGCCAGGGCTTGTCCTCACGCTTTGACCTCAAGTGCCCAGTTTGCTACCTGACCTCCGCTGGCTTTCTCTGGCTGGGCATCGACACTTTCCTAGGAATCCTTGGTCACCTATCTTGAGAGAGCAGTCATCACCCAGCAGGGACCGCGCTGCTATTTCAGGCAGCTGCCTTGCTGTCAGGCCAGGCTGCCTTACATCACTCTTTGCTGCAGGATTCAATTGGGTTTCGTAAAGGTCTAATTTTACGGTGCTGTTAACCGGGTCTGTCGTCTGGCAGAGGCAGGCCTCGCCGCTCCTGGTAGGCGGGCTGTGCTTCCAGATCTGCCTGGGATGCTATTTCTGCCCCGGTTCAAACTTCACTGACAACCAGCTCAGACAGGCGCTCAGAGAGGCAGAGGGAAGGAGTGAAGGAGCAGTTTGCTTCTGAAGCTCTGAAAACATGCCTTTTATTTTTCCAAAATGGAAAGAGAAAAAAAATTATTAATAAATAAAAAGGAAAGGCTTATGCAGGCAAGAACAAAGCCAAAGTTAGAAAGTGCTTTTGTGCAGGATTCTCTGGAGGGCCCACCAACGATGGATGGTGGTTAGGATTGAAGAATCCTGTAAGGCTACTGAGAAAAGGCTCCTAAGAGGTTACCCAGGCCACTTCCTCTTGTGCCAAATGGGGAAATAGAGACACAGAGAGGGGAGGAGTGTGTGCTGGATGACACAGCTTGTCGGTGGCAGAAACTAGGATTTAACCCCTGGCATCCCGACTTCCAGTCCTTACCCCCTACACAGCTGAGAGAACTGTCTCATAAACACCCTCACCTCTTACCCCACGCAGACCCACCACCCAGGCACAGACTTCATGCACAGCAATTTGTGCTTCCTTTCAAGTCGCGGGGTTTCTGACACATCCCTTTGCTTTTGTCACACACCAGGCAAGATCCCAACCCCCTCTCCCCCCCCCCCCCCCCGCCCCACCACACACACACCTCCAGTTTTAAAGAAGAAAAAAACCAAGACTCAATTTGCTCCATGGAGCAGAGGCCCTGAGCAGCAGTTAATCTTGTTAAAATTTCTCCTGACCTGTTACATAAGTGAAATGTGGACCCCACAAGTACTGCCCTTCTTCCACCCCCATCCCGCTCCCCTTCCCTCCGTGGTCTGGACTCCCCGCTCAGAAGGAAAAAGGGATTTACCTGAATCCCATCCAGCACCTCAGCTTGCCAGGCTTTCTTCTTTTGTTCTAAATGTTGGACTGGATTGAGTTTGCTGGTTACTCAGAAAAGTCTATTATTTTTTTCTCTCTTCTGGGCCCCCCACCTCCTACTACCCAACTCCTCATCCTTCCGAAAAAAAGTACTTGAAAGTCTCCAACTTCAGAATAGCTGTGGCAGCGAAGGCTAGGCTTTAAAGAGTGCGTATATTAACATGGTTCTTTCCCGACATGCATAGGCACCCCGAGATCTAGAATGTTACAATGGTTAGAACTCAAGTTATCTGAGTGTGAATTCATCTCCACCCCTTACTGGCTGTGTGACCTTGAGGGAGCTAGTTGACTCCTCTGGGCATCAGTTTCCTCATCTACAAGTGAAGATGGCACATGTCCCTATCTCACAGGGTGTTTGTGGGGAGGAAATGAGCTCATACATGGAAAGTACTCATCACTGGTCTTGGGATATAGTAAGCAAGCACTCGGCAGACTGGGTTCTTAGTATTAGACATGATTTTCCAAAGATCTCAGTCTTGACTTTAGGGACTGCAGAAACTTAAATGCAAGAAGGAAAAACTCTCCCTGAGTGCCTTCCAGGAACCAGGTGCTAGGCACTGTGCTAGGGGCTTGCCCTGTACCTGCCCGCTTCACCCTCACAACAATCCTGGGAGGTGGGCATTATTGCCTCTGTTTTTCAAATGAGGAAACTGTTGTCAGATATTCAAAGTGACTTGATTCAAAGTCCCACAGGTAGCCGGGTGGGCAGAGCCCAGATGCGAACTGCAGTCCCAAGTGCCTTTTTCCTCTGCCACCAGTCTTTTTGGAGAGAGAAGAAATTACTTCCATTCTGTTCCTTAGTCTTGTTATACTACATGTTTCCATTCCTGTCTGCATCTCTATGTGCTGACCATATACTTACAGATTAAAGAAGATAAGAACTGAGTATAAATCTCATATGGAGCTCTGGATTTGGCCTTCCAGGTCTGTTTTTCTTTTCATGTCAAATAATCATTCAGTGGAAAGAAGCAGACAAACTAGGCTTGGAATTTCTTTTACCAATTACTTGCTATGGGATTTGAGTCGTCACTTCACTGAACTCTTGTGCCTCATTTTCTTCAACTATAAAATGGATATGATGGTATCAGGATATTTCAATCAAATAAATGTACAGAAAGTACCTAGCATTGTGCCAGCTCATATTAGGGCTTTAGTCAATGGTAGCTGAATCTAAAACTATACCCCCCTTTTCCATTTTGCTAGCTTTGCTTACAGAAAGCGAGGCCTGTTTGTGCATTGTTAGGACTTCCCCTTCTGAGTTGCTGAGGAGTCTATCCAGAGTAGACAGGGCATCTTGGAAACAATTAAACCGCCTCAAATCCCTCCTCTCACTTTGATCTCTACTTTCTTGACCTGCTGGGACTATCTCTTGGTAGTAAGAGCCAGAGGAGATCCTGAACCACTAGGAATTGTAAATAGGAAAACTAGTTAGCATCCTGGGGTAGCATACACCCCCAGGATTTGTAAGCCAGACTGTGGGCCTAGCAGGTTCCAGATCACCAGTCTACTCTCACATCCCTCGTGCTCCTTTCCCAGATGCCCTCCAAACTCCCCCTTTCTTCTGAGCTGCCATTCACATGGATGAATGGGGGTGATGGAGGCTGGGGAGCCTAGGGGAGCATCACCCACGTACTTCTTCACAGAGGAAGACAGACTTGAGACCCGGAGGTGTGGAGCTCAGGAGTGTGGGCCATGCGTAGTTAGCTCGGCATGGACTTGGTGGTTGTCTGGATCAAGCAGCTCACTGTACAAGGGACCCTGAAGAGCAGGTTCACACAGGTACTACCAGTTAAACTATATTCACAGAATGTCACCTCTGAAACGGACCTGGAAGACCATTTGGTCCATTTGCTCCCATTGTTACTACACTTGGAATCACCTCCAGAACTTTTAGAACAGGCTACACCTCAAAGACTCTGATATCATTGGCCTGGGGGTGGACCTAGGTACTGGTGTTTTTCAAAGCCTTCTCAGCTCATGTTGAAGGACAGCCAGTAGGGAGAATGACTGATCCAATCTGATCTCTCCCTGCTCTTCAGGTGGGGAAACTGAGGCCCAAAGGGACAGAGGTGTTCCCTGCTTACCTAGCTGGTTAGTGGCTGAGCCTCTAGAAAAATTCAGCTGTCCCAACTCTGAGGAACCAAACACCAGGAAAGACCCCTCTTCCATCCTGAGTTCCCTGCCCACCCCAAGCTCCTGACATTCCATCTTCCCACAGCAATTCCTGGGTATTAAGTCACGTCCTCTCCTTCTGGTGCTTCCTTTACAGCATGAGCATTCTTGCAGGGGGTCTCACGTTGAGTTCTATGCACCTGATTGCAAATGAATCTCTCAAAGTGTTTGGGAAGGGTCCCTCTCTAAGCAGGAGTAAGGAGTATGGAAAGGGGAAGCTCAGCTTTGAGGCATTCACCACTTTGCCCTGGGCGAGCCCTACGGAAGATGTGTATTCCTCATTATCTCAAAGCCCCCCTCAAGCTTGAGACCACTCCAAAACCAGCGCTGGTAGCAGGCATCTCAGATGGGGAAGAGAGGAAGATCTCCAGGTACCCCAGGTATAAAGACTCCCTTTATAGGTAGCTTAGTGTTATGTCTAAGGAATCCTGGTGCAACGGTTAACACTCAGCTGCTAACGGAAAGATTGGCACTTCGTACCCACCTAGTGGGTCTGTGGGAGAAAGACCTGGTGATCTGCTGTCGTAAAGATTACAGTCTAGAAAACCCTGTGGGACAGTTCTGCTCTGTCTCATGGGGTCACTATGGGTCAAAATCGACTCAACAGCATCTAACAACACTAACAATGACAACTGTGCTGTGTCTACTTGTGGCTAAGGGGGCAGGAATCCAGAGGCTCCATCTCTCCTTCACCTGCTGCCCCTGCATGTTACTAGAAATGGTCAACTGCGATTCTAACACTGGCAATTGATAACTGACTTGTGAGTCTCAGCCCCTTGGCTAGTTTGAAAACCTGAAGCTAGGAATCAGGAGGTCTGAGTTCCCTGGCTCGGCCTCCTTTGAGCCATGTGACTTGGATACTGTGACTTGCCACCAGGCCTCAGGCGTGTGGTTACACTTGCCATCCTCACTTCACAGGGTTGCTGTGAGGATCAGGCAAGGCAATGGCAGCCAAAGATCTTGGTCGACTTCAGAAACCAGTGCAAATGTCAACAGTGGGAGGAGGAGTCAGAAAGTAAAAGATGTGAGGAATTTGTGCAATCAAGGTCATTCCTGGAAAGGTGCCTTTATTATCCTTATTCACACTGCAAACAATAAATAGTGATCAAGTTAGCAAACTTTTTCATACCTGTGACCTCACTAGAGTCCTTTGATGTTGGGACTTCACAGGTCTGCCGAGTAGGAATAGTCTGATTCCTACCACTTACTTGCTGTGTGACCTTGACAATTTCCTTCTCCTCTCTGGCTTTGGTTCTCTCAGGATGCAAAATGAAGGTGGAGAGTAGAATAGGGGCTTTCAAATTGTGCCTCACAATATTAGGGAGCCCCTGGGGAGAGACTGAAGGGCAAAACTCTGCCCCCCCATCATATTCCTTTCACCTTATTCTGCTTAAATTGTGGAATTCCACAAGATTCCATTGGAAAGAATATGCAAGTTCCTCAGTTACCAAGAGTTTGAATGGATGCGGACTCATATTAAGGAATTATTATTGATTTTGTTAGATATAATAATGGTATTACGTTCTCTTTAAAAATCCCAGTCTTTAATACATACTGAAGTATTTATGAGTAAAATAACATCATGTCTATTTCTTTTATCTGTTGTTTTAAATGCTCCAGGAAAAGTAAAATAAGGTGGGGGAGGGCGGCGTTAGATAAAACAAGATTGGCAAATGATAACAATTGTTGAAACCAGGTGATGGAAATGTGGGACTTCAGTATATATTTCTCTATACTTGTATGTGTCATGGAAGATTTCCATACTAAAAGTTATAAAAAGAAATTAAAAGAGTTTGAGAGCCATAGGAGGAGGCAAAGTCTCAGATGCCTGCGTGTTCTGTGAGCTGATGAGTTTCCAAATAATAACCAAGGCTTGAAGAGGATAAGGTACTCTCCCAAGGTCACACAGAGATTCATTGCAAGAGTCAAATTCAGTTCAGGCTTCAGACACTAGGAGCACCCTTTCCCCTCCTACCTATATACTTGTAAACTCAAGTCAAAATTACCATCTAGGGAGAACTGAAAGGAAAGGAAAGAGAGGAGCCTTACGGGGGAAACATGGAAGGGGGAAGTCTGAACTTGCTGGGCAGTAAGAAGTTTGAGTGAGAAAATTCTTCACTGTAGGCGATTGTGACATAGAGTCCCTGGGTGGTGCAAATGGTTAATGCCCTCAGCTGCTAACTGAAAGGTTGGAGGTTTGAGTCCACCCAGAAGCACCTTGGAAGAAAGGCCTAGACATCTACTTTTGAAAAATAAGCATTGAAAACCCCATGGAGCATAGTTCTACTCTGACACTCATGAGATCACCATGAGTGAGAATCGAGTTGATAGCAACCTTTTTTTTTTTTTTTTTTAATTGGACTGTCACACATTGCAAGATGTTTGGCATCCTTCGCCCTGTGCACAAGAATCCTGTAGGATCCGCTATTCATTGTGACAATCCAAAATGCTTGTCTCCCCAAAACACACACACACACACACACACACACACACGCACACCATTTCCCCATACCCTTAGTCCTCCTTTTCTTGTTTCCTTATTTCCCTCCATCTCCAACTGTCTGGGGAGCCTTCTAGAGCTCTGTACCTAGGGGGATGGCCTGCAGTTGCCTAGCCCTAGAGACGACCGACAATATCAGGAGAAGAAGTGTATGGTTACTGAGGAACTATTTTGTAGTGGTGGACCATAGGACTAAGGAGTCAGATTGCCTGGGCTTGATTTCTTGACTACTTCACTTGCTAGTTGTGTGACCTTGGGCAAGTCACTTGATATCTCCAAGCTTCACTTTTCCCACCTGTAAAAATGGGGATAATCCTAGCTCCTACTTCATAGGGTTCTTTTGAAGATTGACTGGGCCTCCAAGTAGAAAATGCTTTGTAGTGGAATCAAGACCATGGGTAAACACCCAGTAAACATTAGTAAACACCTAGCCCTTGCCACATGTTATTTCTAATTATCCCAAGAACTTGATGAGTTAGATATGCTTATCTCCTTCGGCAGAGCCAGGTCTTGACTTTCCCTCCCTTCCTGCTCAGGAAGGTTGTATTGCTATCATCTTAACGTAAAACAAAAACTAAAAGACAAAAGAACTCTCAAAACTTTATTGCTTCATATTATAAAAGTAATGAATGCCCATTGTAGAGAATCTAAGAAATACAGATTAAAAACATGGGATAAAGTAAAATTTGCCCATTCCCTGACTCTTCGAGTCAACAAGTATTTATTGAATCCTGCTACGTGCCAGGTACAGTTTTATGCCCTGGGTACACAGCAGTGAATAGAAGAGGTAAATATTCCTGCCCAGTTTATATTCTGAGGGTAGGAAGTAGAGACAGACTATAAATGAATAAGTACATGTATCACATGATGCCAGGTAAATCTTTATGAAGAAAAATAAAATAGAGGAGGGAGTCTAAGGAATGCTGGCTTGGAGTGGGTTGCGGAGGAGTAAGATTTCAATAAGTGGTCAGAGGAGGCTGTAATGAGAGGTGGCATTTCAGAAGAGACCTAAGAGCAGTGGGCTCTGTGGTTATCCATGGGAGAGTTTTCCAGAGAGCGGGAACAGCAAGTGTCAAGACCCTAAACTGGCAACATGCTTGATATGTTTGAGAAAAAGCAAGGAAGCAAGTGTGGCTAAAGCAGAGTAAGTAAGGAAGAAAACAGTAGAAATTTATATTAGAAAGGTAGTAGGATGGGGGTGTTGCATGGGGCAGATCAGTTACAGCCTTGTGGGTGATTAGGCTATTGTACAAGCTTTGGCTTAAGTTGCTGTAACAACTTGTTCAAGAGTTGTGTGAGTGGCCAAATCTCTTATCCATACCCTCTCTCAGAAATGGAGGATGAAGGACTATTCATCAGAGATGCTAGAGATAGAAGTTCTGCTCCGAGAAGGAGGCTGGAAGGATTGTCCTTCCCAAAGCACGTCTGACATTGGGTCTTATATTCTTAAAGAGTCACTGACTGGTGCTGGTCAAGAAGAGGGAAGTTGGTTCAGATGTATGTGCATACACAGCTATTTCCTATATCTACACAGAGAAAAAACATACATGGAGTGTGGGAGGGCCATGGTGTATTCAGGAAGGAAGTGGACTCTGAGTTAGGAGATGTCAGTTCTATACCAGTTCTGTTATTAGCTTGCTGTGTGACTTCGGGCAAATCACTTTCTCTCTTGGGGCCATCCTTATCTGAACGATGCGGATGGGGAGGGGTTTTATCTGCCTTTGCCTTAGAGACATTTCCAGCAGAGATATCCTAGGATTCTCTAATCCTACCAGGACTGTCCTAAAACAAAATTATGAAGTTGGCAACAGTTCCAGTTTTCTTCGTTTTTTGGTTCACTTTCCTCCACTAGGTGGTGCCTGTGCCTGTCACCTTCAGGGGCCAAGTGCCCACAGACTTTCTACTTCTCCCCCAGCAGCAGTCATTCACACAAAAGAATATGGTGCTCCTCGCTAAGGCATCATTGACTGATAACAGCTAAAATGTTATCCTCCCACCGACATATACAATTTAATGACTCCCCAAAAAGCTTTGTGTCAAAAAGGAAAGTACCAATGGCAAGATTTTAGTCAAAGACTGACTGAAGACACTATTTGGAGGAATATTGGTACTTCCCAATAGCTGGAAGCTACCCCATTAATAATACTGCTAACAATAGCTACCATAAGTATCTAAAAGTCTAACTGAGTAAACTTCCCAAGGATCACTTACTTGGCTAATGGTTAGAGTACTCAAATTTCATAATTTCTTACTGATACAGAGGCCATACCAGACAAATTCCTTGACTTCGAAGTAGGTCACTGTTTTTTTTAGACTTACTTATCTTTATAATCAGATGATTTAATGAATTAAAATACTTCAACTGTTTCTTGAGTCTGTAGCCATCTTTTAGACTCCTTTCCTTTAGGGAGTCACCAGTACTGTCATCCCTGAAGTACCTCTCCCTCTCTGTCCCTCCCTCTTCTCTCCTTTTCCATTACCCACACCCCACCATATTTGTTTTGGGCCACTTAGAGACTTTTCTTTAAGTGAGTGAGAGAAAATGTTTTGGTTCTCTATGATTATTTGCCACATACCCAGGGGCCCACAGAACCTGGGAGAGTAGGAGGGATGACTGTCAATTTCAAAGGACATGAGAAGGTCCCAGGTATTTATTTGCCCATTTGGACAACACAGAAACAAAAAGTCTGGGAGATGGGAAGTCACAGCTTGGGACTTGGGATCTAAGCACGTGGGTAGGAGGAGCACGGGACTAAATGTAGAGCCCTGGCCAGCCTTCTGCCTTTAGGAAGCTGGTAGTCTAACCTGTACTTATCATCCTTGTAGTTAAGAAGTTATCTCTATGTCTTCTTCATATCTACCTTTTCTTAATACCTGTTGCTCTATAAACAGGTAATCTGGCTGGGCAGAATATAGCCAAATGTGTTTGAATGACAAGAGTTAGTTCTCAGTGAGATTGATGGTCTTTCTCCTACAAAGACTGATGAGAGACTAGAGATGAATATGGTAAGAGGCCAAGCAGGAACAAGATGGACTTGCTCTAAGACATGCAAAACACACGCACAGAAAACATAAATGAGTACACACTACACTCTATTTTGTGAAGTAAAATTCATGTAAGCCCAAAGAACCTATGTGTGTGAAAGTTAGAAGGACTTTTTTGAGCCATCCATTTCACTGACTTGTCTAAGTCAGTGACTGGGTTGGGTAAGATCTATCTTCTGAGTCTTAGACGAGGGCTAGGTCCTCTTGTCTACTCACTTTGAACACTTTCTCTTGGGTTAATTAACATCTCTCTGGTGATGGCCATTATTTATCTCCAGACTTTACTGGGCTCCAGACTTATAGACCCAGATCCCTGCTGGAAATGTCAATATGCACTTTAAACTCTACATGTCCCAAATTGAATTTATCATTTTTCCCCCAAAATTCCTTGCGTCCTTATCTTGGTTGGTGGTAACACTATTCAAGTCTAGTCACTCACTCTAGATACATCATTCCCCATGTCCAATCAATCACTGATTCCTCTCTATCCTACCTTCTTAACATTTTTATAGCCACCCTTTTCGCTTCTTAGCTTAAGTCCTCTTCATCTCTTGTTTTGACTATTGCCCTAGTATTGCAATGCCCCTTTCTTCTCTTAGTCTGCACTCCCTTTAACCTATCTTCCAACATCTGACAGTTAGATCTTTCTAAAATACAAATCTAACTCTATTACTCTAGCTAAAGGTCCTTCAGAAACACCTAAATTATTTTCAGCTCCCCCTGATACTTCAGACTTTTTCACATAATTTCCTCTTCTTAGACTGCCTCCTATATCCCCAAGTACCCTTTTGTAAAACACTTATGCCTGGGATTCTACACAAAATTTCCCTTTTCTAAAAGCCTTCCCACTCTTCCTCCAAGTATAACTGGGTCCTCATACCCCTTATCCATTTGTGTCCACTATACCATCTGTACACTTATATCAAAACATCTATAATTCTTTATCACATTTGTTTACCTACTTGGAGTCTTATCCATCTTGACTTCTCCAGTGCCTAGCACAGTGCTTGACCTATAAAGAGGCTATTTGTATTTTGTTTAATAAACGGATAACTGGATAAGAGAACTGGATAAATATCTAATGATTCTAGGAGAAAAAGCTCCGGAACCTCAGGCTTGCTGCATTACGTAACCAAAGGACATGACCTACCATGTGCGTCACACTCAAAAACGTTACACAGTGGTTAATTCCATTTCCCCTTGAGCAAAGAAGTCAGAAGGGAAAAGAGATCTGGCCTTCCAAAACAGAGAGGGGAGGGAGACAGTGTATTTATGGGGCGCCTCAACTCACATTGCAGCCTTTTTAATCCAAGCCACATCTTTTAGCCTTGGTCTTCCCCTCTCAGTCCCTTGTCTGTTTGCAAAGCATTTGTTTTGTGTGTGCATTGCAGCACATACTCCCAAGCTTTCCTTTCCTCTCAGAGTTCCCCTTTCCCCCTTTATCAGTATCTGATTGAGGGCCCTGCAGTCATATCTGTTGCCTGGGTTTTCATCCATTTCCCTCTTTCCTGATAGGGGGCCTTTCCGTCTGCTTCCCTTGTTCTTGTGAGACCTTGTGGTGACCTCAAGATCTGGAATCCTCTATTTGCTGTTTATGTACCCTTGGGGGAGAGTACACATTCTCAGCAGTAATAACAGTAATAAAAGCAGCTCGCTTATAATGAGCACTTACTATGTGCTGGCAGTGTGGTGAGTGCTACACTATGAACGTACTGGAATTGGGTTTAGGAAGTTATGTGACTCACTGATGGCCCTGCAGCTAATGGGCGGTGGAACTGGGATTCAAATCCAGGCCAGTTTAATTTTACCCCTATCCTCAGGGCCTAGAACATTGCTTGAAACACAGTAGTTATGCAGTAAAAGTGCCATGAAAGGATGAATATATCAATGAATAAATGAGTGAATGAATGAAAGAATTATGGTGTCCCCAGTGGCTACTGCAAACGTTTAAGGGAACTTTTACAGAACAGAAAGGAAAGGAAGGAGGGAGGAAAAAATCTGAATATTATAAGATTTCAAAGTCTATTTTATTTGCAGGTGACTTTTTAACAGAATAGGCCATTTTCAGCCACTGGAGCATGCCCCACCTTTAAAGTAGTCAACAGGGAGATGTACGCTTGTTTCAAAGATGCTCCCTTTGCCAGCAACGTTTCTGGATTCCTCTTTCAAGCATCAGAGCTTGGGGCATGTTCCTCAATATGCTCACTTGGGGCACATTACCATCCTCTGATGAGGCCCTGAAACATCCTGAGCAAAGTCTGTGATGTGTTTAATGAAGCAGTCATGCTGAGGGAACTTTTGGGTTCTGAGGAGAAGAATGACTCTGGAGTAACAAGACTGGTTTGTGACGTGGCTGTAATTGGAGCCAGTTCATCTTCGGTGGAGTCACTAGTAAGCCCCCAAGATGATGCCTTCACACAACAGCCCCCACTAGGCTGATTAACTCTGATCTGTTAAAAGACAAACAAATACAATATCTTGTTCATCCCTTTCCCAGAGTCTAAATCTGGAAGGATGTTAGAGTTCTGCTTTATCAAATCTGCTCAGTTTACCGATGGAGAGATCAAAGTCCAGGCAAGTTAAGTTGAACTGAGTTGAGTGGGGTGGAGTGGAGTGAAGCAGCAAATTGGCAAAAAAATTAAAACTAGAATTCAAGTCTCCTGGCTCCCGAATTGGTGCTCTTTCCCCTGGACCACTTTGTTTTCCTTTACGGTGTGCAATGATAATTACATTGGTGGATTCACATTAGTGAACTCATTAGCAACTATCAGGCAGCTGTTCAATAACTTTTCTTAAACACTTCTTATGTGCCAAACTTCTGTCCTAGGCATCCTGTGAGACTCAGTGGGATCTGACAGTTTATTGTTGTTGTTAGGTGCCATCGAGTTGGTTCTGACTCATAGCGGCTCTATAGGACAGAGTAGGACTGCCCCATAGGGTTTACAAGGAGCGGCTGGTGGATTTGACCTGCCAGCCTTTTGGTTAGCAGCTGTGGGTCTTACCCACTGCGCCACCAGGGCTCCAGTTTATTAAGAGAGACAAATCTTCCTTCTTTCCATCTATCTGCCTGTATTAGTTTCCTAGTGCTGCTGTAACAAAATACCACAAACTAGGTGGCTTATAAGAACAGAAATTTATTGTCTTACAGTTTTGGAGGCTAGAAATCTAAGATCAGAGTTTTGGCCATGGTGGCCCTTTCTGAGGGTTTGAGGGAAAATCTGTTCCATGCCTCGCTCTTAGCTTCTGGTAGCGCCAGGCCTTCCTTGGCTTGTAGCTGCAGCATCAAATGGCATCCTTCCTCTGTCTCCTTGTCTCTGTGTATCTTCTTCTCTTTTTTTAGACACCAGTCATATAGGATTAGGGCCTAGCCTACTCCAGTATGACCTCATATTAACCTAGCAGATAATAACTTCTAAGGCTCTGTTTCTGAACAGGGGCACTTTCACAGGTATCAGGATTTGTACTTCACCATATCTCTTTGGGAGACACAGTTGAATCATATCACTACCCATTTTTCCATCCATCCATCTGTTTAACAGGTATTTAGCTAGCAATCTTTATGAACCATGCATTGAGCTAGGAGATGGGTATTAAAAAGAAGAACAAGGTGCAGTCCCGTCCCTTGAGGAGCTCCCAGTGCTAGCGGCAGAAGCAGACAGGTAAACAGATACATGACATCATGGTAACTGCTATCACTAAGCAATTAATAGAGTCCTGGGGAGGCAAAGAGGCAGAAACACTATGTTGTAGAACACCAGCATTTATCATGAGGGCTAGAAGGTGCTCTGTGATTTAGGAGGCACAAAAGATCTGTCTGGAAGGTAAAAGGTCAGTGAAAAAGAGGAAGACCCTCAATGAGATGAATTGGCACAATGGCTGCAACAATGGGCTCAAACATAGCAACAATTGTGAGGATGGCGCAGGACCGGGCAGTGTTTTGTTCTGTTGTACATAGGGTCGTGCTATGAGTTGGAACTGACTTGATGGCACCTAACAACAACAACAACCTGGAAGGACTGGGGACTTGTTTATGAAGTAGATGGTGTGTGTATGCATCTAGATTGTGTACTTTGTCCTTGAATATGGATATAGTCATCCACATCGTTTTAAACATATAACCATAAATCAAATGAGAACAACGAACACTTCTTGATTCATGCCTCAGCTGTGGACCCCCATCTAGAGTAGCTTCCAGGAGCCTGACACTAGGAAATGATTGGAAAGTTCAATCTGTCACCATCAGAATCAAGTCCAGACAGCCCCTTTTATTTCCCCCTCACAGCACTTATCACACTCTACATTGTAGTTGCCTTCATTTTGTCTCTCCTTGCTTGTCTCTGAGCTCCTTAGGAGCAGAGATTGTTTCTGTTTTCATCTTGGCTTTATGCCCACCATCTAGCATAGTACCAGGCATGCCAGCAAGTGCTGAGTAAATGTTGTTAAGTGAATGAGTGAATTGGAAATGGCTCCAAACAAGGGAGAAAATAGGGTGACTAAAAGCGGGTGCTGTGGAGGAAAACTGCTTTGAGAAGTGATAGCGTGGACTTTATGAAAGGTGAAGCAGTGAAGGCCAACATGCTATGAATAGCCTTGAATGTTAGATATGGCCCTGGTCTCTCTGAACTGACTGGTTATCTATTGAAATATGTATTTTTACCAACTTTTCCCATTACTCTGCCTCCCTTCCTTTCCTATGAGCTAGTGTGGCATCTCTGTGGGTTTTAAGTCTTTTCCCCCATGGTTTTCCCTCAGCCTCTCCTACCCTATCCCTGGAGAGATCTGCTGAAGAAGCAAGTACATCTGTGGAGGCGTACTTATGCTTCTTCTACAGCCCTCACCTATACCTCAGAGACCTCCCGAAAGGATCTGAAAGCAGGATGATATCAGGATTCATGCCTGCCTTGCTCAGTATCACCTTACCAGGGCATAGCTTAGGACCTGGCACATTTTAGGGGATCAGTAAATATTTGTAGGTGAATGTCTGGATGGATAAATGAAAATTTACCATATGTCTAGTTCAGTCTCCTCAGTTCACAGATAATCGGATGTCCAGAAAAAGCAAGGTAATTATCCCAAGTTCCACCCCAATTTAGGGACAGAAAAGAACTACAGCCCAGTTTTCCTGACTATTCCTTCTATCATGCCCTATTTTCTTGGAATTTGGACCCAGCACTCTTCAATTCAGTCCTAAAGATTTCAGATCATTGAGCCCTGTGGTAGGATGGGACTCAACCCATCTTTCTACACCTCAGATGACTGAGTCCAAAGAAGAGACATGTGTTCAAGGTCCCACAGTGAGCAGTGACAGCACTAAGCCTTCCAAAAAATTTCTGTGTGTCTCTGTACATTCAACAAATATGTAATATGTATCTAGCACTGTTGCACAGTGGTTAAAGTGCTAGGCTGCTAACTGAAAAATGGACAGTTTGAACCCACCAGCTGCTTCTTGGGAGAAAGATGTGGCAGTCTGCTTCTGTAAAGATTACAGCCTTGGAAACCCTATGGGGCAGTTCTCCCCGTCCTATAGCGTCACTTATGAGTCGGAATTGACTCAAGGGTGGTGGGTTTTTTTTTTTTTTAATTAATTTTTATTTTTTTGGTAGCTGGCACTGTTAAGGATACAGCAGTGAACAATACAGATTAGGTCACTGCCATCAGTGCCCTGTGGTGAAGAGAGAAAGACAATAAACCAGTCAACAATCAGTGAGGTATTATATACTAATTAACGACCCCTGGTGTCACAGTGTTTAAGCACTAGACTGCTAAAGGAAAGGTCAAAGGTTTGAACCCTCCAGCTTCTCCGTGGGAGAAAGATGTGGCAATTTGCTTCTGTAAAGATTACAGTCTTGGAAACCCTGTGGGGCCATTCTACTCTGTCTTATAGGATTGCTGTGAGTTGGAATCGACTCAATGGCAATGGGATATACTAATTGTAATATATGCTGTAAGAAAATAAAAGAGGGTGACAGAATGACTGCATTAGAGGTACATTAGTTTAGGTGGTCGGGGGAAGTCTCAAGCTGAGGTTTGCACATCAAATGAGAAAGAAGGAGTCATGTGAAAAGACAGGGGAGAGGGTTCCAGAGGGAGAGAAAGCGAGAACAGCCAGTGAAAAGACCACGAGGCAGGTCAAGTTTAGCACTCTGAAGAGGCAAATGTGCAAACCGGGAGAGTGGTAGAAGGCATGTGTGTCTGGAGATGAAGGTGGCCCAGATCATGAGCTCTTCATTTCAATCTAGATGTGCTAGTAAGTTTTCAAAGAGTTTCAAACAAGGCAGTTATAGTATCGGGTGTATTTCTCAAAAGATCACTCTGACTACTACGTGGAGTATGCACTGCATGGGGCCAAGAGAGAAATCTCAATTACAGCATTATCCTGGTGTGAATTGATTGTTAATAGCATTGTTGTTTTAGTTCTGACTTAGTATTTTGTTAGTATCGCTACCATTTATTTCCTTACTAATACCTCTGTTGATCTAAAATACCTAAAGAGGACTAGTATTTTAGATCAACGGAGGAGAGAACCCTTGAACTTGAAGGATTTGAAGAAATTTGTGAATCCCAAGACATTTTCTGTAAAGATTTGAGGTTGTACATATTTTTCTGAGCAGATGGCCCGAAGTTTTTATCAGTTTCTTAAAGGGGTCTATGATCTCCCAAATAGTGACTTGAATGCCTAAAAGCAGGGGACATATGAGGTCATTTCCTGAAGCTGTTTCCAGCTCTAAAATCTGAACACTTTAGGGGATCTGTGAAAATGAGAATGTTGATGTTGAGTTGTCATATTAGACTGAGGAATTGCACTTTCCTTCATCTGGCCTTTTGCTGGAGTAAATAAAATTTGGAATTTTTTTTCCTCTGAGGAGAAGGTAGTTTATTCCTTAGAAATATAATCTACAACTTTGTTTATTCTAACTCTGGTCTCTGAGTTTTAAAATAGGCAAGTGTAGTTCAAATGTGGCCTGAGATGGTCCTGCCTGTAATTACTCATTGTGAACTTTACCCTTGAATCTGTGAAGCCAACCATCCTTTCACCCTGCCATCCATCCACCCTTTCTTACATCCATCCATCTGTCCAACCATCACTCCATCCTTCTATTCCTCCATCATTCTATCCATCCTTTCTTCCTTCCTCCCTCCCTCCCTTTCTTCATTCTTTCCATCTATCCATCCATCCATTTATCTATCCAACAATCCATGCTTCCTTCCATGCATTCAATCATCCATTCATCCCATCATCCATCCACTCTTCCATCGATGTAATATTCCATTTATCAGGCTTTGTACTAGGCCTGGGGTGAGAGGAGATTCCAATCCTTGTTCTTATTCCACTGTGAGTCCTTGAGCAAATCAGCTGATACACCTCCACTGAGCCCTGAGCGTCCACAAAGTAGTTTGAAAACCACTCACTTGAGAAGTTGAAAACTACTTTGAAAAAAATTAAAGTACTGTGTCTGCATACTTACATAATTTTAAGTATTCCTGGTAGTGTTCTGAGTTTGAGTGTGGACTACCAGGGCTCCTTTACTAGGACTAATATTTTAGATCTATAACAGTTTCTACCCTTAGCTCAGCAGATGGTGGAAAACCAATAAAGAATGTGAAATAAAGTCCTGCTGCTGGGAAGAGGCAGGCTTCATCAGTGGGAGCAGAGAAGGGACCTTCCAGTCACCTAGCTCCTGGAACTGTCTTTGCTCTCAACCTCCCAAAGTCCTTACTTAGTGATGCTGAGCCCTCATGATGCTGGAGGTATGATGATCCTGGATGTATGATGTAGCAGGAAGCCCTCATGGCGGTAGAGTTATTTCACTTTCTGAAGCATTTCTGATGTGTACCTATCATATTCCCACTAGCGTTGTAAAACAAGCATTTTCATTTAATACAGTGAGGTCTTTGTATTCTGAACAACAAACAGATGGTCTAAAGCTCGCAGACACAACCTGCCTTTTTCTCCCACCTCTCTCCCACCCCCACCCTGTTCACCCTTAGAAAGCCCAGTGTCAGCAGAAATACCTGTTTACAAACAAAGGCCCCAAGAAAACAGTACCTGTAGCTCAAACAAGCCGCTGAAACATGCCCCTCCTCCCCCAGTCTGTCGCTGGAATCCCTGTGAATGGGGTATCACTAGCAGCAGCTTTTGCGGAAGGTTTCCTTCCTTTCCATCTTTTCATTCACCTTCGTGTCTAGCTTCCTCTTTCTCCTGCCACTTATTCATTAAAACCATGGATATCCTGGACTGGAGAAGCAGTTAGATACTGCCCTTGACCTGGTGAATATCTGAGAAACAAAGCCCAGACAGTGAGTTGCTTGTAAATAGTGAGACAAACTTAAGCACATGCGCTGTGCAGTGTCCTCTGATGTAGAAGCTGATTAAAAGAGGATTACTAATTGTGTGGATATAATATTCACATGATGATCATGCAGTTCTGGATCATTTTTCTAGGATTATCAGAGTCTGAGGGACCCTTATGCCACTTTCTTGAACTTGAGTCTACTGTAGCTTCCTGTTACCTACATATTGCAATGACAATAGTGAATTTATTTAGCAAATGATATGTGCCAGGCACTGTTCTGAGTGTTTTGCGTGTATTACCTCTTTAATCCTTGTAACAACTCTCTGAAGTAGGTACTATTACTATTCCAGTTTTCCAGATGAGACAACAGAGGTACAGAAATGTTAAGGGACTTTCCCAAAATCACATAGCAAGTGAGAGGTGGAATTGGTCCCTGGAGTCCATGTTCTAAATAGTACACCATAAACCTCTTTAGATCAAGTCTGAATCCCTCAGCCTTGCATTCGATTTCCTCCACAGACATTGTTTCCAATCATAACTTTTCCTAGTTTCTTACTTCAGAATTTCTCAACCTCAGCCCTGTTGACATTTTGGGCTAGGTAATATTTTGTTGTGGGGCATTGTCCTGTACATTGTAGGATGTTTATGAGCATCCCTGACCTCTCTACCCACTAGATGTCAGTAGCATGCCCCCCTCTCCTAGTTGCGAGAGTGACAATAGAAAATGTCTACAGACGTTGCCAGATGTCTTGCAGGGGTGGGTGGGAATTACTGCCAGTCGAGCACCACTGCCTTCCATAGATTCTTCTATATCCCTACCTCTATGTGTTTTCACATTTGGTTCCCCATGACCTTGAAGTGACCTCGAAGTGACCTCTGGCTCCTTCTCTATTCTAGGAAGACAGGTTAGCTTGTCTGGGCTACTGGTCTGTTTGTTTTTTATTTGTTTTTTTCTAAAAAAAAAAAAATAGTCACCGCCTTCAGGCTTTCAATTTAAGGTCTCCTTAAGATTCCGCAGGAGTCTTGAGTTAACAACTCAGTTCTTCCCATGCATTCAACAGTTGTTTGTTGGGTCTATCCTGTGTCAGGTCCCCAGCTAGGCACTGAGAGTATGAAGCCAAAGGAGATACAATCCCTGCCCTTCAAGCAGTTTATGCGACAGAATATCGGGCCTGGGAAGGAGCTTAGAGGCCAATTGCCTCCTCTCCCTAAGTTAAATATATGGGGAAACAGAGACCCAGAAGGTAGATGATATCTGACCAAGGTCAACCACAGACCTTGAGTTAGATCATCCTCCACCTAGTAGAATGAAACTTAAATTCTGAAGCCCCATTTAGCATCTAAATACCATTTATTCATCTAGAGCCTTTAAGAGCTCCTTTGAGTTGAGTCACAATTCACAATTTTCTAACGGATACAAATACAACAAAAAATTAGTATCTGCCCTGTTTCTTCAGTTTTGCTCACACTCTACCTTCTTCATTAATAAGTCTTAGGGCTGAAAAATGAATGACTCCAGGTTGCCAAATGAGCACTCAAGTGAGAGTCCTTAGTCCTTAGTCCTAGCTCTGTCTGCTCTGTGACTCTGTCAAGAAGAGTTTGGTCTAATCCCCAGCTAGTGATCTCCCCCTCTGCCCCCATAGATGTCCCTCCTCAGAAAACACCAAAGACTCCCTATTGTCTATGAAATAAGCTTCAGACCTCCTGTCATATCAAGAATGAAGTAGTAAGGACTCAGACAGCCCTTGCCACTTCATTTCTCTCTATTATTCTGTGCACCTTAATGTCCATCAAAAGCAGGCATCCTGCTCATCTCCAGAGTCCCTTTAGGGTGGCTTCAGAGCTCTTGGCTTTTGCACATGCTTCACCTTCTGCTAGAAGGTCTTTGCGTTCTCCCCACCCAAACTGTCCTCCTCATACAAGCCTCATCCCTGTGCCACTGTGTCCGGGGAAATTACCCTGAGCCTTGTTGTCAGAATCAACTTAATTATGCTTTATTTACTTATCATTGAAAATGGCCCCTCATCCTCATAATAGTCAGTTTTCTCCAAGCTAGGCAAAAATTTAGAAGTTGAAAATGTGCACTGTGCAGTCTGATTTCCTGGGTTGGAACCCCAGCCCTGTCAGTTGCCAGCAAGTTACCCAGGCTCTCTGGGTCTCAGTTTCCTCATCTGCAAAATGGAAACAGTAATAATACCTCCCTGTTCCCGTTGTTGTGAGGGTTACCTGAGTTAGTCCATGTAAAGCACTTAGCATGGTGCCTGGCACACAGTAAACGCTTGCTATGTGTCAGCTTTCATCACTGTCCCTGCCCAGGAGAGTAGTACTGGATGACACCAGCCCTGTGAAGCTGGGATCTGCCTGCCTGACCTCGTTCCTTGCTTATCTCTGGGGCCATCTCCTCTCCCTGAAAGGCTCCCCCTGGCTCCATAGGCCAGGATGAGGTGATGGCAGGCTCCCCTGTGAGAGGAGCTTTTGTCTCTAGAGCTCAGCCCACACTGTCTGGGGTGCATTTTACATAACTTGCAGTGTGCCTGCGTCAGTTATGGAATTTACATCATTCGGCTCGCCCATGTGGGAACCTTCCTCATCACTCTCCATCCCTCCATCCTTCGATTGGCTGCAGGTGCTCAGTGCCCCCTCCCAGGACTACTTTGCAGATAAGCAGCTGAGGTTCAGAGATGGAAACAAGGCTGACTCAGCTACTAGGCACAGTAGGCACAGTGCCTGAGGTCCACAAGACTTTTAGGGACTCTTGGAAATGTTTTCATTTCCTTAAAAATAAAAAATAGAAAAATACAATAATTTATTATCATAGATACATTATTTTGTTGTTGTTTGTTGCCCTCGAGTTGATTCCGACTCACAGCAACACCACGTGTGCAGAGTAGTATTCCATAGTTTTCAAGGCTGTGACCTTTCAGAAGCAGATCACCAGGGCTATCTTCTGAGGCGTCTCCTGGTGGGTTTGAACTGCCAACCTTTTGGCTGGTAGTCTTAACCCTTAACGATTTGTGCCACCCAGGGACTCTTACTATAATATTATAATATATAATAATGAAGGCAACCTGGGTTATATTTATCTTTATGCCAATGCAATCATAAAATATAGTGTGAGATATATATATATATATATATATATCACAAGATGGAAAAGAATGTTCCTTGCCCTCCAGAGCCTCCCTTGCCTATTATTGTCATTAGGTGCCATCGAATCAGTTTGGACTCATAGTAACCCCATGTGACAGAGTAGAACTGCCCCATAGGCTTTTCTAGGCTGTAATCTTTGTGGGAGCAGATCGCCAGGTCTTTCTCCTGCAGAGCCACTGGGTGGGTTTGAATCACCAACCTTTCGGTTAGCAGCTGAGTGCTTAACTGTTGCACCACCAGGGCCCTTTCCCTTGCCTATGCTCATGGTATATTCACAGCAGTGATCTTACTTGGACCAGTGTAGGAACCCCAGAAAGAGAAACTCCCTGTGCTTTCTAAAGTGACTTTAGAAAGTAATGCATACACACTACTCTTAAACTTCAGAATCTCTTCCTATAGATTAATATAAAGTTACTGTACAACTCTGGTTAATAGTGTGGATGGAGGTGGTGAGGTGTGTGCCACACAGCAGGAGGTATAAAAAGAAGGCCTCAAAGGGTGTTGGGTTGGGAGTCAGAGCTCAAGTCCTGCTTTTGTCTTTCACATACTGTGTGACTTTGGTCAAGTCGCCGCCCCTCTCGGAGCCTCGCTGTCCCCATTCGTATGAACAGAATCATAATTTCTATTTTGCTTCCTTGAGAGAGTGAGTGTTGGGAGACACAGATGAAATAATTAATATCTTCACAGACCTTAAAACTTCAGGGAAACTTAAGATGCTTTCTGTATTGTTACAAACCACAGAACAGATAGTCAATATGGGGAAGATCAAAATTGACTATACTAGGAAGCAAATATTCAACCAATTTTGAAAGAATTCTAACTTTTATTTATTCATAGAAAGCATAGTGCATTGGTTAAGACCCTGGTTTTGGGGTCAGAGAGATGGACTCTAATCCTATTTTTGTTATCAAATGACTTTACCAGGTCTATGTTTCCTGACATATAAAATGGGACCAATAGAACTTATAAAGTAGTTGTAATAATTCAATGAGATAATTCATATAAATTTCTTGTTCTTTATGTGACACATTGCAAATGATGACCATTTTTTGTTTGTTTTTATCAATCAGCTCATGTGGCTCTGAATGGCATTAGAACAAATCATAGTAGTCATTCTGGAGATAATGTAAGGAGGCAGGTATGGTAATAATAGGTCTTCCTAACTGCACAGTATCAACTCCTATTATATCTAAATTGCATCGACAAAAGGACTGATGCTGGTATTAGAGAATAGCAGATCTCTTGCCGAGGCACAGCTTGGGTCTGGCCACTCTCAACACCTTGAAAGTCCGGCCAAGACTTCATATAGTGGATGCCCATGAATATGTGTTGACTCAATCAGTGAATAAGTAAATTAATAAATCAGGTAGACGTTGCGCTGTTAATCTGGAGAATAGAGGGGCCAGGGAGAATACAATCAAAGCCTTAGCTATCTCCAAGGTATCCTAGGGTAAAAAGCACAGACTAACTTCAAGGATTTTGGTGGAAAGGAAAGGGAAGTCAGTTTTGGCTCAGTCTAGGAGAGCGCTCAGAAATGCCCAGAGGTGCAAAGGTATCTTCAAGCAGTCGGGATTCCCTCTCTCAGGAAATGTACAGTCATTTGTTGAGATGTTGGACACATGATTCAAGCATGAGGTTGAGGTTCTAAAGGGGGTGAATTAAAAAAATAATAATAAAGGGGGTGAATGAACAACCATTAAGGGATCCTCAAGCCATAACTATGCTTGGTTCTCTGAATGGTGAAGGATAAGGGCCCAGGGCTGCTGTAAAGGATGGGGACAGCAGGATGCACCAGTCCTTGAAAGTTTTCTGGGAGATGGTATCATTGTCTCTGAGGTTTGATGAGTGGGTGGTGAGTGGAACTTGTTGGTCCTCATATCGTCAAAATGACCAAAGGCAGACTCTTCTCCGGGCAGCTCCAACATCTAACACTGATCAGGGTCTGGTTAGTGGAACCTTTTAGGGGGAAAAACCTTAAATGCATTACTCCTCCTCCTTCTCCTCCTCCTCTTCCTCTTCTTCCTCCTCCTCATTTTTCCTTTCTCTTCTCCTTCCACTTCCTTTTTTAAAATTGATATGTGCTAATGTTTATCGACAAGATATAAAAGAGAGAACAATGAACGAGTGCATCTCTATTTCAGAGAAGAGTGTCAGAAAGAATAGAGTTTAACAACACAGAAGAAGGAAAAAAATGAATGGTCCCAATTCTCAGTAAAAAGAATGGATATTTCTTATTAATATGAATAAAAATTCTAGATAACATTTATCACATGCTATGCAAATGAATGTTTGCATTCTCTCATTAAGTCTTCAGAATGACACTATGTATTAAGTGCTGTTGTTATCATGTTACAGATGAGGAAACTATCAGGGAGGTGAAGGGATTTTGCCCAAGGCAACACAGTTAACCAGGGACAGAGCTGGGAATCAAACAAACCAGCCTGATTCCAAAGTACACATTGCTTTATCTGCTTGTTATGTTGCTGGTGACCATGTGCCAAGCCATTATCTCTTTATTCGCCTTACAACCATCAGCAGTTGGTGGTATCATCCCCATTTTATAGATGAGAAGACTAATATTAGGAGAGGTACCATGAGTTTCCCAAGTCAAGTAGCTAGTAAATGGTAGAGCCAGGATTTGAAACCAAATTATTTACTCTACAAGACTGTGACTTTCCCCTAACACGTAGCCTGAGTATTTACGAGCCAAGGGGGTAAGCTAGAGAGTCAGGGGCCATAAGGAAACACAGGTGAATGTCAAGAGCACTTTGCCATCCCAAACACACTGTGTATTAACAAAGCCTGTGGGTTTGGGCACCCTTATGCATACCCATCTCAATTCTGCCTTACATGTGGATAGCCTTAAATAGATTAGAAAGGAAATATTCATACATTTATCTCCTTTCCGTCTCAAAAGGGGTATCCCCACGATAAGACTTTTTATCCCTGGACTACAAATGGAAAAACTGAGGCTCAGAGAGATGAATTAACTCACTCAAGGTCACACAGCTAGTATAAAAGTTAAGCAGATCCCAGACTGTGCATGTAGTCAGGAGGCTTCCAGAAAATAGTTCCCAGCAGAGAAAAAGAATGAAGGTAGGAGAGTGGACACAGCCCACACCATGAATATGCTTTCCAGTGCTCCATGCTGTACTGCAAAGAGAATTCTGGCCCCCACACTTTCACTCGCGTGGCCAATACATAGGAAACACCTGAGCAAATTATGGCCCTGTGAATTGCTCCAAAAGGTTACTCTTGATGTCCTTGCCTCTCTTACACCCAGAGACAGGGATGTTCTGAACTCAGTATAACTTAGTATAGTCCTCTCACCTGGCATGATTTATTTCAAGCCTTCCTTCTTCCACTGAGCCTAAGAGGAATTCTTTGAGCCAGGTGGGCCCAGAGGGATGAGGATGCTGAGGAACAGTCCCTCAGGTACCCTCCTCAGTGACATGCCAGCCTTCCTCTGAGTGCCTGGGGTCCAGTCCTGCAGGGTCATGTTGATAGGCCTCCCCTCAATTGAACCAAGTGCAGGGACCATGGGTATACTTAACCCAAATCTGTCTGTTTTAATCACTCTCCTCTGGACAGATAAAAGCTTTCTATAGGATTGCTCTCTCAAGCATTCCTCCGTGGCTTTGATACCAGCGATTAAGTCATGGAAGGGAAAACAAAACAAAACAAAACAAAAAAGGGTCGAGCTCCAACCTTTAGCTTTTAATTTTTTTAGCCTCCTGAAAGAAGCCAGATTGTTGACCTAAATTCCTTCTTTCATCACCGCATCCTCTCACCTCTGCTTGTATTCTCCTGGCAGATGCCCCACAGCTAGCAGACATCCTTAAATTGGAGGGCCGTAAGTGCCCTCCTTCCCCCTGACCTTACATCCCCCACAGTGGGAGCCAAGGCTGGAATATTGAAAACCAAAAAAAAAATCATTGCTATCCAGTCGATTCTGACTCATAGCAACCTTGTGGACACAGTAGAACTGCCCCAAGGCTGTAATCTTTACGGAAGCAGACTGCCACATCTTCCTCCCGTGGAGCGGCTGGTGAGTTTGAACTACCAGCCTTTCGGTTAGCAGCCACACAGTCAACCACTGTACAACCAAGGTGGGCTCCTTGGAATATATGAAGGAGCCAGAATCTCAGAGTCACAGAGAGTCTGAGCTGGGAGGGATATCTGTGGCCATCTGGGATAACCCGCCCATTTGATAGGGAAGGGCAATGAGGAAACCCAGAGAGGGGAGCTGCTTTCCCAGTGACCCACAGCACATCAGTGGCAGAGCTGGCACTTAAGAAGTTTGACTCTCAGTTGGGAGTTACTTCCACTAAAGGAAAGCATCCTGGGTGGGAGTTCTGGCTTTGGAACCAGACAGATGTGAGTCACACTCCTGGTTCCACCACTTACTAGCCGGGAGCCTTGGGGGACAATCACATAGCCTCTCTACACCTCAATTTCCTTATCTGTAAAAGGAATAATAATAAAGCCCACCTTGAAGCCTTGTTATGAGCACTAAATGGGATGTTTGTGCTTAGCAGAGCGACTGCCAAATTGAAAGCTTTCAGAAAACGTTCATTATTATTATCATTATTTATTTGAAAACTCTGCTTCTTCACAGGCAGAAATGCCCTAGGTAGAGTTTTCTCTTTTCCCACAATCACCATCCCAAAGAGGGAGAACAAATGATAATATAAGCTTGAGTAAATTGTCACCCTAGACAGTGATGAGAGAACATCAAATGTTATCAGGGCTAATTTTATGTTGAGTTAAAGCTTGCTGGGAAAAACATCCTAGAAAAAATACACAAGATGGAAGTATAGCAGGGCTCCCCATCAACTTTGGGGGAACTGAACTTGAAATCAGGAGACTTGAATTTCAATCTTTTCTACCACTTAGCACTGTGTGACCTTGGGCAGGTAACCTCGCTTCTCTGAGTCTCAGTTTTCTCATCTGCAAATAGCTTCCGTTATGGAAGGTTGTGGTGAGGATTATATGAGGTACTTTAACACAGGAGCAGCTACCTACATGCTCAACACATAGCAGATGCTTCAGGAGTGCACATTAAACCTGAAGCACAGAAGCTTCTTCCCCTGTGAGCAGAGTTTCCTGTACATGGTGACCATATCACCAATTTTGTATCCTCCTAATATACCTTGCTCTGCTCACAGTAAAACCAGTTGCCATTGAGTGGATTCCGGTAACGGAGACCCCATGTGTGTCAGGGTAGGACTGTGCTCCATAAGGTTTTCAATGGCTGGTTTTTTGGAAGTCGATTGCCAGACATTTCTTTCAAAGCACCACTGGATGGACTTTAACCTCCAATCTTTTGGTTAGCAACTGAGCACGTTACCATTTGTATCACCTAGGGATTCCTTGCTCACAGTAGGGGTGGAGAAATTGAGGCATTGTATCATAACCAGAGAATAGTTTTGAACTAGGTAAGGAGCAGTGGAAAATGGGATAGATTTTAAAGACATTTTGGCAGGAGAGCTTAGAAAAAATGTTGAATTATGGAGAACAAGACAGGAGGCAGTCAAGAGTTTGAAACAACCTCAACAAAAGAAAATTTCAATATGGACCCTGAAAGAACAGATCTGGTTAAAAACCAACCAACAGGCAAAGAGGCTAGCAGTGGAAGTCCAGATGGTGAAAGACAGGCTTAGAAAAGCATCTGGACTCCAGGTAGACAATCCAAACCAAAACCCACTGCTGTTGAGTCAGTTCTGACTCACAGTGACACTATAGACAACCGGGCCCTTGCAAACCTTGGGTCCCAGTGAGGCTGGGCAAGCCAAGTAGAACACATTAAGCACTAGTAATAAAGAACCATTTATTCTTCGTCCATATTTAGGCCCAGATGGAAGAATAGCATGGAGGGTAGCCTCCTGGCTTGCAGTTCAATGTAGCTTGCTTGTGTTGGCGCTGTGGGTCTTATTTTCAGAGGGGCTATACCTTTAAACAGCCTGCAATAAAGTGTTTGCTACACGGCATTTAGTGGAGTGAAGCGATTTAGAACCTGGGCCTGGGAGTCCTATAAATAGCCTGGGTTCCAATCCGTGTTCCTTGACAAGCTATTTCTCCTTCCTGAGCCTCAGTTTTCTCTGAAGAATGGATAATGCTGATGCCTTTTGTTGTGAAGATTAAATGAGAGAATATAGCACCCATGGCCCTTGTTGTTGTTAGTTGCCATTGAGTCAACTCTGACTCAGGAAGACCCCATGAATAACAGAACACAATGTTGCCCAGTCCTGTGCCATCTTCATGATCGCTGGTATTTTTGAGTCCATTGTCATGGCTGTTGTTTTAATCCATCTCGTTGAGCATTTCCCTAGTTTCCATTGACCGTCTACCAAACATGATGTCATTTTGTTGTTGTTGTTGAGTCGATGTCTACTCATAGCAACCTGTGTGACAGAGTAGAACTGTCCCATGGGGTTTTCTAGGTTATAATCTTTATGGAAGCAGATTGTCAGGTCTTTCTCCTGAAGAGCTGCTGCGTGGGTTCGAACTGCCAACCTCCCGACTAGCAGCTTAGTACTAACTGCTGTGTGACTAGGGCTTCTTGATGCCCTTTTAGTATGTTCTAAATAAAGGGTAACATGCTCATATAGAACAGGCAGAAATAAGGAAATATCCCTTCCTCCTTTTCTTTCTTTCTTTCTTTTCTCTTTCAGTTATAAACTCTATGGAACACCTGCAGTGTGCCAGGCTCTGTGCTGGATGCTGGAGATTTAGAAATGAGACCAACAAACACATATGTGGGGAACACAGATGTTGAATGAGTAGTAACAGAGGAGATAAGTATTAGGACAGGGAGGTGTATGATGAACGTAGGGGAGAAAGATTTGTCTTTGTCTAGGTCCAAGGTTGCCCTGGGAAAGTGTCTTTAATTGATCCTTAAAGGGTGGCCCAAAGCTCAGTGTTGTCCCAGTCGAGTCCTTTCCAAGGTTTTTTGGAGCCTCCCTACATGGCTTCTGCTTTTGAACTTTCCTGTTTCATGTATGTTCTTCATCTCTGGGATTAGGTTGAATGGGTAGGTGAGAAGAAAAGGAGGTAATGAAAATAAATAAGCGTCCATCTTCTGGGTGGATATGAAGTCCTTTCCACATCAAGCCTAGTGGTAGGAAGAGGGGCACATTAGAAAGTCCAGCCAACAGCTGACCAGGCTCGAGTGCCAGCTTTCCAATGCCTCTTTCATGGTCTGGGCCTCAACGCTTCCATCTGTGCAGGGTGCCCAGACACCTCATTGACTTGTAAAAGGGCTCTTGTACACTCACAGTGTCTGGTTCTGTGTGCTTATAGGATTGAGACAGACTTGTGCTAAGTATATGTAACTCATGTACACAATTGCTTGCAGCCTTCCATCTTGCCACATGTGGACATGGCCCCTGGAAGCATCCTCTAGTCCCACACAGATGCTGCTGACTTCAGACCCCTCCCCCCAACTGTTTCCCCCACTGTTGCTTTTAGTATCTCTCTGTCCTACTGGAGAACAGTGGGGAGAAGCACAGTAGAAGTGTGCAGGGACTCCTGTGTACCCTAGAGAAAACTCTCAAGTCCTGTGTGGAGATACACAAGAGGAGAGGGAATCTAAGCATGGAAGAATTGGAAGGGACGCGAGGGATTCAATTCAAATCAACACATCTTTTTGAGCACTTCCTGTTTACAAGGAGCCATTCTAACAGTGAACAAAAGAGCTCTTAAATTCTAGGACGGCATCATTTACTCCAACCTCTCCTTTTACAGAGAAGGAAAGTGATGCCCAGCAGCATAAAATGTATGTGTGTGTTTGTGACTTGTTCAAGGCAAGATCTCCTGCAAGCTAAACTTGAAACTGGGGAATCCCCAGTTTAGGGCTTATGGTACATTGACTTCCCTTCCAGTGCCCTGAAATGTGACTAGTGTTGATGAAGTTATTTTCATGCAGAAATACATCCCCATCACCACTGCTATTCCCCCTCATCCTTATTGAAGCTCAGTGATTTCCTTTCGCCATTTACAGTCCAGGTAAATATTTCCCTTTGAACTTCTAAAGTCATTGCTTCAAGACTCCCATTTCCCTTAATGTGTTTCCTCTTTGGTTCGGCTGAAAACCCTCTCTTTGCCCTTCCTCTGTAACTCCTGGGGCAAAGCCATCCCTTACTCTTCAGCCCTGTGCCACAAAACCTTGCCGTTCTAACTCCTTCCCCTCCTATCTCCAGTGCAAACAGAGGTGGCCTGAGCCTGAGCCCCAGGCCCACCAAGGTACTGAAATGGGAGCACCCTGCAGATGTGTAAACATTTTACCTTGCTAATCCAGCCAGCCGCCTTCCAAAGGCAACAGGAAAACCAGGGACTGGGAGCCCCTGGCAAAATAAAAACCTATAGAGTGAGAGAGAAAAGTAGAGAAAGGGAAAAAAGATCCTGTTTCAAATGTTAATTTTCTCATTAGAAGACCTTCATTTTCTTCTTATGGGGGAGGCAGTTGCTTGGGCAGTTAGTCCAAAGAGGAAGAGAAGGTGAGCTGAGAGGTAGAGGGCCCAGAGAGTGGGGGCTCCAGGAGCCTTTGCTCTTGTTGATTCCCCTAGCAGGCAGCAACACATACATCTGGGGCAACTTACTCCAAATCAGAGGTCAGATCTGTGGCTTTGGAGAGTCAGTGGGGAGGCAGCTTTTAACATGTAGTCTCCTAATACCAGCTAAGCTGACAGGGATTTACGATTTCTAAGCAGAGTTTGCTAGTGGGTTTGAGGAAGACTTGTGTTTTTTTGAGGTTTCATTACACTTGTTCTTGATACATCAGGCAAGATGGCTTCAGGGTATTTTCTCTCTTTGACATTTCTGTATTTTGTTTTTAGTCATTTCCTACTTTTCATCCTTGACATCACTCTTGGACCTTTTAGTATCTTAGAAATGAACTTCCATTTGGGCAGCCACCATATGCCAAAGATGGTATATCCCCTATGCCTTTTAAGTACAACAATATCCCTGAGAGATACAGATGAGGAATTAAAATCTACAGAGATAGAATGGCTTCGCCCCAGCCATACCACTAATAATTGCTGTAGTTAGGATTCTAAAGCAGATCATTGCAAGTACAAAGATCCTGCTCTTTCTACCCTACCAAGAACAAACACACTCTGCCCTCTGATTTTCTCTGTCCTTTAGCCATGGATACATAAATTAGTGCCTTTGATTCTGTTTGTCCTCAAAGTCCCTACCTTTTCTCTTTTCCCATTCCATTTAGAATCAGTAATGAGTTCGTTCATTTGACACTTACTGAATGCCAGTCAAGTAGGGAGGAGATGACAGCAAGAACACAAAACCCCAAACCAAGCTCACTGTCATTGTGTTGATTTTACAGAGCAGAACTGCCCATAGGGTTTCCAAGGCTGTAAATCTTTACAGAAGCAGACTTCCACACCTTTCTCTTGCCGAGCAGCTGGTGGATTTGAACCACCCACCTTTCAGTTAGCAGCCACACACTTAATCATCGCCACCAGGGCTCCAGCAAGAACACAGACACCTCAAAAACCAGAGAGCAAGTGTCAAGTTTCCTAAAAGTTAAACAAGTTCAGAGGAGAGACTGGTCACTTCTCACAGGGCTATCAGGAAGAGCTTCTTGAAAGAGGTGGTTTGTGCATTAGCCATTGGAACACCTGGAATCACAGAAAAGCAAACTTGGACAGAGCATGTAAGGGAGACCTTATTCAGTCCCCTCTCTTACCAGATAGAGAACCAAGAGCAAGTACTTGGTACTTGGCCAAGGTCTCCCAGCCAGTAATAGCAGAATAACTGTGGGAGGAGGCTCTGACCATTGCCTGGAGGACTGTTGTCCAGGGAGTGGGAGGAGCAGTGTGGGCAGGCTTGGCTGCCCAGCCAAAACTGCCAGCTATGTCAGCTGCTAACAGAGACATTTGCACAAATTCTAAGGCCCCAGTGCCCACAAAGGAGAACAGACTGTGTGGGCCTCCTCCATCAATTTTTCTGGATGCTCTCCATGCTCATTTGACGAGCACTAATGGCAGATGCAAATTCAAAGTTATGGTGACCACAAAGATTCTCCAGTTGAAAGTAGGGGCTGTCCTTCTAAATGAACATCTTTTATTCATTCCCATCTCCCTCTCTTTCTCTTCCCACCTGGCCTCATACATCATCCTACACAGAAAATACACTCTTAATTAGAAGGTTCTCTTCACCATCCAATAACTTTGTCTGTGCCAAGGACACAGGGTATATTCCAGAAAAAATGAGGATGGGAGATGGGGAACGGTGAGTATAAAGATAATTAGGTCCAGAGAAAATCTGCTTAGCTAATTCCTGGGGTTACCAGAGTAAGTCTAGAAACTTCTTGGTAGGAACTTTCCAAGCGTCCAACTAAAACTTGCAATACCTCCCAGGCAGATAGTGTTGTCCAGATCTTTGGTGGCGTTGGTGGGGCAAGGGAAGGTACTACAGAGTTAGCATAGAGGACAGTGAATCCCAGGATCTGATGGATCTAAAATCCGTTTATCAACCTGTTGACCTTGGACCAGTCTCTTTACCTCCTTCAATTTCCATCTTCTCATCTGTTAAACGAGGAACTTAATGTCACCATTGCAGAAGTATTATATTCATTAAATGAATTGAATGCATATATAGACCTTAGCAGCCTGTCATAGAGATTTGGTAGACTTTATTTATTATTAATTATTATGTAGGAGTTCCCAGCATCATGCTAAGTTAAAAGAGAGATTTATTTATTTATTTATAATTTTAGCATTAAACATACCTGTTGCTGTCGAGTTGATTCCAACTCATAGCAACACTATAGGACAGAGTAGAATTGCCCCATAGGGTTTCCAAGGAGTGGCTGGTGGATTCGAACTGCCGACCTTTTGGTTAGCAGCCAAGCTCTTAACCTCTGCAGAAAGCATGCTGAATTGCTGCCCGAGAGTTTTGTCAACGACTCTGTGTAACCTGGCAAATATCTTCCATTCTCTGAGTCTCAATTCCTTACCTGTCAAGTGAGGTAGTTGGAATGATGATCTTTAAAAGCCTTTTCAGCTTGGCCATTAAGCATCTCTGCCTTTCTTTGGGGATGGGTGTCAGGACTTCTGTCTGAGATAGAAGCACTGGCTTTGCAGCCCTTGTCCCTCACTTTCCCAGGCCGGCTTTCCCAACAGTTCGATACCACTGATCATTTAATGTTGGCTAATGGCAGATGAGGAGCCCTGGTGGCTCAGTGGTTAAGCACTTGGCTGCTAACTGAAAGGTTGGCAGTTCAAACCCACCAGCTGCTCCTCGAAAGAAAGATGCAGCAGTCTGCTTCAGTAAAGATTTACAGCCTTGGAAACCTTATGGGGTAGTTCTACTCTGTCGTACTGGGCCACTATGAGTTGAAATCAACTCAATGGCAGTGGGTTTGGCTGGTTTTGGGAATAGCAGATATAGGAGCCCTGAGATGTAGGAGCCCTGATGGCACAGTGGTTAAATGCTCAGCTGCTAGACAAAAGGTTGGCAGTCTGAACCCACCAGCCCCTCCGCAGGAGAAAGATGTCCCCAGTTGGCTTCCGTAAAGGTTAGAGCCTTGGAAACCCCACTCTGACCTGTAGGGATGCTGTGAGTCGGAATTGACAACGGGTCTGGGTTTTTTGGTTTTAACGGCAGATGTACACTGCAAGTTATGGTGAAATCAGTAGGGACTGTCCTTCTAAGTGAGCATCTTCTGTTCATTCTCATCTTCCTCTCTTTCTCCTCGTACCTGGCCTACTACATCACCTGACACTTAAAATACACTTTTAATTAGAAAGCCCTCTTTCCCATCCAATAGCTTTGTGTCAAAACCAACAGTATTCAAATTTGATTATTACTACTATTACTGTTGTTTCTTTTAGCCGAAGTAACCAGTCTTTAAACAAAAATCTTTCTTGTATACTCCATATTCAAAACCAATAAAAGTGAAACTGCATGGATTAAAGGAGTGGTGAGGACCCCCAAAAATCAACTACCTTGACCTCTCACTTCCTTTACCCCTCACCTTGCTCTTGGGGTGGTCCCAGAGGCACCTGCTAGGATTCCACAGAGCACAGTTTCAAAACCACTGATCTAGAAAATTCTTGATATAATTGTTGTCGGAGAAGAATACTTACCCCCCTCATCTTCCATCCTTTATTTATTCATCTTTCTCTTTTGGGGCCACATAGGGCTGTATGACAAATGTTCTTATATCTCACGTGACCGAGGATGGGTCGTGGGCATTCACACCGTCAGTGACCAAGGCAACAGAGACCCGCGCTACTTTTTCTCCTTGAAGACTGACCGGGCCCGGCAGGTGACCACCATCAATGCCCACCGCAGCTACCTCCCAGGTCAATGGGTGTACCTAGCTGCCACCTATGATGGGCAGCTGATGAAGCTCTATGTGAACGGTGCCCAAGTGGCGACATCTGGGGGGCAAGTGGGCAGCATCTTCAGCCCGCTGACTCAGAACTGTAAAGTGCTCATGCTGGGGGGCGATGCTCTGAATCACAACTACCGAGGCTACATCGAGCACTTCAGTCTCTGGAAGGTGGCCAGGACTCAGCGGGAGATACTGTCCGACATGGAAACTCATAGCCTCCACACTCCTCTACCTCAGCTCCTCCTCCAGGAGAACTGGGACAATGTGAATCGAACCTGGTCCTCCATGAAGGACGGCATCATCCCCCAAGCGGAGCTCAGCACTGCCCACGGCTTCCTGCTGGACACGAGTTTGGAACCCCCTCTGTGTGGGCAGACCTTGTGTGACAACACAGAGGTCATTGCGAGCTACAACCAGCTCCCACATTTCCGCCGGCCCAAGATGGTGCGCTATCGCGTGGTCAACCTCCACGACGATGACCAGGAGAACCCGATGGTGAGCCGCCAGCAGATCGACTTTCAGCACCAGCAGCTGGCCGAGGCCTTCAAGCTCTACAACATCTCTTGGGAGCTGGAGGAGCTGAAGGTCAGCAACACCTCCCTCCGCCGCCGCCTCGTCCTGGCCAACTGTGACATCAGCAAGATCGGGGATGATCACTGCGACCCGGAGTGCAACCACACGCTGACCGGCCATGATGGCGGGGACTGCCTCCATCTGCGCTACCCGGCTTTCATGAAGAAGCGACAGAATGGGGTGTGTGACATGGACTGCAACTATGAGCGGTTCAACTTTGATGGCGGCGAGTGCTGTGACCCCAACATCACCGATGTCACCATGACTTGCTTTGATCCTGACTCTCCACACAGGTAAGACCCTAGTGGGAAGACAATGTCCAGTTGAGGGCTGACCTTGATGTCCCCCATTTTATAAGCAAAGCAACTGAGGCCCATAGCAGTCAAAGGGATTTTCCAGTTCACACAGGAGCTTAGTGACAGAGACAAGTCTATTACTCAAGTAATCACGGGGACTATATGCAAGCAAGATTCATTACAAAAATATCTGTTGAGTACTACTATGGGCTAAGGAGGAAGGCTCAGAACCCTGAGCTCAAACTCTAGAGAGGGTGGCATGAATTGAACACAAATAACTGTCATAACATATGCAGTACAGTAAGGTACAGTGACTATTTAAATTAGTTAAAAATAAATAAAATTCAAAGTTCAGTTGCTGAGTCACACTAGCGTATTTCAAGGGCTCAATAGCCACATGGGGCTAGGAGCTACTATATTGGACAATGAAGTATAGAACATTGAACATTTCCTTCATCGCTGAACGTTCTATTGGAAAGCACTGGTAGGGAATGAGCACTGAGGTCAGACAGCCTAGGTTCAGATCCCAGCTCTGCTACTTCCTTGCTTTGTGACCTCTCGGAACCTCACTTTTCTCATCTGTAAAAATAAGAACAGTAATGGTACCTACTTGGCTGAGTTACTGTGAGGATTGTTTGAGAGGGGCGTATACAGCACAGTCTCTCACGGTTGCCAGCACAAAATTAACTCTCAGTCAGCGTTATTTGTCATTACTTGTATAATGAAAGGTAGAGGGTGCTCTATTTAAGGCATGCTACAGGAAAGCAGAGAGAAGAGGTTGACTCACAGCTTGAATATATCAGGGGAGGCTTCTTTGAAAGAGGTGGCATTTGAGCTAGGTCATCAAGAATAGATATAATCTGGACATCAGAGATTGGGTTGGGGAGAAGGGAGGGCACACCAAGCAGAAAGAACTGTATATACTGCTGAAAAGAGGATGAAACAGGGGCTCTCTGTCTAATACCTTACTTAGCCTGTCATGGGCTTTCATCTGTAACTAGCAACCCTGGAGGGAACCCTAAAGGTGAACCCATGGATGACCTTTGTTGGGTAGGAGACCTGGAGGAACTAGTTCTAAGTCAGAGAGGCAGTCAGCATCCACTCTCCTGTATTTTCCAGATTCTTGCTGGGCTTTTCTGTTCTGTTCAACATGCAGGACCCTGGACTTGCTGATGGCTCGAGCACATTTGCCGACCTCTGCAGGTTTTCTGCTGACTTTTCTCTTTGTGTCTCTCAAAAGAGCAAGGGCCTCCCATACACAGACAAAATACCTATGTGCAAAGGAATGACGATGCTGGCAGGAGAATGTCATGCCTGGCAGCAAGCCAGAATGCACGTCAGCTCAGCCTCCTGGCACCAGCCTGGCCCCTGGACTCTCACCTTGGCTCAGAGACATGAGCAGACCATGTGAGAAGAAGCCCTGGTGTGCAGCCGTCCCTTCCAGGTCACCATGCACTTTCATCTGTGCTCTCATTGGGGCCTTGCCAGAACTTGGCAAGGGAGGCAATCCAGGGGTTAACTTTTGCATTTGACAGGTGGGGAAATAGAGAACCTTAGAGAGTGAAATGACTTGGCCAAGGTCATGTGCCAGAGAAGTCATTAGGCTAAATCACAAATGCAAGTCCTCTGAGATCAGTGCAGTGGGTGCTCCACTGAGCTAGACTTCCAGAAGGGAACTGTGTGCCCAAGCAGAATAAGGGTGGGAAAGGGGCAGGACTGTGCATACCTAGGAGTCATTCATCCATTCATCCATTCGTTCGTTCATTCATTCATGCAACAAATGTTTATTCAGCACCTGCCAAGTGCTAGGATGGTGGGTACCCTTACCTTTTTCCTGAAGGAAACCCATGGTTCAGAAAGGCAAAGGGACTTACCCAAGGTCACCCAGCTAATAAATAGAAAGCTTGGATCTGAACCCAGGTCTGCTGACTCTGAAATTCCCACTGAAGGGGGATATTTTAAGCCCAAAGAATTAAAAGAGGCATAATTAAATACCATGGTGACAGGCAAGGTCACTTTCCTAAAGCCTTGGGAGAAAACTGCTGAGGATGAAGGTGTCAGGACCCAGGGAAACTGGCCTTTCTGAGCACTGTGCTGGTGTGGAGGGACCATGAGGCCGCAGGTCCCAGATCCCTCACCATCAGCAGACAATGCCGGCAGGCTCCGATGGCCGTGTCTTTTCTAAATCACGGGACTGCTATGCCCAGAATTTCTGTGAGCTGCCATGTGCCAGTGCTCTGACCACTCACGTCAGGGCCTGTTTGTTTGCTGGCTGGGAAAGCTGTGTGCCCGGGTGAGCCCCGCCAGACAATGTGCTGTCTCCTGATGGGGTGGGGTTACTGGGTTCTGGCCAAATTGGCTCTGCTTTGCACAGAAAGAAACCTGTAGAAGTTTGCGGAGAAGTATTCCCTTTGTGACTTTAAACAAAAAGAGAGAGAGGGAGGGAGGAAGGGAACGGAGAAGGGGAAGGGGTAGGAAAGGGGCAAGAGGAGAGGGGAGAGGAAGGAAGAAAGGAAGACCCCTATAACAGAAGCGTGAAAATTAGATTGACGTTATCTAGGTGATTTTTAATGAATAGCTGGACTTAATTCTCACCTAGGGCTCTTTTTTCTTTCTTTCATTCCTTCCTTCCTCTTCCCTCCCCTTCTTCCTTCCACCCTTCCTCTCCCTCTCTCCTTTTTTCCTTCGTTCCTTCCTTTCTTCCTTCTGTCTGTCCTCCCTCCCCACCTTCTGTATTTTTAAGGAGTAAAGACAACATTTAAATTACTGCTTCGCAAGCTATCTATGATAAAAGAGGGATTTTGTTTTATTTTTTTCTTATACATTCGAAAACAATACCTTTGTAATATGTAATAAAAATGAATTAATAGAAAAATGAAGTGCCTCAAGTGGGGTGCAGCAGTGTGAGGCTGCCACAAAAGTTTCTACTTTCACTTTCTATACTTACCTTGTCATGGACTAGTAAGAATCAGTTCATGGACTGCCTACTTTGAGTAGCACTGAATGAAATTCATAATTCCCATAATTTATACAGCAGCTCCCTTGAATAAAAGAAGGCCCACCAGTAACGCAGCTGGGCACATTGACATCGGCGATGTAGTGTTTCTTTAACACATTTAAATGTTTATTCTTTACCTAATAGTTCTTGGGCCTCTTAGTCTATGTTCTCAGGAATGCACACCATGTAGGAAAATACCCAATCTCAGCAGAGGGGTTGCAGAAGACATCAAAATGGTGTAAATTGTCAGACCTGGAAACATCCTCAGAGATTATGGTGTCTAACCCCTTTATCCCTCAAAGAGGAAAACTGAGGCCGCAGCTCACACAGTCTGTTGATGGTCAAGTGGGGAGAGAGCTCCAGGTTTCTCACCCCAGTTTTCTGCATGGACCAGCTTCCCATTGCTACCCTTACGTCCTTGTCAACCACAGACACCTGCCACCTTGTACCTGTCCTCACTGCCTTCTTCACAACTATCCTCAGGAGCTTAGGATTGCAAAGTGTTAAGTGACTGAGTTTGGAAGAGAATTGGTTAATAGCCTTGGGTTTCCATGAGCCACTTCAGAACTATTAGTGCTACATTGGCGGTAGGTTTTCCTTATTAAGAGGAAATAATAAGGATGTGGGCAACTTAGGATGCATACAAAGTAGGGGACAGGGACAGTGAGGGGGCTGGAAGCTGTGTCTTGTAAAGCTATTTGAAGTTGTTTGGCCTGGACAAGGAAGATCTCCCAGGGCCACGGACATTGTTTTAAAGTCTCGGAAGGCCTGTGCTGGGGAAATGGGATTCTACATGGTTTCCAAGCTGCGGCAGGGACCAGAGTGTTGCAATTACAGAAGGCAGCTCTGAGCTGAGTAACAGATGCCCTAGTGTCCAGTCAGAATTGTCCTTCCAGGGGAGAGCTTCCCTGGGGGTGAGTGAGCTCCCTGGCCCCTGAGGCATACAAGCCAGTACTGATGACCATGCACAGGGAGACTGTAGCAGAGACTACAGCACTGAAGGAGAAGATGGCCTGAATGGCCTTGGAGTGGAGTATCACAAAGCTCAACTTTTTGCTTATCTTATTCCAGGTCATTTTAGGCAACCACGTGGCTACTATTTATATTTTATTCAATAGGCATTTATTGGACATCTACATTCTACCAGCCTCTCTGTTATGCACTGAGAGTGCTGCAGTGAACTGGGCACATTCTGCCATTGAGGGGCTTCCACTTTAGTGGGAGAGTCACATACAAACATAAGAAACTCTGGTCTGTGGTTTTCGAGGCACACAGTGGAAAACAAGGCAAGTCTTCTGCAGGAGGTAAGATTGAGTGAGGCACTTTGGCAGATGGAGAGGCAGACTATATCAGGGGTCTGGCAAGAAACAGATGGCACATTCAAACAGAATAATTGAGGAGAGTTGAAGGAGGGCCTGTTTACAATGGTGCAGCAGGGTTTAAGATAACCAACAAGGTGATGGTATATTCCAGAGTCAGCAAAAGTGGGGATCCATTTCCACCCTGGACCTGTAGGGGTAAGAGGATGGAGTGGTTATGGAATCCACAGAGAGTGGCTGTGTGGAGAGGGCTTGCTGGCAGGAGCTGTGGCTCTCAGTAAAGGGAAGCAGCCAACCGACAGCCAGCTGGCCAGCCAGGAGAGTAAATCCCATGTTATCACTTACTGCTGCCTTCCAGCATCCTGCTAGTGCTTCCCATGGGGTGAACCAAATTGGAAGTCAGAAGGCAAAGGAACCTGTTGATGCCACTCATAGAGGCTAGCCTCCCCCAGCACAGAGCAGGGTGGAGAAGGGTAGGGAGTGGATCTGGAGGGGCAAGCAGAACATGTCCAGCATACAGAGAAAGACATCGCATGCAGAGTACACAGCATAAGTAAGGGCAGTGGGGTGGGTGAGGGCAGAGCATGCACAGGGACTCAGGAGTCATTCAGTATGACTGGGATTCAGATGATGAGCAGGAAAGGGCTCCATCTATCTCATGGAAAACTCTAATATCAGGCTAAATCCTTTCTCCTTCAATTCTTCCTTTCCTCCCTCCCTGCCTCTCTCTCTCCTTCCCTTCTCTTCTTTCTTTCTTCTCTCAATAACTATTTGTTGAACTCTTCCTCTGTGCCCTTTTGGAGCTCACCATCTGCTGGATAAGACAGACAGATCAACACATCATTGCAATAGCTGGAGAGGAAAGAAGGACCCACAGAGTCAGCCAGAAGGAGCAGTCTGTGTGGGCAGTAAATTTTTTCTGTATCAGACTGGCCAGTTAGAAAAAGACATTCCAGTGAACTTTGATCATTCTCTACAGAGATGGGTATGAGCCAGGTAGCCAGAACTTCATGCGCAGCCATTAGTGATGTCTACACACAAGTTAGAATGCACTCCACATGCCTGTTTATAAATAAAAGGGAAAACCTGGGTGTTGATAGAAGCCACTAGTATCTGGAAATCTGGATACCATTGACCCTCTCTGAGTTGTAAGCACCCTCACTGTGAGAGGATATTGCAGCAAACCCACTGAGTTCCTATCTGGATCCTTATCCAAACTGTGAGTTCTGGCACTGTTAGGTGAACTTCCCCTTTGCCCATGAATATCTATTCATATCGAATAGAATGGATGGGGGAGAAAAAAAACATACTGTTATATGTATATAACACACTGTTGTATCATAGGGAAACATCTTTTTTTTTTTTTTTATTTTTGCTTTTTAATGAAGCAAGGGTATTCCCCTGAGACCAGGCTATTATTTTTGGACCCAAGTCGACATTGCTGGAAGTCTTTGGAAGTGGCTCCGATAAGTGAAGCTGCCTCCTTGGCCCCTCTGCTGGCAGCTGGAGCCCTTCTCAGTCTCTTCCAGTGCCCCGAATCAGGGGCCATTAAAAGGTTTATCTTCATTCATTGGGATTTCCCGCTTCTTTTGGGGATGATCTCATAGCACATGCACTTCCTAAACCCCCAGTTCCCTCCAAATCTGAAAAAGATACATGGAATCAGGGACTGTCTGAGCAGAAATGAGTGGTCGAGTGGTTCAGCCCCCTCCTGCTATAGGTGAGGAAACTGAGTTCCAGGGAGGGGTAGGCACTGACCCAGGCCACATGGTAAGAGTGGGGCCGAGCTCAGACCAAAGTATCATCTTCCAGTCCTGTGCCATTCCAATCATCCTGTGTTACCTTGATGTCTCAGAAGCAAGAAATTTGGAACTTGGAAAAGTTATAGTTAATATGGTTAAATTCTTACCCATCATCCACATTTTGTTAAGATGTGCTAGTAGCCAAAGTATTATGGTAAGTGTTCGTAGGACTCCAAGATAGAATCTCTGTCTTCAAGGTGCTTGTACTCTGTAGTTTATTGGCATATTATAGTCATTCAAGAGATGGCAAGAAGGCAGATGGTTAATTTCCAAATGAACCATACACACTGTATAAGGTTCACATGAGCTCTGAGAAAAGGCAGGATCACTATGGTCTGGAGAAGTTAGGAAAGATTTTCTGGTGGAGAAGGTATACAGTCATCCAACATTAACAGGCTTTGCAGTGATAGTAAAGAGCTTGGTGGGCAGGCCAGACAGATAGTGTGATGGGAGTAAAGGGATTGCGGTGGAGACGTGTTGGGAGGGCGCGCAAAAGAAGTGAGTCTGTCAGGGCTTCATGCAGGTTGTTGTAGTTAGCTGCTGTTGTCAGTCCTCAACTCATGGTGACCCCAAGTGCAGCAAAAAGCAACACTGCCCAGTCCTGCACTATCCCCATGATCGGTTGCAGGTCGGATCATTGTGATCCATAGGGTTTTCATTGGCTGATTTTCAGAAGTAGATCGCCAGACCTTTCTTCCTAGTTCATCTTAGTCTGAAAGCTCTGCTAAAACCTGTTAAGCATCATAGCAACACACAAGCCTCCACTGTCAAATGGGTTGTGATTTCTCATCAGGTGCATCGGCTAGGAACCGAACCCACGTCTCCTGCATGGAAGACAAATCAAATATCCTACTACTGAACCACTAGTGTCCCCCAATGCGTGTAGATGCCATGATTCGCTCTGTAGGTTGTAGACCCTGAGGAGTTGAGTAGATACAGAATGAAAGAAGGGAGGGGTCATGTAGGAGGGAGGGGGACACTGAGCTTCTGTTAAGAGTGATGGGAAAATTTGGAAATGGATAATGATAGTAGACTAATGTCACTGAATGGTACATGTGAAAAATGTTGAAAAGACCTGTTACATATATATTTACCACAATTTTAAATAAAGTCGGGAAAATGAGATTCTAGCCCTGGCTCTGCAGTTTCTTAGCTATTCCATCTTGGGCAAGTCTCGTAAGTTCTCTGAGCCTCCATTTCCGCATCTATGGAAAGGGAAAAATAATATCTGACTGCCTAGATCGCACGATTGCCATGAGGATCACATAATATAATATCTCAGAAAGAGTTCTGGGAAGAGTTAACCAGCATTCAGATGAAAGGGAATATTGTTATTTTTCAGTAACTTTGTTCATTCTTTCCCAGTAATCATGTAAAAGAAATTGCTCGGAATTTTATAATCGGAGTATCAGGGTTTGTTTAACGTGACTAATATTCATTAAAGCAATAACAGGAGGCAGGCCTGGTGTAGTGGAAAAATTATGCGTGTTGGAGACTAAGCAGGGTTTGAATCTTGGCTCCGCTCTTCACGAGCTGTCTGACCTTGGCACATTACTCGGTAAGACTCGCTGGTTTCTCATCTGTAAAAATTGGGTGATAACAGATATCCCGTGGCACGTCATGAAACTTCAGTGGAGTCAGCTGTGTGAAACACCTAGTATAGTGCCTGGCACATAGTAGGTGCCAGGGAAAAGTTTGCTGCCCTCTCGTGTGCACGTATGGACACCCTCCCCTCCCAGTCAGCATTGTTTTGCAGAGACTGCCTTCCTTCAAGCTCATAAAACAGCCCTGGATGAAACTGCAGTATACAAACTGAGGGCATTTACCCAGATTGCTTTCGTTCTTAAAATACTAACTTTTTTTTCAGGACTGGCCACAGAGTTGGTATTTTTTTAAATAAAGACCACATAACTTAGATCAAACTCATTGAGTTTGCACACTAGTTTATTTTGAAAATGACCCAAATGTCTAACTGCGTTAGAGAACATATTTCCACACAGAACAATCACAGGCAGTGTTGGAAATGGTCATAATTGGTGATGTGCCAGTTTGGTTGAAGTCCCTCGATTTTTTGGCCATCTCCACCCCACTGTTCTATGCACGCACAGTTGAGCATAGATACACAAACACACATACTCAGGCACACTTGTACACATGCTTCCCTTTTCTCTGGATTCACTCTGTGTTTCCTTCACACTTTTCTTCTGAACAAAGCTGTCCACCTTTACTCACGGGTTCCATCGGTGACCCTTGTGCATGTGTGATTTTGGTCTTTGAGAGCAGAATGTAAGAATAAATGGAGAGCAAGAGGAGAACTGCTTGTGGCCCCTAAAAATGAGATTAATAAGGAACTCAAAGCAATGATCCATAAGAAACAATGGAGGGTCAATGCAATCTAGTAAATAAATAAGAAAACAAGTCTCTGCTACTTTTAGAGCTTATTTGAATCAAGTCACTTACAAGTTCTGTGATCTTGCACTAATGTCTTCCTTTGTCAAAGACTCACTTGCCTCCTCTGTAAAATGGGAGAAGAAAGTAACACAGCCTACTGCACTGGGTGGTTTAGAGCATTCAGTGAAATCATCCATGATCAACCCTTGAGAAACAGTGCCTAGCACATAGTGAGCACTCCAATAACAATTGTAGTTGTTTGGGGATTCCCCATCTCTGAGAAATCTTCAGACCTCTTGCATGGACATCCCCCAATTCCTAGCCCCTCTCAATTCTGAGCCACCTCACTAGAAAATTAGGGCTTGCCTTGAAGTTGGAAATTACCTAATCACTCTCCACTACCAAGGGCCCTTTTGTTATTTTGGCTCCCACGGGTTCCATTTTTAAAAGATTTGTTTTATTCCAAATGGCCTGCACTTATTAAGTGCTAATTTATTCATTTTTCCCTGGAGATAAGCAGCATGCCACGCTAGGTTTATGCCTTTCTAATAAAAAGCAAAGACATGTCTGCGACCCCGGGTTGGCGCTTGCTGAGTAGGTCACGTATGTCATAGAGAAGGAAACGAAAGACTAGACGGTGCCCATAACGTGGGCAGAACCACGCTGAGCAGTGTAAGAGGCATACAAGGTGACTCCTGGCTTGGGGCTCTTGCCATAGCATCACCCTATCTCCTCAGCATTTACAGATGGAAGTTGGAACCCCTTTGTGGAGACACCCCAGGAAGACCCCCCTCCCCCGCAGCGTGCCAGGGTCTGAGGGGCTGGCTCCCTCACCCGTTTTCTAGACGTGTATTTTCAAGAGCTTGGTGCCCTGTCGAGGGCCCCAACAGGAGGCAGCTGGGTTTTTTCCACCACTGGGTTTGGCCTATTCAGCACTCTCATTTTTCTCTCTCCATCCACTGGTGACATTGACCACTCATGACAGCCTCAGCACTCGGTCAGATGCCGTTCCAGGTTAGGAAACAAAGCGGGTTGGGGTGGCAGCGAGGGTTGAACAGACTGACAACAGTACATTTTGTTTTAGTTGAACACATTTCCCTAAATCGATTACAGCTCAGCTTGTACCCTCAAACTCACAGCTACGTAGTTTTCCACCTCCTGGGAGGGAACCTCCACACCTCCTCTCTCACTTTCTGGAAACACAAAACTGTTGTGTGAATAACAGTACATTTTACTCACAGCTTTGTTTGTGTAAGTCTAACAGGCTCCATTTTTTAGAGAAACATTTCCTGTCTTTCTCCTTCCTCCTCTGATTCTCCTTCATTCTCTTTTCCAAGTTCTAGGTTGTTTCGGTGGTCTGATAATGTAGTGTGGAGGAGAGGGCATTGTCTCCATTTCAAGCTGCTGATGTTTGTGATTCCAGCCGTTTGTGAGTTCAGACAGCCAGCTGCAGCTCTTAGCCTAGGGCCTGACTTCTGACTACTGAACTATTTTTATGGCCACAGAAGGCAGTGGTGACTACAACTCCACAGAAACATGGAGTGTCTTACAGAGGGTGGGAGAGAGACAGGAGCGAGAGCCCTTTCTTATGAGGATGCCTGTGGCTTGGCAGACCATGAGGGAGGAAGTGACTAGATTCTGCCAGTAACTTCTTGACTGATGTGAAGTAAGTCACTTCCTTTCTCTTGCCTCAAATTCTTCATCTGTCAAATGGAACAATTCTAAGGTTTGCTCCCCCTCAGACATTCTCAGATCAGATACTGTAATTCTGGTTCCAGGCTTATGGGGTCTAGAGCTAAAATACAGATAGAGGACTTAGTATTTAAAATTGCAGAAAAATCCATGCCCTGACACAGGCGACACCCGGAGAAATAAGAGACAGTCCTTGCCTTTAAGGAACTTCCTAGCCCCTTTACCTAATTGGGTATGATGGGTTTCGGGTAGCAATGAAGAGAGGATTATGCTCTAAACAAGTTGAAACAATCTTACTCACATTACTCCAGTACCAACAATGGCCCAGTGATGGTACCCCGTACTTGGGTGGTCGGCATGTCTGCTATTTTATCTCCCCTAAGGCCCTGAATGTGGCATCCTCTTTCCAAAAATCAATTTGTAGTTAATTCTACTTTCGACAGCCTGAAAAACGAAGTCATGCTTTTCAGCACTATTTCTCCATAAGTGAACTCTTTGATTGTCATGTGACCCTTTGAGAGCTGTCTCTTTTTTAACCCCAGAAGACACCAAACCTTGGAGAAGTTACTAGACTTGTTCAAGGTCATCTAGAGGCATCTATATGTACTGTAGCAACTGTACAATTCTAACTTTGGATAGATCTGTTACTTGCCTAAGGTTCAGTGATATATGAGGGCAGGGTCCAGACTAAAATCCAGACATTGCCATATTGACACATGATGTTACAATTCTTGATTCATCCTTCCCAAACTTAATATTGTTCAGTTAGTCTTCACATCAGCTGTATGATTTTCATGGCTAAAATCCAGAGCTAAACTACACAGGATGGTGACATACCACCTCTATCTAGAATGTGGCTGCTACAACTTATGAAATAGACGTAATTTGTCTTTATTTAACTGTGCTTCGAGTGTAAGACAAACCACAGGGCTGTCGTTGAGCTGTGTATGTTCTGCTCACCGTGGTCAGTTATATTATTTATCAATTGTGGTTTTGATGTTCCAAGAAGGCAGTTAGGTGGTGAGAAGAGAAAGCTTTGAGCCTTGGAGCTGCGTGGTTCAGTTGTGAAAGCAAGAGTTGGACATGAGATAGTCACATCACTGCTCTGGTACTTTTGAGTATACCACCACACTTCAGTTATTTCGCATTCTTATGTAGCAGGAGATTCCTGTTTAGCAGGAGATTCCATGTCTTAATGGCTGCACTGAGAATAAGTAAACTCTGAGCTCCTAGGGCTACCAAAACAGGGAAAAATCTTAGAGAAGTGACACTTTATCCAATTCTGTGCGTGCGTGCGTGTTTGTGTGTGTGTGTTTGTGTGTATGTGTGTATGTATGTACCTATTATGTGCCAGGAAGAGTGCTAGGTGCTGGAGGTACAACAATGAATGGTGCAGAAGATAGGCATGATTCCACCCTCATGGAATTTCATGCAGAAAGATAAGTAGCTAGTTGGATAAGTGCTGTTGTTGTTAGGTGCCATCAAGTCAGTTCCTACTCAAAGTGACCGTACGTACAACAGAACAAAACACTGCCCGGTCCTGCGCCATTCTCACAATCATTGTTATGCTTGAGCCCATTGCTGCAGCCACTGTGTCAGTCTATCTTGTTGAGGGTATCCTCTTTTTCACTAACCCTCTCCTTTCCCAAGCATGATGTCCTTCTCCAGGGATTGATCCCTCCTGATAACATGTCCAAAGTATGTGAGACGTAGTCTCGCCATCTTTGCTTCTAAGGAGCATTCTGGTTGTACTTCTTCCAAGACAGATTTGTTCATTCTTTTGACAGTCATTGTTATATTCAATATTCTTCACCAACACCACGATTCAAAGACATTCAGTTCTTCAATCTTCCTTATTCATCGTCCAGCTTTCACATGTATATGAGGCAATCGAAAACACCATGGCTTGGGTCAGGCGCACCTTAGTCTTCAATGTGACATCTTTGTTTTTCAACACTTTAAGTATGGAGAATTCCAGAGTGCTAAGGGAACACAGAGAAAGAGTACTTGATTCAGACATATGGGGTCAGAGTCACTTCTAGGCTGAGGCCTGGAGGATGAGTCATGTTAACCAAATGAGTGTAGCTGAGCTTGCCAGGAACCAGGTGTCCTGACACTTTGCCTGCTGCCTGGCAATCTCTGAAAACCATGTTCACTAAGGTAAATGAGCAAAATAGAAGCAGAGAACTGAGTAATTACAAAAGTAAAGTGTGTTAATCTTAAAGTAGTGTCCATTATTCCGAAATTATTATTCTTTACTCGAATACCCTTTATTTTCTGATATGAGGGACATCATAAATGCTGTTGGTGTTTTTCCCCTTTGAATGACTTATTTATTCATTAAAATTAAATATTGGCACTCACTACCACCTTAATTTTTTTTAAAAAAGGAATCAAATGTTTGACAACCTCTCTACTGGCCCACTCTACGTCTCTAAAACAGTGTCTTCCTCTCCTGTGATCCAAATCCCCAGGAGCCTCAGTCCCATCCATCTCCTGGTCCCATCACTGTGCTGAAGGCTAGCATCACCTCCTATCCCTCAGAGAGCTTTAGGCCAGTGCCTTTCCTGGAGGTTGACCTTCTAGGCAACTCTATGGAGGACACAACCTAGGGAGACAGATCTCTTGCTGGGCCTAGGGTTTAGAGAAGCAATAAAGAGGACTTTGATGTGTATCATCTGAGATATAGAGAAAATACTACAATAACCCAAGTCAGAAACTAGACCCATCATTTCAGCTCCTCTTGCTTATACCTCCTCTCAGCATCAAATTGTTCTCCCCTCCTGATATCTTCTACCTAGATATTCTTATGTTCATCCCCTTTTCTGCAAGCCACTGCAAATATCTTCCTCTCTACTTTTATCCTTCCTATAGTCCATCTTCCAAATTCCTCCAGAAAGTTTTTTAGAAAATATGTCACATAATTTTTTTCCTCCTCTGTAAAATCTGACAGAGTCTACTTAGACCTTTCAAGACACTGTCTACTCTCCATAACCTGATATAAAAAACCCTTCCTGATAAGGCCACTGACTCCTGTCTTAGCCACATCTTGTGAAGTTCCTCACATGTTTCCAACTCTGCAGCTATACAGAGGACTTGCAGTTTCTCACTCTTTTCATATTTTTTTAGGCTTTGGGGTTTGGGGGAGCCTCTACCATTTCCGTCTCTCCTACACTTGGCCCAATACTCAAATGAAGTTTATTCTTCCTATAAAAACCTCAGTGACGTTTTACCCACCTTCAACTGGGTGAGTGTCATTGCTCTGCACTCCCATCACATTCAGCACCCCTTCTATCATAAAATACATCATAAGAGAAGATAACAGACTAAAGGTTAAGAATATGATCCTTAGTATCCAACAGGCTAAGACCTTTATCCCACCTCTGACATCTATGAGCTGGGGATCCTTGGAAAATTGGTGTCACCTCACTGAGCCTTCCTTGCTTCACCTGTAAATTGGGGATACTCATGCATAACCCCTTGGATTTTTGTAAATATTAGAAGAGAGAATATTTTTCAAAATGTACCTCAACAGAGTCAGTGTGTGGTAAACACCCCCAATGATAATAGTTATTATCACATTAGGTTGTGATAACCTGACTACTTGTCTTTCTTCTTTCATAAAACTGATAACTGCTTTATAATGAAAATTGTTTCTCTTTCATAGTTTTTTGCCCAATTCCTAGCTTAAAGCATGGTATGTGATAGAATCTCAATAAATGTTGACAAATGAAAGAAGAAAAAAAATGAATGAATGATTTGCAGAGAGCAAGTTTGGCAAGAAGGATAAAATGAAGGCAGGCAGGGAGAGTGGTAGGGAAGAGAGAAGGTAATCAGGGAATGACTTATTCAATACATGAATGAAAGAAAGATCAACTTTTCAATTGATCCTTAATTTGTGCTGTTACATTTTTCTTAGATTGTGTGTCAAGCTTTCATACAAAAGCTGTTATTTTAGAAAACCATCATTTAGGATTCCAGGAATTTGATAAGCTCTCCAGAGATTTTTTTTTTTTTTTTCTTTTCTGTGCCTCCTTTTACAAACAAGAGAGGCAGATTTAAGCATTTCTGATGATGAAACTAAGCAGGAGCATAAAGTCCAGATCGTTAGGGCCTTTGGGATAAGGTACAAAATCCAGGTTTTAGAACTGGTCACAGCTTGGAAAAAGCTTGTTATTTGGAAGAAGGATATGGATGCAATAAACATTCTGAGGTTTATCTCACTTTAATGACTTGCCTTGAGTGGCTTTGATCTTTATATTTGATAATTATTTTCAAATGGTCTAGTGTGTTCTGAAAATGGAATAGTAGTTCAGGGATTTGAGAGCTTCCCTGGGAATGACAGGCTGCCGTCAGAATTTGGAAATGGGCAATGTTACAAGGCTTGCTCTATGGGTTGAAGAAACAGGACAACCTCAGTGAGGGAGATAAACTCATTGGTCCAGTGTTAGGAACCGGGGATTCACTGTTGGAATGGGGACACAACAGATATTGACAGCTAAAGCCAGTTTCCTCTGACTCCATGAGCAAGCTAAAAAGAGAATTATATATTTTGGAGACTTTTCGTGTCCTGGGCGCTCTTACTTTGAAACTTTATATCCCCCTTTTCAGCTTGAATGTTATCATCTTCATTTTACAGATGAGGAAATTGAGGTCCAGAGAGACTGAGTCACTTGCCCAAGGTTACAGGGCCACTTGGTGGAAGAGGGAGTTCTTGAGCCCTGGTCTGTCTCTCTCTTAAGATGTTACTTTTTCTATAGCACTATGCTGCCATTTCCCTTAGCCTGACAGAACTGTCACCAGCCTCTAGCCTTGAAATGATTTGCTGTTAGCTAGGTTCAGCTCAGACAAGCCCTGCCTCAAACTGACAGCATCAACATATGGCCAACACTATCCCTGTTCCCAGCCTGAGTCCATCAAGAGCCCAGGGACCAAGATTTTGGCATGGCACTTCTCAAAGCTCTCCACTACTATCACCTCTGCATCAGGGAAGTCATTTCAAAAGTGACCTGCTTTGGGTAGGACTAGAAACTGAAATTGGTCACTCTTGACCTGGACTCACTGTGTAACATACCCCTAATCCACCTTCTTTAAAATGGGGCAGCTAGTGTATTGAGCTTCTAGAGTTGGAAAAGCTCCCGCCTTCCCACACTTTTTTTCCATGATTTCACTTAAGAGATTTGTTGTTGTTGTTGTTTTGCATTTTGAATGTAGTTCCCTTTTGCTTCTCTTTCAATAAAACAGGCCCCGACAGCCCTCTCATTTGGATTATTACAGAGTTGTACCATCTCAGGCCAGTGCATTTAGGAAATATGTTGTTGGCACTCACCAGTGAGGGAGATGCATAAAGAAAATATTCTAACGACAATTGAGTTCAAAGAGCTTTGATCTCCCTCCAGAACTGCACTCATGGCTTTGAAATGCAGTTTTGGCAGAGGGGTAAAGTCGGGGCTCCTTGGCACTCTGGAGCTGGGCCCCCTGAAACAGATATTCCAGGGAACCTGCAACGCTTACAGTGGGATTCAGGTGCTTGGGTTTTGCAGAAAGAAAAGGGACACTGAAATACCTCTTTTGAGGGGAGGCTCAGGGAGAGAGCCTAAATTAGGAGGAAACTTCGAATCTAGCCCAACATTTCCCAAGCTATGTTGCTTATTCTGGTATTTGATTTTTGGCAAACATGGAGGGGTGGGAAGATTATGGCCAGATATGTTAGGGAAGCATTCATACACTATCTGCCCTACTCCTGTTTTGCATATTAAAGACTCTGAAAATTATTGCAATTAAAAAAGTGTACATATATATGTATATAAAAAGTGTATGTATGTGTATGTGTGTGTATATATCGATATACACATATGTATATACATTTAACCTTGTTTAACACAGCATGTCCTAAACCCATTTGACTTGGAAGCTCTTTTCCTTTGAATATTCATCTGCATCTTGTGGATTTAGCATAGATCATGACTTAGAAAACACTGATCTAGTTCACAGACTCCTCGAACAGATGGAGACCCTGAGCTGCAGAGCAGACAGTAGTGGGAAGAGTTCAGGAATTCCAGCAGTTCAGTTTCTGCACTGGGGCAGCCAGATGAGGGAATGAGGGGAGTTGCAGTCCCTCCCATGATTGTCTCTCCAAACTATGCATCCTTGTGGGAAACTATGTCCACCTGAAGGAAGAGGCAATTTTCCTAATTGGTACAAAAGTGCTGCTGTACACAGGCTAGTGCATAAAGGTTCATTGCCAGGCCCTTCTTTGCCCCTTATTTGTTATGTGACATTGGGCAAGTCATTTCACTTCCCCGAGCCCTGGGCTTCCTCATCTATAAACCTGTCCTGCTTTGAGATTATGCAGTGTAAGAGAGAGGTGCTCAGTACCTGCCAATCAGTGGTCGCTCTCTCCCTTGGAGGGAAGTTTCAGAGGACACAGATATGATAAAGGCTTGGCACCCACCTGCTAGAAGCTCATAGCCTAATGGAGAGTGCAGATGCTTACATAGTTAAGGTAACACAAAGCAAGGTGATAAGTATTTGAATCAAAAGTAGGGGCACACAGGAGGGAGAAATCATTTTCAGCTAGAAATGGTGATAATGATTTTGGTATTGCTAATAGATTATCATTGTAATAATAATAATGCTATAACAATATTCTGTGCTGATTAGTGAGTGCCTTGTATGTGCCAGGCACCATGCCAAACACTCTATCTGCATCACCTCTAATCCCCTCAACAGTCCTGAGAGGTGAGCAGCATCATCTCCATTTTACAAATGAGGGTGGTACATGGACTCCATCACATGTAAGCTGGACTTTTCAGGCAGGGTAAGATTTTAAAAGGTTGAGATCCAGAAAGAGGGATTGTAAGGTAGAGGAGGGAAACTGATGGACATGCTTAGGGAATGGGCATCATTGGGGTACAGGATGGATGGGGAAAGCCAAGGTTTTTCGGAATGAGGAAACCATGAGAACTTGAGTATTGGGGTGGCAGGCAGAGGAAGAAGGCTGGGTGGTGGGGAAGAGACTCTAAGAGCTGAGACTGGGAGGAGCCCCACAGAGGCAGACGGTCAGTTCAACATCTTTCCCAGTAGGAGAAAATAGGGGGCTAGGATAGAGAGGGGAGGGCTCTCAAAGCTCACAGTTTCTGACTGTGTGTTGGGACTCTGCCTGATTGTCTCCTTTAATCCTGCCAGTATCCTCGTAACTAACTGAGACTGGACACAGGTCTGTCTGTTAGACTCCGAATGGTAGTGGCACATAAATTAATAAACACACAGAGTTTTGGCAAAGAACTGATTTTCCTGGTAGAAGGCTATGATTTTTAAAAATAAATTCGACCAATTTACAATATAGACGCAGACCAGCCTTCCTACGGTTGCAAAATATAAAGCCTGGTGGCCCTGGGAAAGTCCTTTTCCTTTTCTCATCATCAATCCCCTTAGTCTGTATGGGACAGTCCTTGTAATTTTGACCTGCTGTGCTTCCCGCTCCAGCCATTGACAGAAGAGTATAAACATTAACTTAAGGGGATAGGAGGAGAGAGGAAGATAGCCATGTGGACTCCTGTCCCCAGAGTTTCCCCCCTGGTACATTTGGGAGACACCTAGCTTGGCACTGTATTGGTGAGAAGACTTCAGCTAACAGAAGAAAAACTTGTAGCCACAGAGCTGTTTTCTCCCGGTAGGTACCCCCAAGAGAGATGGGGAGGAGAGAGTGCAATGGGGCTGGGGGACTGACTGGCTGCCTTGGATTTCCTTTGGGAACCAGAGGCTTCCCAAAGTATGAAAAAAAACCCACATACAAGCAAGGGAGCAGCTCCAACATCCTACGTCTCTGCTTTGGGCTAGGAGGAATTCCACTCCCTGACAAGATTGGCTTTTACAATTACAACTGAATAAACATCCAATTAAAACAACTCCCCCGCCCCTACCCACCCATCTCTTCCTCTTATGAAGCTCTCACATCCCGGAGGAATAGGGCAAAGAGGTGACTTCTCTAATGACATTTGTGTTCTCTGCTGAGAGAACGCTTGATGGAAATGGACAAATCAATTAGGAAATAACAAATAATGTGGAAGGGCTGATCCAAGAAAATCTCTGCTCCTCTGTGTTTTCATTCCCCTCCCACACATTGTTTCCCTTTTCACTGGATGAGCCTGGAAATAAGGGTGAGGTTGTAGAAAGAGTTGGATACATCTAGGATTGCGTTTGGCCTTGTCACTAGTGGTGTGATTTCTGAACCTCTGTATGATGAGGATAAATAAAAGAACTAGCTAAATGTTTATTAGTCCCTGGGTGGTGCAAATGGTTAACGTGCTTGGCTGCTAACCAAAAGGTTGAAAGTTTGAGTCCAACCCAGATGCACCTCGGAACAAAGGCCTGACAATCCACTTCTGAAAAATCAGCCATTGAAAACCCTATGGAGCACAGTTCTCCTCTGACATACATGAGTCAGAATCAACTTGATTGCAACTGGTTTTAAATATCTATTAAAGATTTTCTACATGCCAAGCATTATTCTAAGCACTTTATATATATTGTTATTTGGTGCCATCGAGTTGATTTCAACTCATAGCGACCCCATGTGACAGAGTAGAACTGTAACAGAAGAGTGGCAGATATAGACAGGCAAAGTGATTGATTAGAATGGTGTGAGAACGTGCGCTAATAGGAGGTGGACCAGTACAGAGGTGATAAGGGGGCTGGAGATGAGGTGGAAATCAGGGATGTCTTCTCAGAGGATTGATGCCAGATGGGTTTGGATTTGTTCATCAGATAGACAGAATGGGAACAGAGTCCCCAAAAGAGGGAATAGCATGAGTACAGGCAAGACAGATGACCCAGCATGGTGGGTGCAGTGATGTTGCTGGCACACAGTGGGAAGCACAAGAGGGGAATCCAAGGGAGATGAGGCTGATGGGAAAGCAGGGCCTTGCAGGTCATGCTGGAGACCTTGGACCTCACTCTTACACGCATAGGGAAGCCCTTCTATTACTTCTAGAGAGAAAAGGAAGGGCGACATCATTAATGTGTGCTACTGGCCAGGCTCTGTACGAACACTGCCACCATGGAGACAACATTATGAAAAGAAAAATACCACCAACTAGTTACACAAGATCTGCAGGTTCTTTAAGCCTCCCTTACTTCTCTGGAAAATGAGGACCAGGCAGTGGTTCATTCTGATGTGCTTGGGGTCTCCATGAGTCGGGGGCCGATGTGATGGCAGCTAACAATAGCAACTTCACAGAGTTATTAAGAAAGTTGTTGTTATTGTCATTGTTGGGTGCTGTCGAGTCAATTCCAACTCATAGCAACGCCATGTAACAGAGTAGAACTGCCCCATAGGGTTTTCTTGGCTGTAATCCTTACGAAAGCAGATCACTAGGCCTTTTTCTTATGGAGCCGCTGGGTGGGTTTGAACCTCTAACCTTTTGATTAGCAGCCAAGCACTTAACCATTTGTGCCACTTTAAGAGGATTAAAAAAGTTAGTCCATGCAGTCTGGCCACATGGATGGGCCCAACAAATATTAGATCTCATTGTTTACATAGAATTTATCTCATCTACTGCCTGCTTGCTTATTTATGTTTTCACTGTTATATTAATTGATTCATTTCCTGCTTTACTCAAGAATGATTAATAGCTGCTCACGAAGATCCCTAAAGTACATCATGGCAAACACAAAATGGGGGCTGAAAGAAGCACAAGAAGAGAGCAAGTACTGCTCTCTGTTTAGAAAATGAGTCATCGAATAATAAACCTATGACTGATCCAAAGCAGAAGGCAGTCCCTCACATTTACTGTTTCTGTTCTGATTGGAGAGTCCTAACCCTGAAAGGGAAGAGCTCATGTTCATTGAGCACCTAGGATATGCCATTCTCTTTACATAGACCATTTCTTACTCTTTCCAAAGTGGATCTGTTCCATGTATTAAAGAATTGTTGATTGTAACATAGGGAGTTAATTCACTTTCCAGATATGTGGGTCTAGCATAGCAGCTACCCCAAATCACAATATCCCCTCTATCCTGTTTTACAGATAAAGAAATAGAGGCTTACAGAATACAGAATCATCGATGGAGGCAGCATGATACCCCAGTGAAAAGAACATAGGTTTCTGAGCTAGACAGAACTCACCTCGAACATCAGCTCTGAAACTTTGGGAAACCTATTTAATAACATCCGACCATGTGTTGCTCATCTTGAAAATGTAGTAATAATGCCTCTTTGCAAGGTTAATATAATGACAGAAAGCAGCTTTCCTAGTGAAGCTCTTGTATTTGCCAAATAAACGGTCCAAGGTCCATGGAGAATGAGTGAAGGAGGGAAGAAGCCAAGATTAGAATACACATTTTCTCTTCCATTGTCTGTGCTCTTGACCTATACCCTCATTATTCAGCCCTGTCCTCAGACAGTATAGCAGATTCCTTAGGTGCACGGATACTGATATTAGATAAATATAGGTTCAAAACTTAACTCTTGGCAAGTCAAACTCACAAGAACTTAATTTTCTTATCTGTAAAATGGGATCATCCCACTTACGTTGTAATATTATATGGTGACGTTTTATGCCTGCCACCTGATAGGTCTTACTTATTTGGAAAGTACCCGTGATTTGAATGGTAGCTTTTTTGGACAGTGATAACAGACAAGTTTCCTTTTCTATTTCAGAGCCTACTTGGATATTGATGAACTGAAGAACATACTTAGATTGGATGGATCAACACACCTCAACATCTTCTTTGCAAACTCCTCACAAGAGGAGTTCGCAGGAGTAGCAACTTGGCCATGGGACAAGGAGGTCCTAATGCACTTAGGTGAGTCTTAGAGACTTCTTCAGGGGGATCTTGGAGTAGTTCAGTAATAAATTTAGTAGTGATGATCATGATGATAACGATAGTGGTGGTGGTAGTGGTGATGGCGAACAACTCCTTTCTTACTTTCCAATTTACACAACTCTTTAGCATTCCTTATCTCATTTTGACCGCCAAGCAATGTTCTGAAGAAAATAACACATCATTAACCCTGTTTTACCAATGGGGAAACTGAGGCCCAGAGAAGGAATGGGGCTTATCTAAGCTCACACACAAATCAGTGGCAGAGCCACAATTGAAACTCAAGTTTCTAACTCTGTCTATTGATTGCTTTCTTCTTGTACGCCTGCCTCCCAGTTTGTGCAAATATCTCCTCAGCCTGGGAATCACATTGTCCTTGCATGGGTTGACTTCAAAGACACCAAAAAGGCAAGAGAAGTGAATTTGTAAGAACTGTTTGTTCCTCCTTGTTCCACCCACCAAAAACACCAGTAACATTTTTTGCATTCAAATTATGCATATCCATAAACAAGATACATGTTTATACAAACCAATCACCAAAAGTCAGAAATGACAACGGTTTCTGAACCAGGCTCTGTAACCAAACATTGTAGCTCTTTAATTTTGATTTTTCCATGCTCTCTTCCAGTACACATCTATATGTAGACATGTATTTTTTTTTATTTGTACATATCTGAAATCATAGCATAGATGCAATTTTGTGTGCTTTTTTCACTTAATATCATGCTATCAACATTTTTCCATGTTGCAGAAATCATTACAATTACTTCTTATCCAATATGTTTCACTTACCATCATAACAGAGAAGCACTTTTCTGGATTATTTCCATCTTTCTAAAGATGAAATTTTTAATGGTCACATAATATTCCATTGAGTGAGGACACTATAATTTATTTAACCATTCTCCTCTTGGTGGAGCTTTCCCAATATTTTCAACAATGAATAATTGTGACTCAGTGAACATCTTCATCTGAGAATGTTAGGGCTGAGCAAATAACAGTGCTGGAGGTATCATCAGGCCAGCTTGGTCTCCCAGTGATACACCTAGAGTCCAGTAGCTACTCTAAATCTACAATATCTTGGAGATCACAGATTCTGCAGAACTTCAAGTGATGAAGTTGCGCAGAATTAAACCTTAGACTTACTTTCCTCCAGACTACTCTCATTTTCCAATTGTTTTTAAGAGAGCAAAACCAGTTGTATGTGTGTGCATGTGTGCGTGCATGTGCGTGGTTGTGTGAATAAATAGGGACAGACATAAAGATAAATATATAGTGGTTCTCAACTGGGTGGATTTTACCCCCTAGGAGACATTTGGCAATGTCTGGAGACCTTTTTGGTTGTTACAAATGGGGGCAAGGTACTGTCATCTAGTGGGTAGACGCCAGAAATTCTGCAATGCACAGGACAGCCCCCCACAACAAAGGATTATCCAGTGCAAAATGTCAAAAGTGCTGAGGTTGAGAAACCCTATGATAGATTATGGATGGATAGATAGATAGGTAGGTAGATAGACAGGGCAGAAGAGAAAGTACAACTTATGCATACTTGAAGATGATCAGCTTATACCACATATCTATTGTGATGTGTGGGAATCACACTGGACCAGGAGCAAAGACACATGATTGTTCTCAGCTGTGACTTTACTTAGCAGTATGATTTTACAGCCAAGTCTCTTTCTTTTCTGAAGTCTCAATTTCTCCGGAGTTTAAGCAAGCAAGTTAGACTAGATGGCCTCGGTGGACTGTCCTCAGTTCTGTCCTATTGGAAAAGCAACTGGAAGGGCCATGATCAGAGTTTTAGAAGGGATGAACAGCAGGCTTTTAAACTTAGAGAAAAATACTCCTGATAATTCCACAAATTTCAGTGACTGGCACAGGACCAGGAATATGGAAGCCTATAAATCCATATCATGTTATAGTATTTCAGGATGATGTCAGTCTCAAGCTATTTCACCTTTTAAGGGAAGCAATGAAGTAGGACTCAGGCCCAGTGCTGTAGCTCTGTGGAAAGTGGTGAGTGGGGAGGTGATGAGGTAAAATGAACAGGGCCAGCCTGGACATTAAATCTGTAATCCCATCATCATTTCTGGAAATACCTGTGGGGTCCCACACCCCTATTACCTCAATGCCTAAGCTTTAATGAGAGCCAGAGAATCATCAGTACTATCGTTGTTGCTTATTTTGGAGCCCACCAGAGGTTGGAAAATACTTTCAAACACATCGTTTCATTTTGATTCCTCCCAACCCTGTGGAGTACCTAAGACAGAGATTCTCAGTATCACAGAGTATTCCCATAATGGTTATGAGAAAATTGAAATCAGAGTGACTTATTCAAGGCCTAAGGCTAATCTTTGATGGAATCAGAACTTCATGCTCAAAAGGTTATTGGCTTCAGGGCTGTGCCTATAGCCATGTTACATGAAGAAATAGAAATGCAAAGAGGTGAAGTGACTTTCCAACAGTAACAAAGCTGGTGAAAAGAAGAGGCAAGTCTTCACTCGTCTTCTGATTCTAAAACATGTGCTCTCTATCACTATACACAGACTGGGATTGAAGAGCTCACTGAAGATGGGTCCCTGGAAAATCTTTTTTCCTTGCTAATGGCAGTGGTCGCCACTATTGGAGAGACCCAGAGATCCTTTGATGCCAGAGTCCACAGGTGCCTGGGCTCTATTAAGAGGAATCAAGCTGGCAATTCAGGAGCAAGGGTCATTCTGGCAAGCTCTTCTTCTCAGATCTCACCCCTGTCCCAACTCTGGGACTCTCTTTACTCCAAACATGGATCTTTGCTTCCCAAATTGTCTTCCTGACTGCAGCCTTCCCATACTCCCAGTCCACGCAGTCAGAGTTAGCATCTGTGAGCATTATGACCATGAGGGTTTTGGCTCCATCTCTTCTTAGCTGTATGACCTTGAACAACTCACTGAGCCTCTGTTTCTCGTATATCTACTGATAATCAGTATCTGTTGAATGAATGAATGAAGACTTCTCTCCCTGCCACTGCAGACAAACACACAGTTGAACCTTCTATTTGAATTGACTTATCTTGGTATTCTCAACATGTAGTGTAAGCCTTTGCACAGAATCTGTCCCATGAGTGTATGTTGATAATGAGAAGGATTTTGGATCAGAAAAATGCTTGGGGGAGAGGAGATGACCTCATTCTCTAGAAATACTTCTTAATACTAAGAAGATGCTAAGTATTTCTTAGCGTCATTTTGACACCTCTTGATTTCACGAAGATAAAGAAAGTCTGCTGTGGAATATCCTAATAACTCCCTCAGAGACTTGCATATGGTGGATATTCAATACATACATGCTGAGCTGAATTCCTAAAATTATACAGTAGAAAGAGCATAAATTTGGGAATCACATCATCCTACCCTTAAATTCAGTGCTGTCAACTTATTAGTTATTTGTCCTTAGAAGAGTCATTTCAGCTTTAGAACTTCACTCTCTATATCAGGACAATGGGAATAACAATACCCATAAAAACAGCCTAGATGCAGCCTGACTCTGAGTTCCTCGTTCTTCTTCCCTCCATTTTGAATAGCAAATTAACCCAGGTCCTGGAGTCCCCATAGGTGCATAACTTCTCACTATGATGGGGAACCACACTCACCTATTCAGCCTATTTCAGTCCAAAGAGATACGTGGATGCAGTGTACAAATCTCCCCCTAACCTTGGTAACCGCCTTCACAAGACAGGTTTCCATTAAGTCTTTATGAGCAGAGTCAAGTCAAGTCTTGTTGTTGCTGTTTTTGCCGCTGAGTTGATTCTGACTCATGGCAACCCCCCGTGTTACAGAGTACAACTACTCCATAGGGTTTTCTGGGCTATAATCTTTATGGAGGCAGATTGTCAGGCCTTTCTTTCACAGTACCCTTGGGTGTAAATAAATTCCATGTCTTAACATTCTCAGTTCTTCTCCTTATCTCAGTGAATGCATTCTTTTTGTCCTGTTCTTTTTCTTCCTCTTGCCCATAAATCCAGCAGGTATTTAATAAGATCAAAGTGAAATAGGCACTGCAGACCATATTGGAACCATAGAATGTGAATTATTTTGCAACATAAAAGCCTAGTGCTGAAAAAAGTGGCTGTCTGATGCTTCAACTGGGAGAGGACTATATGGAAAGTAACGTGCAGCCACACTTCTGTGCATTGAATCCTTAGGAAAATATGTGGCAAGGAAGCTTGTATCATCCCCATATTATAGCTGAGGAGACAGAGGCTCAGAGATGCAAAGTCGATTTCCCAAGATCATACCTCTAGTGTGAAGCAAAACCAGGGTTTCAACCAGGTCAGGCCGACTCCAGCTGGGCTCCAGGTTGCCACCTCCCAATCCCAAGAGATGTTGATCATAAGCAATTCCTTTGCAGTAGCACCAATCAAACCTAATTTATTGGAACCACTCTTTTTTTTACCCCCTTTCCCTGCCGTTACACCATGTTCCCTGGAAAAATCCAGGGGTGGAAAGGGGATTATGTTTCATATTATGATTGACAGAAAATAATTGAGAGAGATTTCCTGTCTCAATTTCTCTTCCTCCCTGCCTCTGCCTGCCCCTTTTCATATACACACACCCATGCCATCTGCACACACACACACACACACACACACACACACACACACATCACACACCCTCTCATACATCTTTATCTTTGTGCTAAAAGTCTCGGAGCAGTTCAGAATTAATAGATTCCGTGAGCTCCATGACTGAGCAAGCTCACTCTCCCAGAAGTTGGGTTGGAGATAAAACTCCCTGACTCCTTCTCTAGGGTTGCCAGTCCAAATCCACATTCTTACCATTCTTCTATAAGATGCTTCCCTGTACTTAAAAATCACTACTTGCAGGTTGTTCGGACCCCAATTTTAACCTTCCCTTAAACACGTTGGGGTTTTAAAGATTAATGTCTGTTCTCTATTCCCGCTTCTGTTCCATCTCTCCAATGCCTAAAATGAGCATGGAACAAATAGTATTCATTGATTCTGCTGAGATGTGTTCCTCTATCTCCCCGAGCTGAGCAATGCACGATCTTCTAGGACATGTGGTGTACAACACTGCTTCCCAAACTAAAATGTGCATACAAATCACCTAGGGATGGAACTTCTTAAAATACAGATTCTGATTCTATAGGTCTGGGGTGGGGCCTGAGATTCTGCATTTCTAATCAGCTTCCAAGTGATGCTACTGTAGCTAGTCCAGGAGCCACACTTGAAGTAGCAAGTGATTAAACAATAAGTAAAACACTTGCTATGTGTCAGGTACTATACTAGCTGCTTACATGTGACTAGACTTCAGAAAACCTCGTTAGATGAGTTAGCATTGAGCAAATATTCAACACATTTAATGGGATGCTATATTTCAGGCCCCGTGATAGGCGTTGTCCCTGGGTGGTACAAACAGTTAATGTACTTAGCTAACTGAAAGGTTGGCAGTTTGAGTCCCCCAGAGGTGCCTCAGAGGAAAGGCCTGGTGATCTACTTCCGAAAAACCAGCCATTAAAAACCCTATGGAGCCACATTCTACTCTAACACGAATAGGCTCGACATGAGTTGGAATTGACTCAACAGTGACTGGTCTTTTAGTTTTTGTTTTGTGTGTGTGTTTGTGTGTTAGACATTAGCAGTAGAACTCAGGTTAAGAAAGGGTCTTGGATTCAAATTTCAACTCTACACTTACTATCTAATCATGAGCCAGTTACTTCACTCCTCTGAGAAACAGCATCTCTCATTGGTTTGTGAGATGATTAAGCAAGATTATACGCATGAAATACTTAACACCGGGCCTGAGGGTATAGAGTTAAACTCTCAAGAAACATGACCGATTATGTTCACTGTTGTGATGGTGAGCACAACATGGCGCCGACCTTCTTGAGAGTTCCCTGTCATAGATTATCAGCTCCATTTCAGTGATACGATTTGCTTGATGTCAGAAGATAGGTGAAGCCAAATTAAAACTGGGACCCAAGGTGTCTGACACAAGAGTGTGTAGAATGTTAGTGGACTAGGATATTCTTGTTTTCTAAGAAAAAAAGTTTCAACAGAAAGGTTTACCAGCCCAGGAATCACAATCCCTGAGTTCTAATTATACTGTCCTTGTAAATAGTTGGAAATCACTGTGGGTAAGTCAACTCATCTCCGTAGGCATCAGTGTTTTCATCGGAAAAAGGAAGGGATTGCACAAGAAGACTGTTGAGCCTCCTTACTCTGATAAGCCGTGATTCATGTCACAAGTCACAACAGCTCCTGGGCAGTGGAGTCATAGGGTGGAGAAGCCTGTGGTTGTTTTGGACAGCACCCCTTTTACCCTTGATTGATTTAGGGGTTCTTGCATCAGGAAGCAGGGTGCTCAGCTTGCCTAACCCTCTGGCTTTTCCCTTGCAGGTGGCATTGTCTTGAACCCATCTTTCTACGGCATTTCTGGGCACACCCACACCATGGTTCATGAGATCGGGCACAGCCTGGGCCTCTATCACGTCTTCCGAGGCATCTCAGAAATCCAGTCCTGCAGTGACCCCTGCATGGAGACAGAACCTTCCTTTGAGACTGGAGATCTCTGCAGTGACACCAACCCAGCCCCAAAACTCAAGTTCTGCGGGGACCCAGGGCCAGGGAATGACACCTGTGGCTTTCATAGCTTCTTCAACACTCCTTACAACAACTTCATGAGCTATGCAGGTAGGGCCCTCTTCTCTGCAGGGTTTTTGCTTGTAGGGCGATGGGCAGACAGCAGAGCAAGGCACTGGAAAGAGCACAGGGCTGGGTGTCAGCTGTGAGCCCCAGTCCTGGCTTTGGTCCCTCCTGCAAAGGTAACCCTGAGCAAGTTGCTTAACTTTCCTAAGACTGAGACGTTCTCACCCCAAACAATGGGAATAATGTTCCTTCTGTGAGCCCCTCAGAGATTCAAAGAAGATGTTGAATCTGAAAACTCTTCAGAAAGGCACACTTTAGGATGCTGTAAGCCGACCTGGACCAAAAGTCAGGAAACCCAGGTGAAAGACCTAGCTCTGCTTCAGTGTAACCTAATGCCTTTGGATCTATCACATAGCCTCTCTAGTCTCACTTTTCTCAAGAAAATGGAATCTTTAGACTTGATCTCCAAGGTTCCTTCTAGTTTTCAAGCTATGTTTTTTGAAGCTGTTAGTTGAACTTTTTGTTTTGTTTTCTTTTCTTTTTAGCCCAGGTTTAGATAAACATAACACTCTCGCACCCTTTAAAAAATAAGTAGACTATGTCTGGTTTTGCAAATACACGATTATTACATGAGATTCCATATGTATTTTCCCTAACTACCTATATCCTATCAAAGCCATTTTAGACCATCAGTGACAGTGTTAAGGGCTCATCTCTGCATTCTAGGATGCCCTATGCTCCTCTTTAGCATTTTACATAAAGGCCACTTGTAGGCCATATAGCACTTTTGACAAACTAGTAAAAGAACCCTCTTCCCCTGGGCACTCACAGACCTCACAACTAGCCTCTTCAGCCAAGAATCCTTGTGTACAGCACAATCTGCGCAATTGTATATGATAGCCCAGCGTTGAATTCTATGACAATATCCAGTTTAGCTGTCTCTTTCTCCCACTAGAACAATGAATTCTGTAAAGTCAGATTGCATTTTATATATTCCTAGCACCTAGCACAGGACCTGGTGCTTAATGAATGTGTTTTTTAGAAAGGAAGGGAGGAACGTAGGGAGAGACGAAAGAAAAAATGAACCAATTCTACTATAACGGATATATCAAATTGATTCTTATCAATAACAGTATTTTCACTTGTACAAAAATGTATTGTTCATAAGTGCTTTGATATTCACCATCTCATTTAATTCTCACGATAAGTTTATGGGGTAGGGATTATTCCCATTTTACAGATGAGAAAACTGAATCTCAGCGAAGTCATTTGCCCCAGGTCACATATCTCATAAATGGCTGAGCTGAAACTGAGACCTAAGGGCTCTGACTCCAAGTAATTTTTTCCCTTCTATTCTTGTGCCACTCTTCAGAAGAGACCTAACTGACGGTTGAGTGGGGAATGGAGCAACCTGGGTGGTTTTCAAATCATGTTCCACAGAGATGCCTCAGGAGGCTGCACAGGGTGGCTGTATGAGTGGGCCTCTCGGCCCCTAACCCTGCTTAAACCCTGTTGCCTCAGATTTTATTTGAAGAAACGATTTCATTCCTAAAACCCAGTGGATCCAGTGATCCCTAATGGGGCTTCCTGCTTTCCCACTGGGGCTGGCGACCTCTGAGAGCTTCTGCAGCATCAGGCTCATGCAGTTCAAACCTGCAGTCTCTGGAACGGCCCACACCCCACCTCAGGCACTACAAAGAGGCATTAGGTTTAAGTCTCTAAAAAAGATCAGGGTGCTGAGTATTTCCTCAAAAGCTGATTCTCACTGAGCTCCCATTTCCCGACCAGCAGACCTCCCACATCCGGTGCCCTGGCCCCTCCCGCAGGCATGCTTACATTCCATTTCTGTAGCACCTTTCCTTGGCCAGCTCAGCGCACATGGAAAATAAACAATAACATGAGTTTGGAAGTTTGCCGGCCTCTTAGGGGCCTAGGAGCTGCCACTAGCTACCAGACCCCCATAAACTAAATCTTTTATTTTTTCTTTTTGTTCCCCTTTGTACAGATCTAAAGGGTGATTGATTTACTGTTGTTTTTTTAAAGGAACCCCTCAGCTCAGTGACCCATTAACAGCAGAACTAATTCACTGAGCTACGATAACAAACTTACACCCGCAAAAGCATATTCAAGGCGACCACGAGCTTTGAAATGTTTGTTTTCCTTAGGATCTCTGATAGATGAGGTGACAAAAGCAGCTGGATGAAATTCAAAATGCAGAACAGGATCAGGTTCTCAGGCTGTGGAGAGAGGGATACAGAGGGGCTCCTGCAGTCAAGGCGAGAGGGCGAGGACATTGCCAGCGACCTTCTTCCGGTCGTTTTTCCTTCCTGGGTGCTTTCTTCCCAATTGGACTGGTCACTAGTCAGGTCTAGTGCAGCACTGTCCGATAGAACTTCCTGCAAAGATGGACATGCTCTGTATATGCACTGACCAGTATGGTAGCCGCTTGCCACCCATGGCTACTGAGGACTTAAAATATGGCCAGTGCAGCCTAGGAACTGAATGTTTAGTTTCAAATAATTTTAATTAATTTAAGTAGCCACCCATGGATAGTGGCTACCATATTGGACAGCACCAAAACCCAAACCAAACCTGTTGCTGCCGAGTTGATTCTGACTTATAGCGACCCTAAAGGACAAAGTACAACTGCCCCATAGGGTTTCCAAGGAGCACCTGGTGGATTTGAACTGCCCACCTTTTGGTTAGCAGCCGTAGCTCTTAACCACTACGCCACCAAGGTTTCCATTGGATAGCACAGATCTACAGTAATTATTGAGTGCCAGTAATATCCCAGACTCTGTATGAAATACTTCATAAGCTTATCTCACTGAATCATCAAAATAACCCAGTGGGTCAAACCAAAAACACCAAGATCAGTTGTCTTCACCTGATTTTGACTCCTGGCAACTCCATGTGTGTCAGAGTAGAACTGTGCTCCACAGGGTTTTCAATGGCTGATTTTTTTCAGAAGTAGATCGCCAGGCCTTTCTTTTCTGGTGCCTCTGGGTGGACTCAAACTAGCAATCTTTTGGTTAGCAGCAAGTATGTTAACCAATTTCACCATCCAGGGACTCCAACCCAATGGGTCAGTGCTATTATTATCACACACATTTTATAGATGCAGAAAGTAGGACTCACGTCGCTTAAGTAACTTGCCTAGGGTCACACAGATCAAATGAAGCAGAGGTGAGACTCAAACTCAAGTCTTTCTTACTCCAGTGCCTATATTAAACCGGGTGCCATAGAGTCAATTCCAACTCATAGCAGCCCTATAGGACAGAGTAGAACTGCCCCATAAGGTTTCCAAAGAGCGGCTGGTGGATTCAAACTGCCGACCTTTGGGTTAGCAGCTGAGTTCTTAACCACCGTGCCACCAGGGCTCCAGCACCCATGTTATTAACCAGTAATTATCTGCCTCAGTTTCCTATATGGGTGGAGATTGAAAAGATCTCAAGCACTCGGACCAAGAAGACACCAGGCAGGTGATGGGAGCAAGCTTAGTTCAGCAGGCCAGACAAACTACCAGTAGAGTATGGTCATGCAGAGCTGTTGAATAAGCCTTCTTCGGCAGATAGGAGGGCAGCGGCCCAGACTCTGCTTCCTGAAGATAATAGACCACAGGGGGCCAGGCAAGAGGACCCTCCAGTCAAGGCCTTCTACAGCTGGTGCGAGCGTGTTTTGTTAACATCTTTCTGTGTGTTAGAACCATTTAACGTACACATGTGCTCTGATGTAGCAGTTCTTCCTCCAAGGAATATGTTCTAAAGTTGATGTGTTTAAGGATTTAGCTTTAAGAATGTTCTTAGCCATGTTCTTTCCTCAGATACTCTTTAGGCATTTACTATGTGCCATGCATAAAAGAGAAATGTTTATATGTATGAAAAATTAACGCTTACATGCCCAGCGATAATGGATTACTGAAGTAAATCACGGGACATCCGTATTATAGAATGTTATGTGGCCAATGAAGATGATGTGAAAGATCATTGAGGGATATGAGCAGAAGTAGAGTAATGTAGTGGTTCAGAGCATTAATTTTGGAGTGAGGGGACCAAATTTAAATCCTCCATGTCCTAGCTTTTTGACCCTCAGTAAGTTATTTCATTGGTACAATGGAGGATAATCATACTTAGCTTGTGTGGTAGTAGGTATAATCATACAGGTAAACCAAAAGCACTGGCCTTGGTCAATAATCAGTGCTCAATAAAATGACAACTAGTGGAATTATTTGCTAACTATTTAATGTAAAAAGAGGCTGCAAAATCTTATACATAGTATAAGACCTGTATATATGTATGTGATAGATGTATATGATGACAAGAACTATAGAAACTCACTGCAGATGTACACGTACCTATACATGTATATTAAATATTAATTGTATTATCTTTAGGTAATAGGTTTAGGGTGCCATTTATTTCTTAGTAATTATTTTTGGCATTTTCCAAATGTTCTATAATTAATATCTATAACTCCCATGATCATTTATCATCATCGTTATTTTAAACACAACAAAAAGGCAAGGACTTGTACGAAGGGAAGCTAATTTATCCATGCCCCACACATGGATTAGCTTGTTAAATGCTTTCGTCAGCCTTATGAGGTGGGCAACATCATTATTCCCTATTTTAGAGTGAATGAAAATGAGGCTTCCAGGGGTAAGCATTTTGCCAACATCCTTCAGAGAGTGGAGGCGCCTAGTCTATCCCTTGAACCTCCATGCTGTGTGCCCTGCCAGATACAGATGGAAATTCGTTCATGAGAACAAGGCTTAGTTAGCAAAGCCAAGGCACTGCATCAACAGCATGGGGACCCCGGCAGGCTTCCGGAGTGCTAAAGTCCCCAAAGCCCTTGAGGACAGAAGACTGGGGCTGGCTGCGCTTGGAGACTGTGATCAAGTGGCTGTGAATGTCGGGAGGGGAGGCTTGTGGGGGCAGGAAGCCAAGGGGGCTGACTCTAGACGCTAGCTAATTGAGACAGAGCATTTGTGATAAATGGTAACCCTTTGGAACCTCACGCAGGATTCTGATAGCAGCTAAGCCTCTAAGTGATGTGCCATGGAACAGACCTTCCTCTGGCTTCAGCTTTAAAGTCCTAGTACATTCCTCATTCCTTATGAAGTTCTACCACTTACCTGTTTTTCAAATCCTTTCATATTGACAAACATGGAAATGACTAATTGTTAAGTTATAGAATGAAAATACACTTCATTGGTGGGGAAGGGAAGGAAATGAATCAGAGTATATAGAGAAAATCAACGACAACTGCAGTTTCTGTTCACAGTTCATCCTGATGAGTTTGTTGAATCCTCACAACAACACTAGGGTGTGGAGTTGATTTAAATGTCTCAATCTATAGATGTGAGAACCAAATCTTAAAGTTACCTTTTTTTTTTATAGCGCCTGTTTAATATTCTATTTTATGTCTGTGCCTTAAAGTACATAGCCATGACCCTATTACTAGACATATATGTTATTTCTATTATTTTTACTGCTATAAATAATGCTTCCATAAACATCTCTGTACAAGTATTGTTTCCATGCTTGTCCATGAGTGTCTATCAATTGAATTCCTAAATGTGGTATTACTAGATTAAAGAGAATGCATATTTTGCATTCTGGTTTTTTTTTTTTTTTTCCTCTCCTCCTGCTTTCAGTTTTCCAACACTCACACAGATACAGATACTCAGGCACACACAAAGTTTTCCTAATCACAAGACAGTGTTTATTGAGCACTTAAGCATGGACCAGGCTTTGTCCTTAGTTCCTGAGATGCGCACTCTTATTACCATCATGGTCTCCACTTTAAAGATGAGGAAACAAGGCACTGAGGACATGAAATGGCCTGCCCATTTTGACTCCACATCCTGCAGGCACTAATCTAACCACCTAGCCATCTTTCCTTGGCCAGCATGCCCCTCTCCTGCAACTAATCCATTCAGTGGCTTTTCCAAGGATTTCAGGATGAAGTGCAAAGTTCACTGTCACATAGAAAAGAGTGCCTGATGACCTGGCCCTTCTCAGACTGAGGGGTTTGGAGGCTATTCTCCAGGCAAAAGGGAGCCACAGAATGTTTGGTTTCAAAGAGTTACATGGTAGAATCTGGGCTTGAGGGAGGTTTATGCCTTTAGTCACTCTTTTAGAGGGCTTATGAAGGGACATCAGTCTGTTTTGCTTCCTCCAGATATATTAAAGACATCCCCAAACCAGAAAAACCCATTACCATCAAGTTGATTCCGACCCATAGTCATCGATATGGGATAAAGTAGCACCGCCCCATAGGGTTTCTGAGGAGCGGTTTGTGGATTCAGACTGCCAACCTTTTGGTTAGCAGCCAAGCTCTTAACCGCTACACCACTAGGGATCCAAGAAGTCCCCAGGATGCTGGAAAGGAGACTGTCAAAAATTACTGAGGGGATCAGAAGCAGCTTCTGTGTGTAACCTCCCTCACACCCCTGCCCCTTCCCCAAGCTGGATTCTCAAGGCCATGTCCAAATGCCCAGCACCTGCCCAAACTTATTTTCTGTTTATTTGATAAGGGAAGTGAGCTTGTGCTGGAGGATTCCCAGTGGCGAGTTTATTTTCAGATCCGGACAGCCTTGTGCTCCTCCATCTGGGGCCCAGCTGCAGAAGCCCTGGCCAGGTGGACACCTCTGGGAAGTGGTGTTTTTGGAAACCAAGCCAAAACAGAGCCTTGCCCTGCCCCTAGGGCAGCTGAATAAAGCTGCTGTAGGGAGAGGTGAAATGGGAGGCAAGCTCTTTCCCTGGGGCCTGAGTCTAGGGTCGTGGCCTTCAGTCTGGATCTTAGAAAAGAGAGAGTAGGATTGAAGATCTAACGAAATCTTAGAGATTGTGTTCCAGCCCCCTCTCAGACTCAGGTCAGCTCACATTTATCAGGCACCTGCAGGATACTTTATCCATACAAGCTCAGAAGAAGTTCTGTTGATCGGAAGCACAGTCCTGGAGTCAGGACTGCCTGGGTTCGAATTGCAGATCTGACGCTAGCTCTGTGCCCTTGAAAAAATTGCTTGCCTTCTCTCAGCCGCAGTATCCTCATCTGTAAGATGGAGAAAATAATAATATTTACTCCCAAAACAGTGTGAGGGTTAAATGTGCCCAAAACAAAGTGCACCGTATCTGCCTCCCAGTAAGCATTCAATAAATGTTACCTGTAACATAACCCTCACTATAATAGTACTGTGCAGGAGATATTATTGTCCTCATGTTCCCAGCATGGATGTTGAGATGTGACAGAGCCTGGAGTGTTCCTGTCTTCTTGACTCTCTGGCTAGTGCTCTTTGCATAGGAAAGCATGCCTCCGTGTTCCTGCAGATTCCCTTTCCTGTAATCCATCAACAACTTTGCCCAATCTTAGCCATGCAATCTGGTTTACCTCAGATACCTCCCTCTTTGGAAGCCCTTCTTGTGCACTCTCCTTTCACTGCATGCTGTCTCCTTTCATTCAGCAGTGGTTGGCCTCACAGACTTTAGCAGCCTTATAACAACCTTGACTCATACAATAAACTAGTCTTAACTCCATAACTAGACTAGTAGCTCCTCAAGGGTGCAGACTATTTAAGTTTCATTTTCCCATGCCCCCTGGCACAGGGCACAGAATATGTAGTAGATGCTCCGAAGGTTAACTTGAAGGACAATATCAGTGTATCAGTGAGTAGCTGAATTAATGAATTTGTGGATGAATAAATGTGAAGGAATGAGTGAGAGAACAAATGAGTTCATAAATGAATGATTGAGGAGTGAATAAGCAAGTGAATGAATAAATGATAGATAATAATGAGTGGTGAAGGAGAGAAGGAATAAGGGAATGGGTGGATTTGGGGCCCATGGAAAGCAGCTTGTCTTGCCCTTATCCTTTGCCATTCCCTCTGCCTGAGTTTCAGGCTTTCTTCTTCTGTTCCATCCACCCTCCCCTTCTTCCTGTTCCATCTCACCTGTCTCCAGAAGTGATGACTACACAAATTTGTTCACAGATCATTAACTCTTAAGCATGGGAAGAGGCCAGCCCTGAGCTGGCAAGGGCTGGGGTGCTGGCTCTCTGGACACCGAGAGACGTCATGATTCTCTCACATGCCCGCCCTTGCAGCCTAGTTCTTATCTCTCCCTCTGCCTGCTTGCAGATGACGACTGTACTGACTCCTTCACGCCCAATCAAGTCGCCAGAATGCACTGTTACCTGGACCTGGTGTACCAGAGCTGGCAGCCCTCCAGGAAGCCTGCGCCTGTCGCCCTGGCCCCCCAGATTGTGGGCCACACAACAGACTCTGTGACGCTGGAGTGGTTTCCACCCATCGATGGCCACTTCTTTGAAAGGTGAGTGTGGCCTGTGAAGTGTTGGCAGCTCTCTCTCTCTCCGGCCAAGAGGAGGGAAATTTGGAAGAGAAGCAGCCTTAGAGAGGGATTTTGCTGTTTTCTTTGTTCTTGTACTTGTTCAGTGGATATCGCCACCACTTAGCACAGTGATTGGTACACACATGGTAACTTTTGGGTCAGAGAATAAAAGAATGATTAATTAATAAGTAATAATACATATTTTAAATGAATGAATGAATGATTAGCTTTCCTTTATTACTAAAAGTTTGGAAACGTGTATTGATAGAAACCTCTCTGGGATGTAGGGTCTGGTTTCGTCTCCCTGAGCTCAGGAGTTAAGATTGCCAGTGGTTCATGGGCAAACACCCATGTGTGTGTGTGTGTGTGTGTATTACTACATATACATAAGCAGCCCTGGTGGTTAAAGTAATCAACTGCTAACTTAAAGGTCAGCGGTTTGAAATGACCAGTGGCTCTGTGGGAGAAAGATGTGGCAGTCTGCTTCCATAGAGATTCACAGCCTTGGAAACTCTATGGGGTCACTATGAGTCAGAATCAACTCAATGGCAGTGGGAGATATATATATATATATATATATATATATGTAGATATATACGTATATCTATAATAAGTATACTTATATACATATATATACACACACATACGTACATACATGTACTTACAGATTCAGAATCTTTGCCTGTGCCCAGTGTTTGTCTGAGGAACTGAAGGTAGGATATCTAGAAGATCAGAGAGTGAAAAACTGAGGTACAAGTTACCTCATTTCTACTCTCCTGTCTGTCACCTACGAACTGTATGACCTTGGACATGTTACTGTCCCTTCCTGAGTCTTAGTCTTCTCCCCTGAAAAATGGGACTAACGATGCCTCAGTGACCTGAAGTTAGAGACCTAAATTAAACGGTCTCTTGTGGTACCTTTCAGCATCGGTAGTTCTTCAAAAGCTCAAGCTTTAAGAGAACAAGATTTGAAAGGGCCGTGAAAACAGACTAAAACATTTACATCTATTTTATAACTTAACTATAATTGAGGGCATGTTGGTATATTGCAACTTCCTCCTGAGCATCTTGGGGATCTTTTATCCAATAATGATGATATAACATTGATGGGATGAAAGTAACAACCATAGTAATGATTAGTTAGTATTATTCTGTTGTTGCGGTTGCTGCCATTTATCGAGTGCTTCCTCTGTGCTGGATTCTGTACTAAATGCTTTATAGACAGGGTTTCATTTAATCCTTCCAATAACACTATAAAAGGGGAATCATCTTCCCCATTTGCCAGATAAGGAGGAAACTGGAGCTGAAAGAGGCTGACAGACTTGACTAAGAGCCCATAGGAAGTGGCGGGGGCTGGGCTCTGACTGGCATGTGCTTTCATTAAGTCCTTCCAAAATCAGAGTTATGATGGCGTTCCCCCTCCCCTAAAAAGAACCACAAAAGGATAACAAGAAGCTCTCGTGTATACACACACTTGTGTGCATGTGCGTGTGTGTGCGTGTCCGTATAAAAATATGTTAGCGCATGGTACTACATTAAGTTTGGGCTCTAATTTCTCACACCACCATGAGTCCCTGAATTTAGAACTTTGATTTGGCAGCTGGGTGAGTGCGATCACAGGGGGAGAAGGAAATGCACTCCTCAGGCCCACTGCAGAAACCCCCCTTCTCCCTGCCTCAAGCTGCCCTCACTGGGAGCTCCGAGCTGGGTTTGGGAAACCTCATGTGACACTTTCCAGCAGCCCTTAAATTTATTTATTTTTTCTGTGGCGATGAGAAGTATCAGACTTTGGGTCAAGCCTTGGCCTCAATTCCACTTAAAAATGGAAGTTTTGTAAATGAAACGTCCTGTGTATGTATTCAATTTGTATTTCATAAAGCAGTTATTGTCCAGTTATTGGAGGGTTAATTGTTGTGTAACGAGATACGTCTCTATCACATAGTGCCCTCAGCCTCAATCAATATGTTTTTAATAACCTATAGTCAGTTGGTACTTGAGGCTCATACAATAGCTATTCTGTTCAGTCTAAGATTTCATAACGGAGTTATCATATGTTAAATTAAAGCTGACATTTTAGAAACATGTCTAATTAAGCTTAACAGCTACGTCGACCATAGTCTATGGCTAAAGGAAGCCGGTCCACAAGTTCAATAAATTGTTGTAAAGAAATGGAACTGCATTTTATGTATATTACTCTCCCATGCACACGGAGTTTATACTCATGCAAATTGGCTTAGTACAAAGTGTGCAAGCTTTGATGTCAGGTTCTCTGTGTTCCATTCTCAGCTTCACCACTCCCAGACTATGAGACCTGGGGCAAGACATCTCACCTCTTTGATCCTCTGAGTCTTTTTCTGTTAAAAAGGTGCTAACCGTGCCCACTTCACCTGGCTTTTGTAGGAAGTTCGACAAGATGACATCTGTGATATGCCCAGCACCACTGTCACACACTCGGCAGTCAAGAAATATTTACTTTCATCTTGTGCAAAGTTTTCCAGAGCTATTTAGCTACTTGAAAATTCTCTTTCCCTGCAAAACCTCTGGTGTTTTCCACTACATCCATCAATGCCAACCTCTCACCCCTGGCCATCCTCATGTCCTCCTGCTGTTCCTCACATCTGTGGTCTAAGAGAATACAAGGGTTTTCCTTAAAAAAACATACTCAGATCCTCCCACAGCCTGTGTCCTCACACATGGGCAACTGGATAAATAATTCAAGGCCACCCTGATTTTTCTAACTCCTTTATTTTTATCTGTCTTGCAAACATGTGTTGACTGGATTGTTTCAGTTGTCTGAACAATTGGTTGTGGTGTATTGGAAAGAGCACTGGATTGGGAATCCAGTGACCTAGTTCTGAGGGCTTTGTGACCCCATCTATTTCCTGTGTCTCTTCACCCTCAGTTTTTCTACCTGTAAGCCAAAGGCGTTTCTAGCCTTTCAGCTAATGTTCCTCTTTCAATTCTCAGAACACAGAAAATGATTTGAGTGACTATTTTCTCAATTCTCCCAAGGATGCATAGAAGTTAACTAACTAACATAACTAGTATCATTCTGGATGTATAGGAGAGGAGTTAATTCATTATGTACGGTAGATACCTTGTTGTTGTGTGTGTCACCGAGGCCATTCTAACTCATAGAGCAGTGCTAGCCAATGGAATTTTCTGCAATAATAGAAATGTTGTATATCTACACTTTCCAATATGGTAGCCACTAACCACCGACGGCTACAGGGCACTTGAAATGTGGCTAGTGTGACTGAGGAACTGAATTTTTTAATTTATTTGATTTTAATTTATTTACATTTAAATAGGCACATGTGGCTGGTGGCTACATTGTTGGGCAGTGCAACTTTAGAGCTTTCAGCCTTAGCTCTCTTGTAGAATCTCATTTGAGAAAGATAATCTCTCCCAGTGTTTACATCCTGTGCACCTTTGATTTCATTACTCACGTGTGTATGAGTGTGTGTGTTTGTGTGTACGTGTGTGAGTGACAGGTACCCATAAAAATCAAATAAACACCAAAGGTAGAAAACACATATTGTACTCCCTGAATGTGTAGCTACAGTCCCTGATTTTCATAAGGCACAAGCTGACTCTGACTTTCCAAGCTATGACCTTAGGGTGATTACTTTGCACTTGTGAACCTCAGTTTCCTAATCTGTAAAATGGGGACATTACCCACCATAACCAGCATCACGTCATTGTTTTTTAGTTGCCGCCTTTGCTTTTACTTTTGCTTCTTCTTCCCCAATCATTCTTCATTCAGCATTCAGACTAATCTTGTTAAAATGTAAATCAGGTCATGCCCCTCCATGTCTTACAACCCTCTAGCAGCTTCCCATTGTTTTCAGATATAATTTAAATGGGGTCTACAGAATCTGTCATGACCCAGCCCTCACCTGTCTATCCAACTACCTCTTTTACCACTTCCCTTCATTTGTAGCTCCTGCCACCCAGGCTTCTTTCAAAACCCTTGTGGATCAAGCCATTTTTTTCTGCTTAGGCTCCTAGAAGCACTGCCTGGAATGCCTTAACATCTATTCTTTGTGCCATTCTTCAGGCCCCAGTGCAAATGGCATCCCCTCACAAAGACCTTCCATCACCACTCCAATCTTAATTAGCCCAGCCCACCCCATTATTCTCATCCCTTTACTTTCCTTCTAAAATTTATCACAATCTGTAAGTTTATATATGTTTGCTTATTTACTTATTGACCATTACCTGCACTGGACTGCAAGCTGTATTTGGACAGGAACCATATCTGATTTGCTTACCCCTGTGTGGTCAATGGGAGTCCCTGGGTGGTGCAGATGGTTCATGTGCTCATGCAACTGTTAGCCAAAAGGTTGGAGGTTCAAGTTTGCCCAGAGGTACCTCAGAAGAAAGGCCTAGAAATCTACTTCTGAAAAATTAGCCACTGAAAACCCTATGGACACACATAGGGTCACCATGAGTCAGAATCGACTCAACAGCAATGGGTTTGTTTTTTCATTTTTGTATGGTCAGTGTCTAGCCCTTGAGCAGTACTAGCACCCAGAGACTCCTCAGTAACTATCTGTTGTATGAATAGATGAAACGAATACAAAAATCAATGAATGAATAAGAGGGAACGTAATTTGTGAAACTCTATGCAAACAAGACATGTTATTCTCAGCTGGATGATGTTATATTCACTCATAAACGTATTTATTGGGAACCTAGGACCAGCTAAAAATTCAATAAAGTACAGGTAGCTTTATGGGTACCACACAAAATAGAACATCGAAAGGAAGTAGAAAAAAAAGTTTCAGTCTCCATTGAGGTCAGCATGGTTCCTAATTGCAGGACATTTATAATCTCATGGTGATCATAAAGCCAGTCATGTGACTCAAAATTGCTATGCATGGACTGTGATCATCGTAATGGAACTCTGCCCTCAGTAGGAGTGCTGAGGAAGTCTCTCTCCACCGCTCATTCCTGATTACAAGTCTATTTGTATGATTTTACAATTACTAGTCCAAGAGGAACTCATCCTTATTTACAATATGTAGAAAATTCAAAAATCTAGAAAGAATAAAAATAGGAGAAAAATTATCCTTTTTTCCACTACCCAGAATTAACTGTCAATAATATTTTGTTGCATAAAGTTACTTGAACAGCATTGAGATACTGCTATAGGTTCAGTTTTGAATACGAGTTTTTCACTTAACATTATAGCATACATATTTTCCAGGCAATTGCATAATCTTCGTAAATATTACTGTAATAGCTGCTTACCATTCCACTGAACAGATTAACCGTAGGCTATTTAATCATTCTACTAACGCTGAATATTATTGTGCTTGCAAATATTTTACCTAAGTACAGTCTCACACTTACACTGATAAGGCTGAGGAAACAAAATCTGCAATTTGAAGGTCTGGACTAGGTTAATCATGAGTATTAGCAGTGTGTCTGAGTGACTGGTATTCATTCATTCATTCATTTTTCCATTCAACAATGTGTGTTGATCACCACTATGTAAAAAGCTATGTGCTGGCTGCTGAGGGGAAAGACAATGATAAGACATAGACCTTGCCCCCAAGGACTTCACAGTCTATTGAGAAAAACTCACCTATCTACGGAAAAGTCCTCACTGATGAAATGATGTCCAAGGGAAACCTTGAAGGATGAGGAACACCATCCAGGCACAAGGTGACTCTAACTTTCCAAGCTATGAGCTTAGGGTAATTACTTTGCGCTTGTGAACCTCAGTTCCCTAATCTGTAAAATGGGGACTTTACCTGCCATAACTAGCATCACATCATTGTTTTTTAGTTGCCGCCTTTGCTTTCACTTTTGCTTCTTCCCCCCCAATCATTTTTCATTCAGCATCCAGCTAATCTTGCTAAAATGTGAATCATGTCATGTCCCTCCATGCCTTACAACCCTCTAGTAGCTTCCCATTGTTTTCAGATATAATAGTTTTCACAAAAAAAGGGGGAAAGGGCATTATAGGCAGAAGAGTGTTGAGAGAGAGGCGCAGGGTCATGGCAGAGCCTGGCAGTTGGGAATAGCTTGGAGTGATGAGAAATAAGGCTAGAGTGATAAGGGGAGCAGCTTGCAAAGGGTGTTGAATATTATGTCACAGGGTATAAAGGGTTAGAGTCACCAAAGGAGGAAAGCAGTGACATGACCTGTTCAGATTTGGCATTGAGATGATTTCCCTGGTTAACTGTGTGAAGGAGGGATGGCAGGAACCAGCAGACTGCAATTTTCACAACAGGCTGTTCCTCCCCATGTTATCCCAGGGGCATAAGAACTTCCCTGTGAAGGGAAAGCCCTAGGGTTGGAGACAAGGATCCTCCATTGCACCCTTTCGGGTAGCCAAAGGATAGAAATTCTTCTAGGAATGAAGAGAGTGGAAACGGCAAAGCCATTGCATTTTGAGACATAATGGGTTGGGCTGAGACATTACTTGACATCTTCCCCTGATTCAGCTGCCAGCTCCTCTGCAGAGGTGGCTCAGATTTGCAGTTTTGAGTGCACAGTAGTACAGGAGGAGAGGACTCATCCATCTCCCCTCCCTGCAATTGCCTCCTAAGCAGATGCCAAGTCTGGAGAACAAGTAGGATCCCAGAAGCTGTTGTGGCCAAAGGGAGATTGAATCCAGATACAAAAGACAGTGGAGGAAGCCACCATAATATTCCACTTCTGGGGCTGGTCCCATTGAGGGATTGGCTCACCGCTTGGAAAGCTGCAAAAATTAATTAGATGGCATGGTCAGGAAACTGCTTTTGACTGTTAAATCTAACAGTGACTCATCCATCCCTGAATGTCAGGGCTGGAAGCTTCTTTAGGCATCATCTAGTCCAGCTCACTCATTTTTCAGCCTAAGGAACCATGCTTTCTTCGTATTTAATGTCGAGGGCACAGGATGGCAGCTGGTACATGGTAGGCACCTGATAAATATAGCTAAAGGCGTAAATTTGGAGGACAAAATGGGGCAAGAGGTTTTCTCACAACCACACAGCAAATTCCCAATGGAGCTTTTCATGCCTTATAAAGGTAAGGTTATGCAGGTAGTAAGTCTTTGGCCTACTGATTCCGCTCCACTTAAAATTAGAGAAATGTATCCACCACCAGAATAGAAGCCATTTAGGCTTCTGTAACAAGGTCCTTGCTGGGCAGTGGGTAGGAATTTCACTTACGGTCATTTTCTGGAAGCTTTGGGGTGTGTGGAGAGGAAAGGAGATAACAGAATCATTGTGTCCTCTGCCCTGTTGCCTTTGGCCTAGCTGAGTCAGTGGCTCATTCATCTGTTCCTAAGTCGGTACATTTTCCCTCTTTCCTTGGCCTCCTAGAGAATTGGGACCAGCATGTGACCTTTGTCTGGAAGGGAGAATCCTGGTGCAGTATGCCTTCAATGCCTCCTCTCCGATGCCCTGTAGCCCATCAGGACACTGGAGCCCTCGGGAAGCAGAAGGTAAGCCAGCCTGGAAGCTAACTTACTAGATCGAGATTATGAATAACAACTCTATAATGTATGTGGAGTTTTATGACTTTTAATGGTCTTTCTCATATACCATCTCATTTAATCTTAAGATAACCCCTCAAGGCCAGTATTCATGAATTCATTCAACAGAAGTTTTTTTGAGCATCTGCACTGTCATTCCCACTTTACATATCAAGAAACAAAAGCATGGATATATTAAATAAGTGCCCAAGGCCACACACCTAAATAGACAGGATGTGCACGTGTTTCTATATGTCTCTGGTCTCCACAGCCTATGGGAGCAGATGAGGTCACATTAGCATCCATACACATATGCGGGCTTCAAGACATCAGTGGTCTTTAAGACTTCTTCAGTTGTTTCTAGAAATACTCGGCATTCCCACATGTGTCCTGACTCTGCCTCTCAGTTCTCCCATATACCCTCCTTTCTGAGATTCATTTACCTACAGGACACCTGAAGGAAGCATCTCATGATTGCCATTGTTGCAGACTCCACCCATGACCACATCCTTTCCTATTGCGGGGGTGAGGGGCTGTCTCCAAGGCTCACAAGGGGCCAGTGATCTCTTGCTTCCTAACAGTAACATCCGTTGCCATATCCACAGTTTTCTGTAGAAATTAAGAGAATGCCTTTTGTCCAGTGCTTTGTTGCACTTTGTCACTTGGCCCTAGTGCAGTGTTGCTTGGAACTTAAGGAAGCTCATGGAAAATTTCCCATTCCAATTCCTCCTGCAATCTTTCTTCTTTATGGCTCAGACCTGGTCCCTGAAGCCAGGTTGATGAAGAGACACCATAACATACTTTCCTCTCAGTCTTCCATCTCACCCTTCCCCTGGTCTCAAAAAATCACAAATAGAACCCCACCCCACCCCCAAGTCCCTCCTGCTCCTGTGCAGACCTGCTCATGCCAACAGTCACTGGGTGGGGACACTATTACAGCAGTTCATTAGAAGGAGCGGAATCTGACTCCTCATTGAGGTTTTGTGAGAACTCCTCCTTTATCGTCTATATATTTAGAAAGAAAGCTGGAAAGAAAAAGCCAGAGGTAGAATAAAGCAAGGGAGAGGAATCAGACAGGAAAGCAAGGGAGAAAAATGATGGCACTGTTCTGTGTTATCTTCTAAAGTAACTTAAAATAAAAATGAAAGTTGAACTCAGGAACACTGAACAAATCCATCTGGAATGTCAAGCAAGAAGGATGTCTGGGAGAAGCCTTCGGTTCAGCCTCACAGGACCACAGACTGTCAGACTTGGAAGGGACACCAGGGTCATCCAGCCCCAGTTCCCACCCAGGGCAGGAAACCCCTCTATGTCTCCCTCACTGAAGCTTCCCTAGCACCAGCTCAGACATTTTCTTGGCCACCCTGTTACAGCTCCATTTGTTTGAAATTTCTTGCTGAAATTTGCAATCATAATTTTTCCACCCAGCCATTCCCCCTTTGGTTTCTCACAGAAAAAGATGGGGGTCTCTTCCACCTGACAACATTTTGCACGCTTTCACAGAGTGAATCCAACTTGTCTGTGACCGCTGTAGGGACTTTGTGCCTCGCACAGTAAATTATTCACATAACATAAAAGTTACCATTGCAACCATCTTGAAGTTTATAACTCAGTGGCGTTGAGTACGTTCACAGTGCTGTACAACCATCACCGCTATCTAGTTCCAGAACTTTTTAATCACCCCAAATGAAACTGCATGCTCATTAAACAGTCTCCTCCCGTACCTCCCTCCCTCCAGCCCCTGGCAGCCACTAATCTACTTTCTGTCTCCATGGATTTAGCTATTCTGGATATTTCATATAAATGAAATTATACAATATGTGACTTTTGTGATTGGCTTCTTTCACTTAGCATGTTTTCAAGGTTCATCCATGTTGTAGCGTGTATTAGCATGTACTGTATTCCTTTTCACGACTGAATAATAATCCACTGCAACGATCTACCACATTTGTTTATCCATTATCTATTGATGGGCATTTGGATTGTTTCTACCTGTTGGCTGTTGTGAATAGAGCTGCTGTGAACATTTGTCTGGGTTTATGTATTCTTGTGTTTTAAAAGTTTCTCAGTTTCAATGTACAATATAGTAACTATCAATAGATATAATGCACATGAGCAAAACCTCCTCAATAATGTTTTATGAGTTTAAATGGGTTTAGAGCATGATGAATGAGGGGGGTGAGATGGATAAAGGCCAGATCAGGATGTATTTGGATCTACACCAAGGGCAGCAAGAAGGCACTAATGTGTCTTAGTAAGGGTATGGTATATGATAATATTTGCCTGTTATAAAGATTGCTCGAGCTGTTGTGTGGAGAAACAATTGGGGAGGAGAGTGCTAGAAGGAAGGATCAGCTAGGTGGCTGTTGCAGAAATCCAGGTGATGGTGTTGGTCTGGATGAGGTCAGTGGCAGTGAGAATGGAGCAAGGTGATGGATGTTAGAGATACTTGGGAGGTAGAATCAGCAAGACTCTCCTCTGAGACTTCTCTAGTTAGAACCATCTTGATTTGTTCTACCACTTGTTTGAATGAAATAACTTCCAGACATCTCTCCACACCCCCATCCAACCCAACTGTCAATTGGTTAAGTGTGTTCCTGGTTTGTCCCTGACCCCTTAAAGTGTGATACGCAGAACTGAGTTCAGCTGGAAGCACTGAGCCCCCTCGCTCCCAGAGCTGACTCAGGCCTCCAAGGAAACCCAGCAGCTCTGGGTTTTCCTTAGCATACGTAAATTTAGTACATCCAGGCCAGGAAAAGACACTGTTCTTTTTTTAGTGCATCCCATTACAGGTGCTGTGATCCTTTTGGCTCAGACCCTTTTAATATCCTGGAAGAAATAAACTATTCCTTGAGCCAAACTCTGCAATTTATTTCTCAACTCATTTTCATCCTATTTGTCTTTGCATGTTTAAGTTTTTGGACTTCTGAAACTAACATAAAACTCTCAAATCCATGAGCGATGCCAGACATATCAGTGGTGTTGGGTAAAGCACACTCGAGGGGTGATGAGGACTGCATCTTGGTCCCAGCTCTGCCATCAACTTGCTCTGTGTCCTTGCTCAACTTGGTCTGTGCCATCAAACTTGCTCTGAAGCTGGTACCTTATCCACAGAATAAGCAGCTGAACTATAATATCCTTCCCGGCTCTTATATCCTATGGAGACACAACTTCTTTTTAACTCTATATTAACAAGATAGAAAATTATTCATTTAACAAATGTTTATTGAGCATCCACTGTGTTCCATTAACAGCAGCTCGGAGAAGGTAAATACAGCCACAGAAAGTCTTGCCTTTGGCCTAAAAAAGTGGTTAAGCTCAACAGAAACCTTGTTTTCCTATCTCTCGTTCAAAACTATATTCCATAGATGACTATTTCCTGATGTATCCAATAACATGTTACACTTGTAGCCCAGGAATTAGATAGCTGGATCTGACTGACTCAAAGCCCACTTAAGATCACTTTTGCAAGCATATAATACATTCCAAGTGTTGAGTTTTCCATGAAACATTAACACATGGCACGAGATATTTTCATTTTTTTCTTGTTTATGTGTGAGTGTTTCACCCATTTTTCTGCCTAGAATATTTCAGGTATGCTGAACTATTCATCTAGAAAAAAACTTGGCACTACACTTTTATAACTACATTTGTGTCAACAGCTACAGTGTATATCCACATAGATATGTAATAGGTATCTGTATAGAGTTGGTATGAGTTGGAATTGACTTGATGGCAACAGGTTTGGTTTGGTTTTTGTAAGATCTTTATAAATTTAGATCAGCATAAGTATATATACATACATTTCTAAACACATATAAGGGCTTATTTCTAGTGGACAGCATATATAAAGTTGTAACTTTATATTCAGCCACCACAACCCACACTTCTGTCAGTTCCCATACGTCTGTCAGTTTGTTGTACAGTGGGGGCTTGTGTGTTGCTGTAATGCCGGAAGCTATACCACCAGTATTTCAAATACCAGCAGGGTCACCCATGGCAGACAGGTTTCAGCTGAGCTTCCAGACTAAAGTAGACTAGGAAGAAGGACCTGGCGGTCTACTTCTGAAAAAATTAGCCAGTGAAAACCTTATGAATAGCAGCAGAACACTGTCTGATATAGTGCTGGAAGATGAGCCCCTCAAGTTGGAGGGCACTCAAAATATGACTGGGGAAGAGCTGCCTCCTCAAAATAGAGTTGACCTTAATGACATGGACAGAATCAAGCTTTCCAGACCTTCATTTGCTGATGTGGCACTACTCAAAATGAGAAGAAACAGCTGTAAACATCCGTTAATAATAGGAATGTGGAAAGTACGAAGTAAAAATCTAGGAAAATTGCAAGTTGTCCAAAATGAAATGGAACACACAAACATCCATATCCTAGGTATTAGTGAGCTGAAATGGACTGGTATTAACTATTTTGAATCGGACAATCATATAGTCTACTATGCCGGGAATGACAAATTAAAGAGGAATGACGTAGCATTCATCATCAAGAAGAACATTTCAAGATCTGTCCTGACATACAGCACTTTCAGTGATAGGATAATATTCATATGCCTAAAAGGAAGACCAGTTAATACGATGATTATTCAGATTTACGCACCAACCATTAAGGCCGAAGACGAGGAAATAAAAGATTTTTACCAATGTCTGCAGTCTGAAATTGATCAAATATGCAATCAAGATGCATTGATAAATACTAGTGATTGGAACGCAAAAGTTGGAAACAAAGAAGGAACAGTAGTTGGAAAACATGACCTTGGTGATAGAAATGATGCCGGAGATCGCATGATAGAATTTTGCAAGACCAATGACTTCTTCATTGCAAATACCTTTTTCAACAACATAAATGGCAGCTATTCACATAGACCTCTCCAGATGGAATACACAGGAATCAAATTGACTACATCTATAGAAAGAGACGATGGAGAAGCTCAATATCATCAGTCAGAACAAGGCCAGGACTAACTGTGGAACAGATCATCAATTGCTCATATGCAAATTCAAGATGAAACTGAAGAAAATTAGAACAAGTCCATAAGAGTCAAAGTATGACCTTGAGCATAGTCCACCTGAATTTAGAGATCATCTCAGGAATCGATTTGACTCATTAAACACTAATGACCGAAGACCAGATGAGTTGTGGAATGACATCAAGGTCATCATACATGAAGAAAGCAAAAGGTCATTAAAAAGATAGGAAAGAAAAGACCAAAATGGATGTCAGAAGAGACTCTGAAAATTGCTCTTGAAAGTAGAGTAGCTAAAGCAAAAGGAAGAAATGATAAAGTAGAAGAGCTAAACAGAAGATTTCAAAGGGTAGCTCAGGAAGACAAAGTAAAGCACTATAATGAAATGTGCAGAGACCTAGAGTTAGAAAACCAAAAGGGAAGAACATGCTCAGCATTTCTCAAGCTGAAAGAACTGAAGAGAAAATTCAAGCCTCAAGTTGCAATACTGAAGGATTCTACAGGGAAAATATTAAACAAAACAGGAAGCATCAAAAGAAGATGGAAAGAATATACAGAGTCACTCACTGTACCAAAAAGAATTGGTTGATGTTCAACCATTTCAGGAGGTAGCATATGATCAAGAACCGATGGTACTGAAGAAAGAAATCCAAGCTACGCTGAAGGCATTGGCGAAAAAAAAGGCTTCAAGAATTGATGGAATACCAATTGAGATGTTTCAACAAATGGATGCAGCACTGGAAGTGCCCACTCATCTATGCCAAGACATTTGGAACACAGCTACCTGGCCAACCGACTGGAAGAGATCCATATTTATGCCTATTCCCAAGAAAGGTGATCCAACTGAATGCGGAAATTATCGAACAATATCATTAATATCACACACAAGTAAAATTTTGCTGTAGATCTTTCGAAAGCAGTTGCAGCGGTACATCAACAGGGAACTGTCTGAAATTCAAGCTGGATTCAGAAGAGGATGTGAACTTAGGGATATTATTGTTGATGTCAGATGGATCTTGACTAAAAGTGGAGAATACCAGAAAAATGTTTACCTGTGCTTTATTGACTACGCAAAGGCATTCTACTGTGTGGATCATAACAAATTATGGATAATATTGCAAAGAATGGGAATTCCAGAACACTTAATTGTGCTCATGCGGAACCTGTACATAAACCAAGAGGCAGTCGTTTGAACAGAACCAGGGGTTAGTATGTGGTTTAAAGTCAGGAAAGTGTGCGTCAGGATTGTATCCTTTTATCATACTTATTCAATCTGTATGCTGAGCAAATAATCCGAGAAGCTGGCCTGTATAAAGAACAACACGGCATCAGAATTGGGGCATTGGGATTGGAGAAAGACTCATTAACAACCCGCGATATGCAGATGAAACAACCTTGCTTGCTGAAAGTGAAGAGGACTTGAAGCACTTACTGATGGAGATCAAAGATCATGGCCTTCTGTATGGATTACACTTTAACATATAGAAATCAAAAATCCTCACAACTGAACCAATAAGCAACATCATGATAAACAGAGAAAAGATTGAAGTTGCCAAGGATTTCATTTTACTTGAATCCACAGTCAACACCTATGGAAGCAGCAGTCAAGAAATCAAATGGCATATTGCATTGGGCAAATCTGCTGCAAAAGAGCTCCTTAAAGTGTTAAAAAGCAAAGATGTCACTTTAAGGACTAGGACGCACCTGACCCAAGCCGTGATGTTTTTAGTCATCTCATATACATGTGAAAGCTGGACAATGAATAAAGAAGACTGAAGAAGAATTGCTGCCTCTGAACTGTGGTGTTAGAGAAGAATATTGAATATATCATGGACTGCAAGAAGAATGAACATATCTGTCTTGGAAGAAGTACAGCCAGAATGCTCCTTAGAAGCAAGGATGACAAGACTTAGTGTCACATACTTTGGTCATGTTATCAGGAGGGACCAGTCCCTGGAGAAAGACATCGTTCTTGGTAAAGTAGAGGGTCAGCAAAAAAGAGGAAGACCCGCAATGAGATGGATTGACACAGAGGCTACAACAATGGGCTCAAGGATAACAACTGTGAGGATGGTGTGAGACCCAGCAGTATTTCATTCTATTGTATTTCATTCTATTGACAGCACCTGACAGCAACAATCAACACCATGTATACAAAAAGATGGGTGTTAATAATGGAGTAACTGGACCTTTGCTTTTCTCTTTTTTTCCTTCCTTCCCCTTTCTTTTCCTTTTTCCTTCCTTCTTTCTTTCTTTACTTCCTTTCTCCTCCCTCCCATCCTCCCTGACTCCTTTTCTTTCTTCTGTTTGTCCTCCTCTCCCCCCTCCCTCCCTTTTTCCCTCTCTCCTTTCCTCCTTCCCTCCCTTCTATCCTCTCTCCTTGGCTTCCTTCTTTTCTTACTCTCTTCCTTTCTTTGTTTCAGCCCCTATTGCTCCACACCACCACACATGCAATCAGTCTCCTAGCCATGTCCATTTTTCCCCCTTAGAAACGCTGACCTGTCCTCATCTCCTCTGATGCTTCCTTTTTCCAGGCCATGGCATTGGACACAGACCAGACCCTCAATAATTATTTTTTGAATGGATAGATGGATGGATGGGTGGGTGGATAATATATGTCTTTAAATAGTTTTTCTAAAAGACAAATCTTATATTACTTGTATGCCTAAAATCCCTTAGTAGCTCCCCATTGTGCTCAGTAAAAAGTTCAGTTTCCTTAATGTGACATGCAAGACACTTTATATCCGAGGTTCTGCTTAGCTTGTGAACCTCATCACTTACTGCTTTCTCACTGTACTCAAAAAGTCATCTTAACGCACATTCTCTCTCACCTCAATGCCTTTGCACAAACTGTTGTCTTTGCTTGGAATGCCTCCTGCTCCGATATTTTCCTCAATATCACATTACTTTTTAGAACTGAGCTAATATATTTTGGGACATCGATGATAGATTTTATACCATTTGATTTTCATAGAAATACGCAAGCTAAGGATAATTACAGTAGGTGACACAACTGAGAGGTAGTGTAGCTGGTATTTTGACCTACCTTCCATTGCTTCAAAGCCTAGCACATTGACTGGGCCAACAGTATCACCTAATATTCTACATCTACTAGAGAAGTACTGGGCTATCTGAGTCTCAGTTTTCTCTTCTGTAAAATGAGTCTCATAAGACCTGTGTCATGGACTTATTGGCAGGATGAAAAGAGCTGAGGCATGTTATGTGCTTGGTATATACAGGATGGTCAGTATCATGAAGCCTGGTATTTATTATTAAAGAGATTGCTGCTTTGGTGATGAGTTGGACTGGATGACCCTAGGGGCCCTTTTATGTCTAAGAGTTTGTCTCTGATAACCAGAAAAGCACAAACTTTGCTAAGATTTCTGCTCCTGTTTACTGACTTGAGCATAATGGCCTAACTTACCTTCCTGTCCTTTGGAAAGCATTTGGTCTGTCTGTTGATTAACAAGAAACCAGAGAGGAAGACTGAGCCAAACAGATTTGTCATCTTTACTCTCCAGTGGCTTCCCACTACTGAAAATTGATTTCTCCAGGAAAGGGAGAAAGATGACTCCATCCCCTGCCAATTCTAGGAGAAAGCCTATGGGGGAGGCTGGAATGTTAACCTGGCACCCACCATCAGGCAGCAAGCCTCAGCATGACGTCAAGTACAGAACTGATCAGTCCAATCTCACCATTCCAGATGCCATTCATGGCCATAAAATTATCCAACCTACTTTGGATCCGATCCAAAACAATGTGTGATCACAAGAATGAAGGGAAAACAAGCTGACATGAAGGAGCTAAGGAATTTTGTGTACCAGGCAATCCTTAAAGGAGAACTCAGAAAGGTTCAAGGGATTATCACTCATCCTCCTTAGATAGAGTCTGCACTTGTGCCAAGTCCTGAAGCCAATGGCCTTCACAGATGAAGGTCCAAAAACCCTCAGTGGAGGCAGGCATTGACTATGAAATGCTTAGATGCCATGTAACCCAACTGCTTTATTATATATATGTAAGAAGAAGAAACATGTGACCACAGACAGAGAGTTAGTTAGGAGAATAACATAGCATGGATAATTATCCCTGATTCTAGAAAATACTGTCATTACCATCACTGTCAACACCACTACATCACCTGATTTGGGGGACCTTTCTAATAGTTTGTATTCCTTCCCATCCATTTTGGTTAGCAGCCAAACGCTTAACCACTGAACCACCAGGGCCCTATCCATTTACTTAGCACTACTGATTTGCACTATGGAATCTGGAGCTAAATGCTGCTGGGCTAAATACATTCCAGATTCTACTGGCAGGAGGGTCACGTGAGAAAAGCTCTGCAACAGAATTCAGGATCTTTGTTCTTGTCCCAGCTCTGGCATATAAGTAAGACACTCTTCCTACTCTGGCTTCCTCATCTGTCAAATGGAGATAGTTGCATCTGTTTCACCTACCAGCAGAGGTTTATGTAGGACAGAATGAGATAAGAGATGTCAATGCTTGGGAGAGGTGGACCGATAATGAGGCCACAGCAGAGCAAGTGATTGAAAACAACTCTCACCAGGCTTGGGCCCTGATATCTGCTCCCTCAACCCTCTCTGCTTTCCCTGTCATAACACACACCATGATCTATTGTACTTTCTCCCTTAATTGTCTGGCTTCCTCACTAGATTATAAGCTTTAGGAGATCAGGGAACACACCTTGAAGATTCATGGCTGTGTCCGCAGCAATAAGCATAGTATCTAGATGGTGATAAAAGTAGAACTACTTGTAGTAGAATTAGTATTATTAGATGTGATATTAGTAAAAGTAGTAATAGAGCATGAAAAGTAGCAATAGCCAAAATTAAAGTAATTATGGTAAACAAAGAAGTCATAGAAACTGAATTCACGGTAGTAGAAGCATCAGATATGGTGGAACCATAGGGAGGTAAAAGAGAAATAATATCAGAAGTAAAGGAGGAGGCAAGGGCAGGGACTGCTGTTGTTCTAATTATTTCACCTACAAAGAAGTGTACAGTGTTCTCCAAGGTAAACTCATAAGTTTTCTTTGAGGGATAGAAAAAGGTCCAGGACCTCATTGAAGGGTTCATCAGAATTCTGTCTGGTGAGGTTGGACAAGTTCATTCATTCACATACTTGGCCTTGCTGAGCTCTACACAGTCATTTTTTAAAGATACGGAGAAGACATGATACTGCCTCAAAGAGCTTATCATCAAATGAGAAAAATCTGTGCACTGAATAACATAAGTATAACACAGAATGATACCGACCATTGGTAACCTCAGTCAGTTACTTCCTCTCTCTTGGCTTTAATTCCACCTTATTGTCTCTGTGACCTTGGTCAAGTTACTTCACCATGTCTCATTTTCCCTGTCTATAAAATGGGAATGGTAATATACCCTCCTCTCAGGCATTTTGCAAGAATCACATGAGTCAACACATGAAAAACCCTTGGTATAATGTATGGCACATGGTGGGAATTCTTTCTCCATGGAACTTTTTTCTAATTCATCAATTTGAAATGAATCTCTTTCTGTTCTACTGCCAGTAGAACTTCATATGTACCCCCTTTGAGACACCATGGCTTGATAGAAATGACACAGGTTTTAGACCCAGATAAACCTGGGTACAAATGACCAATTCCTCCATTTTAGTGACTAGCGTTGGGCAAGTGACTTCATGCTCTGACTCTTAGTTCCTTGATCTTAAAATGGAGATCGTGATACCTATCTGTCTGGTGGGAATGTTTGTAGATGAAATGGCATGGAGTAAATATAGCACCTACTAGGGTGCCTGACCCTTAGTGGGAGCTCAGAAATGATCACTGCATTTTTTATGATAGTATCTGTTATGTATGGCTCATTGTCCCTCATATATGACAATGACCTTGAGGTTGGACACCATGTATTATTTATTTGCATATTTTCAGCCCTTATCTTAACAGCTCAAACTTAGTAGGTGCTTTAAGAAAAAAAAGTAATAACAGAAGGAAACTCTTCAAGTCTATGGTTCTAATGTTAATTCTTAAATCAGCCCATCTGTTAAATAAATTCCATCCTATGTGAAATAAATTATGGAATAACTACACAAAGTAAAAAGAGTGCAAAGATATAAAAACGGGAAAGAAACAAGAGAAAAGATGGAATGATTCCTTTAAGTGTGTAGGATAATGTGATTTTTTTTCTCCGCTCATTTACACTGTTCTTGCAGTCCAAATTTTCTACATTGAGCACAAATTACTTTGATAAAGAAAAATTAAAGCATTAATAATAAAAATATTAAAATCCTGGGACAAAATAATATGAGACCTGGCAATAAGTGCGTATTCTAGATGTTATGGCAGTTAAGGGTCATAGCTCACGGCAGCACTACCCAATGGAACTTTCTGTAATGATGGAAAATTTCTATATTTGCACTATGCAATACAGTTGGTACATGTGGCTGTTGAGCACTTGGAATGTAGCTAGTGTGATTGAACTGAATTTTTAATTCTATTCAATTTTAATTCATTTTAATTTTAATAGTCCTGTGTGACAGGTGGCTACTGTATTGGACAACACAGGTTTAAAGCAACGTAGTGGATCAAAAACCAAGCAGTCACGATTGAGAGGCACATGTGACATAGCCAAATGAAGTAGAAATTCAAATTCTAATTCAGATTCTAGCACCATCGCTTCTTAGTTTGTGACATTGGGAAAATTTCTTAATCAGCCCTATTCATTCAAGAGTAAAATTCAACAAATATTTAATGTGGACTTTCTATGGGCCAGGCATTGTATTAAGTGGGGTATATATGCATTGAGTGAAACAGAGCTATTAAAAAAAAAAAAAGGAAGCAAAAATGACAACTATCTTAAAGGATTTTGGTGACGATCAGATGACCTGAACAATAGCTAGGGAATATGCTTCATATACGGTCAAGTGCTGCCCTCAGTAAAAGTTTATTATGTGAATAAATGATGTACATGTGCCAACAACCCGCAAAGTCAAGAGAGTCAGGAACTCAATGGTTGGAGAGTAGACAAGAAGAAAAGCATCATCTTAGGTGGAGAGACTTATCTGTGCTTCACACAAACTAAGAATATCTTCTAGTCAGCGATCGCTGTGAATAAACGAGTAAACCAAACCAAGGAGGGGTGGGGGGAATTTTGCCGTTATTCACATTGCTTCTTGTTCTGACTTATTATATCTAAAAAGTCTTCATGCGTTTTCTTTGTTCCCCCTTTCTTTATCTCTTCTCTTCCTCATCTCCACTTTATGGCTTCCCTCTTCTCCCTTGCCTGGAAAGAGGCAAGAAGGAAGAAAGCATGTATAGCCTGCACTGGAATTGCTTTCCCACCTCCAGTGGATTTCTAGCTTTCATATTGTGGTGATTCCTGCTAAGCTATAACATTACTACCAAGCCTTTTCAGACAAAGATCGCTGTTACCCTTTGCTTTAGGCATGTTCAGCACCCCAGCCCCCTCTGGCCACTGATGTTAAAGAAAAAAGAAAGTGGCTGATAGAACAACTTGAGGTTCTTCATCCTACACTCATCAGCTGATCTGTCTCTCTCACCGGACTCCTTTAAATAAATTAAAGCCAGTCGTTACATTGAGTCCTGGTTACTTTTCTCAACAGTGCAAAAGAGAGCTCTCTGAGGGTCTAGGACTAGTGATCTCAGCAGAGAAAAATTTAGAAGTCACTGCAGGCTGAGATCAGTGGGGATGAGACATCCTCTCCCCGGGGAAAGACTGGAAGAATCCCTCCTTTTCTCTTCCCCCTCCCTTACCAGCCCTCCCCTTCCTGAGTCAGACTGGACAGAGTACAGAGAAGCTCCGTGGTATGGAATGACCTCATGTGGGGAAGGGGAGGAGGAGAGATAAGATGGCTCCAAGGCTGCCTTCCAGCTCTGTCTTTCATGGTTCTAGACAGTTTTCTCCCAGAATCTTCGGTCCAAGGGCCAGATGATATCCATGTTCACCTCCTCTTTGAGGGAGGTTTTCTGGCTCCTCTGACATTTCAAGTTGGTTGTACCAAAGGCAATATCACATGAATTCTAGTTTATTTTATTGGCCTCTGCAGCCAATGTGGCAAATAAAGAAAAGGATGAGTTTTACAATGAGACAGAACTGGGTTCAAATGCTGACCTTTACACTTCAACTGTATCACCTTGGGTAATTCACTCCATGTTGGTGAGCCTTAGTTTCCTCCACTGTGAAATGAGTCCTTGCAAGAATTAAACAAGCTGATGGGACTTAGTGTGTCCCATAGCAAATGTGTGTCCCTTCCTTCTTTCCACCCTAGTCAGCAAAGGCTCCAAGTGGGAGATGAGGAAGGAAAGTTTGGACATGGACTCAATAGTAAGACTCTGACTTGAATGAATTTTTGACCAAATGTCTGGTGATTTATCCAAGGTGTGTTGCAGAGATGGGGACAAGCTAGATGCTGCACATACCGCAGATTCACCAAGATACCAAGAATACTCTCTTTTGCCCCTCTACCTGAGTTCTAGTTAAGTCAATCTCTCCTAAGGTCTGTAGGAAACTCTGAGGCCCAGCTGAAGGTCTATCCTCAGGAACTCATTCCCTCATCTGTTCTCCACAGGTCACCCAGATGTTGAACAACCCTGTAAGTCCAGTGTCCGCACCTGGAGCCCCAATTCAGCTGTCAACCAACACACAGTCCCACCAGCCTGCCCTGAGCCACAAGGCTGCTACCTCGAACTGGAATTCCGCTACCCGTTGGTCCCTGAGTCTCTGACCATCTGGGTGACTTTTGTCTCCACTGACTGGGACTCTAATGGGACTGTCAATGACATCAAACTGTTGACAGTCAGCGGGAAGAACATCTCCCTGGGCCCTCAGAACGTCTTCTGTGATACTCCACTGACCATCAAACTCCTGGATGTGGGCGAGGAGGTGTATGGTATCCAGATCTACACACTGGATGAGCAACTGGAAATTGATGCAGCCATGCTGACCTCCGTTGCAGACAGCCCACTTTGCCTTGCGTGTAAGCCCCTGCAATATAAGGTGGTCCGGGACCCACCTCTCAAGGTGGACGTGGCCTCCACCCTACACCTCAATAGAAGATTCATGGACATGTAAGTGCACTCTCTGGATAGGGAGATCATTAAGTGGGTGGGCCATGGAGGGATGTGAGGAGGGTCAGAGGGATCTGGACTAGAAGGAGAAGGGTCATCACAGCCAGAATTACTTCTGATGATTCGTCACCCAGCATTAGATGTAAAATTGTCATAACAAGACAGAGTTCATTTGGTGGGAAGAGTGATAGACAAGAAGCCAAGAGGCCCGTATTTTGGTGACAGCTCTGATGCTAAGCCTCACTGACCTTTCCGAAACTTAGTTTCCCCAACAATAAGATGGAGGTTGGATGATATTAGCAATGAGAAAGTCATTTATTACTAATGAAAGTGGAAGAACTAAAGTTTGCTAATGATTTCCTTTTCATGTCAAGTTAAAGAAGATTCATGCATTCTGATTGCTTTTTCAGTGGATGAGAAGGGGTGAAGTTATAGTGGGTTGGCTGGGAATTGGGCACAGTCCTGGGTATTCACAGCAAGGTCAAGGTGTTTGTTTTGTTTCATTTTCTGAGGCGGGAGAGAGGTTCAGACCCATTTGATCTTCAAGGGCCCTTACAGCTCTAGGTCTCAATGAGTCTTTTTTTTGCTTATGGATAATCACAGGATACTATCACAACTTTTATGTGAGATAGTGATTATCTCCCTATATTAGTGTTTCAAGCCACCTCTCTCTCACCTCTTCCCTCAAACATTCTCAGGGTTTGTGTTTTATGAGATGAGAGAAGCCACCTTAGAATGGAGTCATGAGTGCTTTTACTATGTACCAGACCATGGGCTAAGCTCTTTACATCTTGTTCTCATTTCATCCTGTCAACGACCACAGCCCTGTTATTGTTGTCAGTTTACAGAGAAAGAAACTACAGCTTAGAGATATGAAGTCACTTGTCTAAGATCACACAGTTGCAAAGTGGTGAAATCAGGATTTGAATTCTGTTCTGACGGCAAAGGCAGTGCATTTAACCAGTGTTCAGTTAAAGATGGGATGCCAACTTCTGTTTCAATCTAACAAAGGGAGGAGACTTAGCCACCTGATTTGGGTACTAAGAGTCTATGTAGTCAACCACCAAACATTTACTGAACACATACTATGCGAAGGGACATTGCTTAGAAACGCTTTTGAGTATTAGAAAGAACAATAGCTCAGGAGTCAAATGTCTGGTTTCTGGTTCCAGCGACTCCATCTACTAATGTTGATAAGTCATCGATCTCTTTGAGGCTCAGTTTCTTCTTCCATATGATGAAAATGCTAAAGTCAATGGTCTCTGTGAGCCTTTTGTGGTTCTTTCTTTAGTTCAAGAACAACGTAAGACACAATCTCTGCTCTGTCTACTTGAAAATATTTACTAAGCCAATCATTAATAAAAACCAAGTTCTAGAGGAAACTTTTAATCTTTTTAAGAGACAGAACCACTTTCAAACACTTTACCAGCACTTCCTTTTGCATACCAGCAATTAAGTGTGCAGCACAGGCAAACCCTTGCCCATTCACTGACTTAGAGACGAAGAATATCAGTTTAAGAACTCAGAGGGAGCACTTGGTTTGTGTTTGAGAATATACTTAAAATTTAAAGGATTGCCTTACCTTGAAAATATTAGTAGTTATGGAATAGTATAGTATTCCATAATCTTTCTCATCTCTTCATTTGTTTAGAGTGATAAAGTTCTATAAATATGTATCTGCTTAAAATTTCTTCATAGAACAATAGAGGGATGAAATAATAGACATCTCGAAACCTCAGTTTAAACACTGCTTTCATTTTTCTACCTAGAGTAATGAGCCTGTGAGAGCTGACAGGGGTTGATAAGTGTGGAATGGTGGAAATCAAACTGAAGAAGTAACAGCTCTATGACCCTAGGCAAGACACTTATTCTCTCTGGTCCTCAATGCCTCAAATCTACAAGGAGGAAGTTGCACTGAATTAGTATTCTCAAATTTGGCTGCACACTGCACCCACTTGGAGTATTTTAAACTGCCTGCATCTCCCCTGTCCCATCAGCGTCCTTCCCTTTCCCATGTATTTAAATTGGTAAGGATATCGCCTGACCATTGGGACTTCTAAAATATCACCAGGTGACTGTAATGTGCAACTTAATAACCAGTGCCCTAAATGGGTTCTCAAAGTGTGTCCCCTGACCAGCAACATCAGCATCATCTGGAAACATGTTAGAAATGCAAGTTCTCAGGCCCCAACCCACCTACTGATTCAGGAACTTTTGCTCAGGGCCTCTCCAGGTGATTCTGAAACTGGTTAAAGTTTAATAGCCACTGCTCTACGTGACCTCCTGAAAAAAGCAAGTATCTCCACGGTCTCTTTCACTCATACAATTGCACATTCAGTTTACAAATATATATTGAGAGCATTGTCTATGCCTGAGTGTACTGGGAGCTGAGGATTACAGAGATGACTCAGACAAGGTCCATTTCCTAAAACCCTCATGCTTTAGTGCTGGGAACCTTAACCACTCAATAAAGATAGCAAGGTCCTGTGCCAATTTGCTTCCAAACCACCACTATTCAGATTCACACTCTTATACACCAGTAATCTTTACTTCATTTACCGGATATTTCTTTAGTACCTATTGTGTGATAAACAAGGTGCCCTGGTTGCTCAGTGGTTAAAGCACTCCACTGCTAACTGAAAGGTCAGTGGTTCAAACTCACCAGCTGCTCTGCAGGAGAAAGATGTGGCAGTCTGCTTCTGTAAATATTTGCAGCCTTGGAAACTCTATGGGGAGGTTCTACTCTGTACTATAGGGCTACTATGAGTTGAAATTGACTTGACAGCAATGGATTTGATTTTGGTTTTGGTATATGCCAAACAGGTCCCTGAGTAGTACAAACGGTTTGCGCTCTACTGCTAACTAGAAGGTTGGTGGTTCAAACCCACCCAAGAGTGCCATGGAAGAAAGGCCTGACAATCTGCTTCTGTAAAGATTACAGTCAAGAAAGACCTATGGAAGTGCAGTACAGAGTACAGTTCTACTCTATAACACATGGGGTTGCCATGAGTCAGAATTGACTTGATGGCAACAGGTTATATGCCAATCACAAAGGATAGACTGACACATGGATCAATCCTCCTCTTTGTGTCTCTTGAGTGCCAAGGAGTTTATTGGAGACTTGGACTGGGCTGGACTTCCTGACGTGAATGTTCTCTGAGACTCTGAAAAAAGCAAAATACATCATTCCAAGTCAAGCTACCATTTCAACTCCTTTATCTCTTGATAATTTGAGTTCTGAGCCCCACCACAAATACCTCTTTGTGTGTGTGTGTGTGTGTTTTGCTGCTTTCACATTTTTTCCATATCAAATAAATTGGCTCTTATACAAGTTCTATATAAAGACTGTTTTGGAGAAAAATAGGAGAGAAGGGGAAGAATGCTTTCCTTTTCTTCCCTGACTCAACCCATTGCATGATTCCCTTTGATCTTTGTCTTCATTTTTTTCTCTTAACAAAAAGATTTATTTTTTCTGTCATCTACACTGGAGAAGGTTTCCCAAGGTATGACACTGATGAAGAGAGAGACTTCTGTGCTTACCCCATGGAAACTTCTAGTAAACTGATTACTTTTGACCAGGGCAAGGGAGAAATGCAGAACTTCTCCCTTAAGCAGAAACCCCTTCAGTGAACAAGAATGGCCTCTATCAGAGGGAAAGTTGCCCAACCCCAACTCTGCTACCAACTCACCACGTGATGTTAAGACACTTTGCGTCATAGACTTGGGCCTCAGTTTTTCCATCTATAAAATAAGGAGACAATGTTAAGCTTTCCTCTGTGACTAGATGTTGTTCTTATGTAATGGTGACTCATTCATTCTGTTGTTGTTTTGAAAGTTATTCAGCAGAGTTTGTCTGTTAGAATCAGCACCCACTGGTTCTGGATGCCCCAGTGACATGTGTGCCTTGTGGATAATAGTAATAACCACTAACTGAGTCTATACTCGGCTTTAAGTGCCTTACAAACACTAACACCATTTAATTCTCACAACAATATTATGAGGCATGTGAGGAAACTAAAGCTCCAAGAAGTGATTTTTCCCAACCTTATACAACTACTAATGGCAGAACCAGGCTTAAAACTCAAGTCTAAGTCTAAATTCCACTTCCCTAATCCCATATTTCTGGAGCCCTGGTGGCACAATGGTTAAGAGCTCGGCTGCTAACCAAAAGGTCGGCAGTTCGAATCCACCAGCCACTCCTTGGATACCCTATGAGGCAGTTCTGCTCTATCCTATAGTTGCTATGAGTCGGAATTGACTTGACGGCAACGGGTTTGGTTTTGGTTTAATCCCACTTCTGACAGTTCTGACAATCACTACACCACACTACCTTCTGTTGCAGTAATCCACCAGCACCAGTCTCCATTCTGACTCATGGCCACCCCATATGTGTTACAGTAGAACTCTGCTCCACAGGGTTTTCAATGGCTGATTTTTTAAGAAGTAGATAGCCAGGCCTTTCTTCTGAGGCACTTCAGGGTGGACTCAAACCTGTAACCTTTGGTTAGCAGCTGAGACTGTTAATCATTTGTACTACTCAGAGACTCCCACTGCAGTAATACAAAGGCAGAATTTTAGAGCTGAGAAGTATGTCTAATCTGGCCAAAGTTCTAGATACAACAAGTAGAAGACACAGGATTACAACTCACAGGCCACTAACCCATAATCAGCTCCTGAGACCTACCCTTGGGTTCCAGCAAACACAAATTCTTTAGGCCTCTGGCTAAGAAGAAAGAGCAAGGAATCTTCTGTTTCCCAACCTGGCTATCAAGTGCTTTTGCACTGAGCACCGTGCTCCTTGGGACTAAGTGGTATCTTCAGATTTCTCTGAGAGGCAAAGGCTCTGGATAAAACTGCGCCAAATTATAGCATTTTCTTAGAGAAAATGAGGCTTAAAGCAAACCAGGAACACTGAATAACAGCTCACTCTCATTATTCATCTATCCATCTGTCCTTCCATCTATCCATTAATCTGTTCAACAGATATTTACTGAGTATCTATGAGGTGCTGCGCATGGTGTTAGGACATAGAGATCCCGTCACGGATAAGACAGGCTTGGAATCTGACCTCCTAGTGCCCACACTGTATGGGAAGAGAGATAGATAAGCAATGTCATTGCAGTATAATAACGCTCTGATGGAAGAAACAGAGACACAGTGTCAGAGGCTTCTAACCCAAACTTGGAAGAATTGAGGTCTAAATTTAGGACTAGAATATAAACTCCCCAAAGACTGAGTTTTTGGCCTGTTCAAGTACCTAGAACAATTCTGAGCACAAACTAGGCACTCAATAAATATTTTTGAAGGGATCTTAAGATGAAGGATGGGAAGGAATTTAGCAGGTGAAGAGAAATGGGGAAGCTACAGTTGTTAAGCACCTACTATGTGTCAAGAACGTATGAAGGACTTTACATAGATAATCTTATTGGATTTAATCTTCACAACAACCCCATGAGGTAGGTGGTTTTATCCCCCAAATTACAGGTCAGGGCCTGAAAATTAGATAGGGAATGTGAATTGCAGAGGTTTACACAGCTATTAAGTGACAGAGCTGGGGTTTCTACATAGATCTATCAACTCCAAAGCCTGGGCGCTTAGTCATTCATTCTCTGGTTGAGCAACTATGCTTGTGTTGCCTATTCTGTTTGTGCAGCTCCCTTGTTAAGATCATCGTTTAGAGCTAGAAACATTCTTAGAGGTCATCTCCCCCAACTGGCTTATTTGTGTATCTCGATTCATTAATCCATTGATTCTTCTCTCATATTCAGACCTGTTAAGTCGCTAACATAGTCCCTACCTATTTTATCTCATCTCCTTGGCGTTCTCAATATAATTCTAGGGGGAAATAAATGAACATAAGGAAAGGATATGTTTGTATGATCTGAGTGGAAATTCTTGTGGCTCTGATTCCAATATTTACAAATCAGATCTCAAATCTCTTCTGTTGGACTCCAGATGCTCAACACCCCCATCAATCAGCTCAAAAACTGTAGTTCATTCATTATTGCACTCACTGAGCAAATATTTATTGATTCCTACCACAAGTCCAACTCTTTTTCTGGGCACCAGGGATGCAAGGGTAAACAGAGCAACAGAATAGAAATAGTCCTGGCTCTCACTGGTTCTTAAAACATAGCTGGGGAAGACAAACAAGAACAATAATAACATAACATGAACAAATAATTGCATAATATCCCAGTTGGGTAGGATGGAATGATTTTAGATAGGTGGTCAGAGAAGGCCTCTCTGATGAGGTGACATTTGAACAGAGAGCAGAAATGTCCCCTAGTGACTCATAATGAAGGCTAGCTGAGCTGCCATCACTGGGATCCCAGCCTATTTGGAACATGGGTGTCTTAGCATATGATCCTTGGACCTTGATCACTGTTTAGATTGTATTATATTTAACCATGCTTGTGATCTTTATTCTCACCTGGTTCAGATTTTTGAGTACAAAACTTACCATGTTCATATGACACAGAATAGAGGCTCCATGTGCTTGCTGAATGAATGAGTGAAGAATGAGACAGCAGCAGCACAAAATGGAACCTCTGAAAGGATGAATCTCTTGCTTCCAGATTTTAGCCATAACACTGACATGTGATGCCATATTAAGTCTCACAGGATTTGGGAAGTTTAGCCCAAATCAGGGTCAGCTGAAGGCACAGGTAGCTCTTGCAGACTGTTTCTATGGCTCTTGAAAGGAGTCACCACTTCATTTTTTTTTTCCTCAGCCCCATTTCTTTTCCTCACTCTTTATGTATCTCACCCAGGCATCTATTCTTTATTCTGATGTGTGTTCATTTGTTAATTCATTCCCCAACCAGGTAGCAAAAAACTAATATAATTATATTTGGTAATATTTGTTTTTTTTTTATTTAAGAAATATTTATTGAGTGTCTATTCTGTGCAATGCACTGTGCTAGAACTCGGAATACAGTCATAACTAACACCAACATGATCCCTGGCCTCCTAGACCCATAGTCTGCAGGAGGAAACAGACAAGCAAGCAGGTGATTATACCCCAGCACAGAAAGTGCTGATGCTTGAAACCAAGTGGATTCTCAGTAAACATTTGATAAATGAATGAATGAATCAACATACTATATTCCATGGCAGAAATTCATGCTGAATCACAGATCAAATGTAGAGGTTTGAAGAGAAAATGTAGTAATTTGGGAAATCTATCCATTTTGGTTCTTAGATCTACTTCATTCCTTTTAACTGTTGCATCTGTGTCCATAGTTTGAATGTGCTGCATGTTACTTAGCCATACCATTAATGACGGACGTTTAGGTTATTTCACATATATTTCTATTACAAACAAGTACTACAGTGAGCATCCTTGTACAAGCCTCCTTTTGGGCACATGCAGACGTGTCTCTAGGGTCGGTACTGAGACATGGGATTGCTGGATCATAAGCTATGAACCTTTTTCATTTTAATGAATATAACTACATGACATTCTAAGAGAGTGAACTGGCTTACACTTCACCATCAGTATGGTACTCATTGTTGTCGAGTTGATTCCACCTCATAGCAACCCTATAGGACAGAGTAGAATTGGCCCATAGGGTTTCCAAGGCTGTAATCTTTATGGAAGCAGACTGCTACATCTTTCTCCCACAGAGCAGCTGATGGGTTTGAACCACCGACCTTAGCAGCCAAGTGCTTAACCACTGTCCCACCAGAGCTCCTTATCAGTATGATAGGACCTGTTATTCTACATCTTCACTGCTAATTAATGCATTGAAAATGCTCTATCTTTGCCCATCGGATGGGTAAAACATGACTTCTCTCTGCTGTTTTCTTGAGTGAGCATCTTTTCAAATTTTACTGGCTGTTTACATTTCTACGTCTGTTATCTACCTATTAATATCCTTAAGTTATATTTTGTCCTTAATCTCTCCACACCTCAGTTTTCTCATCTGTTAAATTGAGATTTTAATGTCAGTCCTCCTACATATCCCCTAGTGTTACTGGAATCCAGGGAGAAACAAGGAGGCAGGAGGGAGCTAGCATTTGTAAAGAAGTTACTCTGAGTCATCCTTTACGCATGGATATATTTATCAGTGTTAATTTAGTATGTGCCCTGTGCCAGGAACCATGCCACATTCTCAAGATACAAAGGTGAAAACAAATCAACCCAGTTTCTGTTCTCAGTAGAGCCTAAATTTAGTCACTGTGTTAGCCGCTCTCACACGTGCTAGTACTAGTAATAGCTAGCACGTACTACCAGTAACACTACGATTACTACTACTAATAACTGTCATGTAGTGAATACCTCATGCATGCCCAGTATGTTTTACAAGCTTAATGATGAGGTATAGGTATTAGTCTGACCGATGTTTTGATGAGGAAGCTGAGAATCAAAAAGGTAAACTCACTAACTTAAGGTACCACTCATCTAAGGTAAAGCCACTCATTTAGGTACCACAGTTAACAGATGCTAGAACCAAGTTACTATCTCCTTGCCTGGCCCCAGAGGATATGCTTGGCAAACTATAGAGCATAATCATCGCTATGATTACTGGTAAATGGCAAAGCAGCATCTTGATAGGTGAAGAAAGTAGATGTTAAAACTGGTGCTTCTTGTTCCCAAGAAGTATCAGAATAAACACACCAAAGAGGATAAAGAGCAAAGTTTTTCATGTTTTTTGAACATTTAATCAGATGAGGTGGAGGAGGCTTGAGGAAGTGAAGGCACTGTCAGACCAGCATGGTTTCCAGTAACCTGTTGCTGAAATGTATGATCCAGACTGTATCCCTTCCTGAGCAGGACCCTCTCCCACGCCTGCCCACCATACTCTTGCCTGCATTCTGACGTCCTCCCCACCAGGGCAGATGAGCAGCATCGGGAGTGAGAGCTGTTTCTCTAAGCTCAGAACAAATACCACTATTCCTAGTCCAGCCAGCAGGGCACATGGTCAGCAGTCTCACTCTATTTTTGGAAGTTGGGCATCATCCACCTATGACTCCTTCTCATCGGTCTTAAGCCAAGTACCTCTCAGGATTAAATACGGGCTCTGGGGATGTTAAGGTGACCAAAAGAGCTTAGCAAAATCAACAGATCTCCAGGCTTAGCAGCAGTCGTGGAAGTGCTGACTGTCTCCAGGTACCTTCATGATTATGAACACTGCAAGGGCCCCTGTTTGCAGCTAATACCACCAGAATCACTTATCTAAATTTCTGTGGATCAATCTGATGTACTACTGAGCTTTAAAACGAGTGGGCTATTACAGCTTCTCTTTTATAGATGGAAAAACTGAGACCCACAGAAGTTAAATGATTGACCCAAGGCTCCACTGATAAATTCATTCATTTATGCATTCAATTAGGTGTTCCTGCTGCATGTTGATCTCTGTCCTGACACTATGCTTCTGAATCTTATAATCTGGTAGGAGAACTAGGCTGAATAATAACACAAATAAAAATATAATCACTAACTGAAAAGTGTTATAAGAGGTTACAATTACAAGAGGTTATAATCAAGTACAAGGAGCCCTGCTGGTGCAGTGCTTAAGCACTCAGCAGCTAACCGAAAGGTTGGCAGTTCAAACCTACCCAGCAGCTTTGTGGAAGAAAGACATGGCAATCTGCTCACGTAAAGATTACAGCCTAAGAAGCCCTGTGGGGCAGTTCTACTCTGTCACATGGTGTCACTGAGTTGGAATCAACTCAATGGCACACAACAACGTAATAGTGTACAATTAGACAACCTAGTTTAAATTAAGGGGGGATAGAAGATGCAACTGGAGAGATAAGCAAGGGCCAGATTATGAAGAGGTTTCTGCCCATGCTAAGGAGTTTGGATTTAGTCATTGAGAACTAAACCAATCACATTTGTGTTTATATAAAATTGCTCTAGGTGCTCAGTGAAGAAATGATTAAGGAAGAGAGAGAGTTCAGTTAGGGGTTACTGTCAAAGGATAAACCAGAGATTATAGTTATTTGCACAGAGAAGTGGGTACATTGGAGGTATGTTTTAAAGATAAGATCAACAGGACTTGGTGATGCATTAGATGCAAGGGGTTTAAAAAGAGGGAGCTGTTCAATGACTCTTAAATTTCTGGTTTGAGTGTCTGGAATGAGGGATATCTTATTTCCTGAGATTGTTGTTGTTATTGTGTGCTGTCATGTCGATTCTGACTCATAATGACCCTGTAGGACAGACTAGAACTGTCCCATAGGGTTTCCGAGGAGTGGCTGGTGGATTCAAACTGCCGACCTTTTGGTTAGCAGCCTGAGCTCTTAACCACTCGCCACCAGGGCTCCTTTCCTGAGATAGGGGTAGGAATATATTTTAATTTAGTATTTTATTAGATGTGACAGTAGATCAAGAGTCCAATCTTAGAAATATTGTATTTGAGGTGCCCAAGAATCTTACAAGAGAAAATGCTAAGGGGACTGTTGAATACACAGGACTGGACTTACTCATAACAGACCACAGCTAATACCACAGAGCCCATTTCGACTCACAATATGCTAAGCTACTTCTCTGCAAAGCAGCCAAGTCTTGTTCCATAACCATAAAGCTGCTATTTCCTCCAACATATCCCACTTTTCCTTCAGCAAATCTTTAAAGGAGACAAAATAATCTGCACACTCCTGATGCCATGCACATCCTTCTGTGTGAGCAGATTAATTGATAAACAGATAGATAGATAATAAAATATAAATTATAAATAATAACAGAAAATACTTTATAGAAAATTGTGTGTAGCTCCATAATCCTTCTTAGTTTAGCCTGATTTTAAAAGGCTTTCAGGAGGATTTTCCAATGTATACTTGAATGAATAGTATAAAATGCCTCTCTGTGTAATGGTAGGAAAAGTTTGTTAAGTATTTACAATGGGCCAACACAGTGCTGGGCTTTTGTTTTTAATACACAAACCTCAGATGGATATCCTAATGACCCCAAGAGGTAGATATTTTTCCCATCTTATGGAAGATGCTCAGAGAAGCTATGTAACTGGCCCGTACACACTCAGGTGGTAAAATGATGGGTTTGGAATTTGATCTCAGATGACTGTAAGTTAGGAGGCCTTTCTATAGTCCTTTAGATTATTATACAAGGGTGATAATAATAAGTGGTATATAGTCAGTAAATGATGGCTGTCTTCGGCTGGGTTCTCTAGAGAAGCAAAACCAGTAAAGCGTATAAATATATATAGAGAGAGATTTATATCAAGGAAACGGCTCATGCAGTTATGGAGGCTGGAAAGTCCCCAGTCCGTGGGTCAGGCTGGAGACTTCCCATGATCGGCAGGTCAGACAGCAGGGCTCTTGCTCATAGGCTGCAAAGATCAATGAATCCCAAGACTGACAGGCAAGACAGCAGGTAAGCTGCTAGCTCAAGTCCCAGGAACTAGAGGTCATTCAGACAGGAGCCAGCTGCAGGATCCAGAGCCAGCAAAAGCCTGCGAGCCTTGCCAGAGAATCCACGTATATTGGATGCAGGCCACAGCCCCAAGGAAACTCCCTTTCAACTGATTGCTACTCACAGCAGAGACCATCATAGAGGTGATCACATCATATCACATCTCATCATGGAAGTGATCACATCATCATACAACTGCCAAACTACATCATAACTGCCAAACCACTGAGAATCATGTCCCAGCCAAGTTGACACAACCTGAACGATCACAATGGCTATTATTATACAAAAAAAAAAAACAAAAAACAAACTCGTTGCCATCAAGTCGATTCTGACTCATAGTGACCCTATAGGACAGAGTAGAACTGCCCTAAAGGGCCTCCAAGGAGCTGCTAGTGGATTCAAACTGCCAACCTTTCGGTTAGCAGTCGAACGCTTAACCACTGTGCCACTGGGGCTCTATTATTACACAAGGGTAATAATAATAGCCATCTTTCATTGACTATATACCAGATACTGCACTAAGTCCTATAAAATATTTTATCTCATTTAATCTTTCAAAAAAATCATTTGAGTTTTTAGAATTAGTTTTATTTTACAATTGAGGAAACTGATATTTACAGACTTTAAGAAACTTCTTCCAGAAGTTGTTAGAAGTAGATTCTTAACTAGTACAACCTTACGACTCTCACAAAGAACAGATATGAATAAACTTGAGAGGAAAGAAACTTACTAGTTTGCAAGACCATTGGTTAGAATTGAGATGATCTTCCTCAGGGATGATCAAGGCCTAGACGTTCAAGCCATGGTTAAAAACACACATACACACATATATATATGTATATATAGAGAGAGAATTACGGTGTTGGCAAAGAATATTGAATATATCATGGACTGCCAGAAATTTACAAACAAATCTGTCTTAGAAGAAGTACAGCCAGAATGCTCCTTAAAAGCAAGAATGGTGAGACTGCATCTCACATACTTTGGACATGTTGTCAGGAAGGACCAGTCCCTGGAGAAGGACATCATGCTTGGTAAAGTTAGAGGGTCAGCAAAAAGAGGAAGACCCTCAATGAGATGGATTGACACAGTGGCTACTACAGTGGGCTCAAGCATAACAACAATTGTGAAGATGGCACAGGACCAGGCAGTGTTGCCTTCTGTTGTACGTAGGGTTGCTGTGAGTCGGAATTGACTCCACGGCACCTAACAACAACTATATACATATAGTTTATATATAAACATTGTAGATTAGAAAGAAAATAAACATTATTACTTTGTCAAAGGAGATGACGAGTAGGCCAGTTGTACCAGGTTGTTATAGTAGAAGTCTCTGTAACTATTAGCAGAAAAAAAAAAAATAATAATAATGGAGTAATTGTGGTTTTTCCAAAGATTTCTATAGATTAATAGTTTTGTGGGATATTAATAGGCGTTCTGAGGTGGAAAAAGAGGTTTGTGGTCAGCTAAGTTTGGGGAATGCTAGTTTAAACCGTATTAAAGAGGACCTTTACTACAGAACTTCCTAGAACATGCTAATGGACATGCTAATGTTCATTGTGAATCTCCCAGAGGTTTAAGGAATGCCTTATGCAGTCTTTACTGACCTTGTTTGACAGAGGAAACCTGTTTAACGCTGTTCTTCTTGCATGTCCTAGGACTGGAGTTCCCTAGGAACATATATTGGAAAACAATGAATTAGTGAAATCGGACTGCAGTGAGAGTTCTGGTGTCACCTACTTCTTTGTTCTTTTGCTGTTTGTCCTGAGGGTGGGTAGAATGGCCTGGACTTAGCTGTGCTGCTCCAATTCCTGGTTTTTAAGAAAACAAATGAACAGAAAAGAGAAAAAAAAATCAGCTGTCAGAGAAATTACAGATGTGAGAAGAATGGAGGAATTTATCTCACACTGAGCGTAGGCAAGATGAGTGAACAAAATCCATTCAGTCTGTGCTTGGAGACACTGAGAATCATTAAGGCAAGTTTTGGCGGGTTTGTATTGAAATCAAAACCAAACCTGTTACCACTGAATCGATTCCAACTCATAGCGACCGTATGCAGCCAAACTCTTAACCTCTATGCCACCAGGGTTTCTGGGTTTGTATTTAGATCTGTTGAAATGGAACCTCCAGCACTACTTTAGAGGTGCTAGATTTGGAATCAGAAAATCTGATTCCCAGGCCAACCCACTACTGCCTTCCTATGTGACCCTGACCAAGTCCCTTCAACTCTTAGAGCCTCAGCCCCTTCTCTTGGAAAGAGTGGGTGATGATTCCGGCCTATACAGTCTCACAGGGAGCTGTCCTGAAGAAGTAATGAGAGAATAGACTCTAAAGAGCATGATGCAATCTCAGGAACTATACAGATTTAAACATTCATGATTCTTTCTGTTGTTTGATTTTTGTTAGGCTTGTTCTTGGCCAGAGACAGGCTAGAGAGTGCGTGTATGGCAAACACACACACAAAATAATTTCCCATTAAGCTCTAACCAGAGTTTCTGTAGTTCAGTGCTGAATTGGAAGAAAGAAAAGATTGATTGCATTTTAATCTCTGTACTGAGCTAAAGAAAGAAAGAGAAAAGTGACGGAATTGCTGAAATTAGGAGACCTGGATTCCAGTGCTGGTCTCCTGAAATTTTGCTCTGTGTCCTCGGTCAGATGACTCTCCATCTGTGGGCCTAAGTCCCCCTTCTATAAAACGAAGGTAGATGACACTGAAGGCCATTCCAGCTCTAATATTCTATTCACATCATGCTCAGGCTCAAACCTATAGTAAGGATGAAGGGAATGGGTTACATGACAAGTTCGCAGTAAGTCTGGACTCCTATTTAGGGGACTGGCTACCTCTAAGGAATGCTCTCCAGGCACTCTGGGGTTCCCAGGACTCCTCCTTGACCTACACACTCTCTCTCTCTCGGCTTACCAATCTCTCCCTTTGAGACAATGTCAGAATGTTTTGGTGCATTTTTCCTGTTCAGGCACCTTTTGACTTAACAGTAGGATGCTAGACGTAAGAGCTAAGTAATGTTTACCACATTACCTTCTGCTTCTAATGCAAAGACAGGCATCAAAGAGATGGTCCATTAATGATGAGTAAATGAACCAGTGAATACATAGTCAGAAATTCACAATAATGCTGGTGTTGTTTAGTATATTGGATATTTTTCTTTTAATTCATAAGTTAAAAGTTATTAACTTGTAAGTTAGTTATCAGGGGATCAAAAGGACAACAGAGGATCTTGCAGCATGGTCCCTCTCATTAGGGTGAAGGGACTGGACCATATGATGTAATTCAGTCTTTCGTTCATTCAACAAGCATTTTTAGCCCTGCCTTTGTAGCAGGCCCTGCCCTAGGTCCTTGAGATAAATCAGACAACAAGGGACAGTCCCAGCCCTCTGGGAGCATGGTCCAGTTAATGTGAGGGATGGACACAAAAACAAGGGATACGAAACAGTGAGGAAGGAGTTAGGATAAGACAAGCGTATGGGCTAAAAACTCCCCACTCAGCTTAAAGCATCAGTGAGGACCGACCGCTTGGAAGAGATAGTATCTAATCTAAGGCCAGAAGATTTAGCCAGGGGAAAGGAGGTGAGATCGCTCATGTAGCTAAGGGATAGAATGTGAAGAGAAAAGAGGCAGAAAAAGTTTAGAGGGGTAGGTCATGATGGACAGGTCCAGGATGCCATGCTAAAGGGTCTGGGCTTCATCCTAAGGGTGGTAGGAAGCCATTAAGTGTCTTTAGGTAAGAGAAGATCCTGATTAAATTTGGCTTTAGAGCATCCCTTTGGCATATGTGCAGGTAGCTGGGTGGAGGTGGAGTCACAGAGCAGAAATAGTAAGGTCAGGTAAGACAATGTGGCCAAAATTGAAGCAGGAGATGATGGTAATGGACTAAGGTAGCTGAGGTGAAATGGTGAGAACAAAATGGAGCTGGGTGATATTAATGGGTTAGAAGTATTTGATGCTTGATCAGATGGAGGAGACAGATGAATGAGTCATGGAAGATGCCTACGTTACTGGCATCACTAAAACAGAAAATGCAGAAGGATAGACATGTTTGGTTTGTAATGGGGAAGAGGAGGAGGGTGAGTTCAAAAGTGCCTTCCAGTTGCCAACATATGAATTGGCGGCAGACGTATAGCTACAGCACTTTTAACCAAAGTATGTCTTCCCTCTGTAGAGATTAAGGAGCAGTTGAGGAACATGTGTGTGTGTCTGTGTGTGCATACATATATGTGTGTGTTGGGGGTAGGGAGACCTCTTGGGAATAAGGTCCCTGTGGGACCACCTGTTTTCATCATCCACTGATTCTTAAAGCATCGTCCAATGTTCTAAAAAGGTCCCCCGGGTGGTCTTGGGGCTAATCTTCCATAGCACTAATACCTATAGCATTACATGGCGTGGGCTTTGTTTTCTACCCAGGATTAATCATTCACTCATGGGCTTTAATACAAGCCAGACACCACCTCACTGTGCCTCATGCAAAGCAATACCAATCTCCCCTTGCATTGTATTGCTGGCTTTCACATTCTTGCTGTCAGAGTGGGAAGTGGTTTTTTTGCCCTGACTTCAATATCCCATAAACTGAGAAGTTTAGAAACTTCCATCCAAGGATGTTAGTCAAAAATGCCAGGAAAGCTAGACTCTGCCGTTAATTTGGTATATGACCTGGGGCAAGTTATTCCCCATATCTGGACTTTGATCTTCATCCCATAGTAAGGAAGTTGGAGTAAGTAATATCTGAAGCTGTCCAGTTTCAACTTCTACATTTCTGTTTCCTTCTTGAGCTAAATTCCTTGTATATAAACTCGATCTCCAAAAAATTTTAAGCAGAGAGAATTACAAGGTGCTCAAACCTTCTACTGTCTAGGAATTATACTCAAAAACTCTCAGACCCGGAAGGAGCATTAAAGATCATCTAGGCCAGCACTGTCACTTTACAAATGAGAGAACTGAGCCTGGGGTGGGGGGAGGCACTTCCTCAGAGTCACACAGCCATTCGATGGTACAACCAGGAATTGAACCTAGTCCTGACTCCCAATCCAAGTGCCTGTTCCCCCACAAAACAGAAGGCTGGAGTTTGGCCAGACTTTGGGTCTCAAATGTGAGCTCGGCTCTCTCTGATCATGGAGAAGTCTCTCCTTGGTTGCATGGAGTGAAATCATCGAGAGCTGACATCAGTAACGTCATGGCAGCTGGCAGGGGCGAAGGGGGTGGTATAGGAAATGAGAGAACGCATTTGGCCAAGCACAGGGTCCACGTGACCCTCCAAGAACCCTCATTTCAAAACAAACTCAACCTTTCAGGTTCAAGTTCTCCCTCTCATCAGAAACGTGACTTCCTGCTTCTAAGAAGCAAGGCTTACAAAAGGGCTCAGAAAACTTCGTGGACATCAAATAGCTCTTACAAAATAGCGTTCTGATGAGTTAAGTGTAAATGAATCAGAAACATAAGGATTACATTTTCCCCAAGTGCACATGGGTTTCAAAATTGAGGGGAAACGTAGTTTGCTAACTGCACGCCTGCTTTCACCGAACCCAAAGCATTCAGGAGAGGGTGGCGGGGGTTGGGGGGGGGTAGAAAAGCCCAGCCCCTAAATGGTTTTAGATGTGGTGCCAAATTCTGAAATGCTGTCGGGCTTGCCCTCTGCCAGTAATAAAATTGCTGGCCACCCAGAGAGGCCACAGGGAGGAGAAAGGAGATTGCTTTCCCCACCGGCCCCTGGTCCCCAACAACTGTGTTCAGTTAGTGCCGCTCAATCACCAGCTGTCACTGGGTTCCTCTGCTCGACTCGCTGGCCCTGTCTTGGCCTCGATTTTCACACTATGCCACATGGCTTGTTTACCTCCAACTGTATCTGGTGTTTTGGCTCCCAGAGTCCTTGGCGACCGGTCAGCTTGTCACAGCTCCTGCTCTGTAATCAAGAGACCTGTCCATCACCAGCAGAATGTTTGGGGAAACTGTCACGCATCTTCTTTGGTTGCATTCAGGAAAAACAAGAGTCCCTTGTAGGTATTTTCCTCTCTCCCTTCTTTAATGCTATCCAGGTGTGGAGTTCCCCCAAACTGGTAAATGTCTTCCCTTCAAACCTCGGCCTGACACAAATAAGCAGTTAAATCTCAGGACTGCGGTTAACCTTATCCTGGGATTTGAAACTCTGAATCTTTTATAATTTCCACATTGTCCCTCCATCCTTTCCCTTGTGTTTTATTTCACTGCACCAAGAAAATAGAAAATCATTTCGACTGGTGGTAAAAGATGATTAAAACAGAATAACAAAGGCCTTGGCTGCAAACAGTTTTATTAAATTTGCTACTGTGTTTTAAATTGGTACCAGGGCAAGTCTTTGGACAATTGTATCAAAGGCTGCTGGAATTAATCAGTTGCATGTATACATTTGCTCTTTTCTGGGCCTTTTACAAAGTGAGGGCAGCATTGTCAGTAAGAAAAGAATGAGTTTTGTGTTACCTGTGTGAAGGGACTGACCTGAGTCCCATCAGGAAGGGATCCAAATGCCCAGCCAACTCTGAGGTCCCTCCTGTCTCATTCTTCATTTTTTTTGGTCCAGACTACAGATTGGAGCTCGCTGTGGTCACCCCGAGGAATAAGAGGATGGATATTGCAATACAGAAGGCCATTTTCCTAAACAAAGATCCTTTCTTGGCAATGGGATCTTAGCGTCACAGTTTTGCTTTAATACTGGACTCTCAGAGTGGAAAGTGATTCAGTCTACTTAATTCCCTGGGCCTGGAGGAGGGAAGATGGGTTTAGTTGGAGCCTGGACTATTCAAAGACGTAGATGCTCGTTTAGTATCTCAACTACTGTTAGCACATCTAAGTTCTGACTTCTATAGCTTGGGGGAGTTGGAAGAGGGGGGCTTGGGAAATCATTGTGTCCAGTTCCCTGCCTTTACAACATGGTTCCCCATCACTGGATAACTCAAGCCCCAGCACCTTGCCTCAGAACCTTCTACTGTCTACTGCACATTCTCAAAATACCTTTCTAGTAAAACCTGAGCACTTCCTTTGGCTTACCCTGAAGCTCAGTCTAAATGAACTGTTCTTTATCTAAAAAGGTGCACCTATGTTCCTGGTTCATGCTGTTCCTACCGCTCAGATAACTATACTCCATATTTATGTCTTTTGACTTTTTTCCCATGTGTACTGACTCAAACTATTAATTCATTCAACAGATATTATTGAAAACTTATTCTGTGCCAGCCACTGTGCTAGGCACAGAGATATAACAGTGAAAGACTAACATTTTTTTTTTCATTCTTGGAGCACTTAACATACACCAGGAAAGACAGACATTCAACATCTGATTGCAATAAAATGTATTTTGCTTTATAGCAAAGTATGAGGTGATAAGGAAACCTGTAGAAGGGAACCAAGCTAGTCCAGGTGTCAAAAAAAAGTCTCCCTACACCTTCCTCACCTTTCCAATCACCACTGGAACCATATATAGTCCTCTCTCAGTGCTTTTCAAACTCTACCTTATATTACAACCATACCGTACTTGGCTTATTTTACCCTTTTAACTGTATGAGACCAATGATGATGTCTTCTTTATCTTTGGGTCTCACACATTGACTGGCTCATACCTGAAACTCCATAAGTGGTTTTTTTTTTTTGAATTGCACAAGGAGGGTGAGGGCCAGAGAGAACTGATTTGTCCAAAATCACAATAAAAGTTAATGGAGGAACCATAACCACTTTTCCTGGCATATGGTCCAGGGTCACACTGCCAGACTGTCTTTCAAAATATCCCTTCCCAATGGCATTCAATGCTTTCTTTCACAAATCCTTAACAACCCTTCCCTCCCTGTGATAAAAAATGAGATCAAAGCACCTCTCAGCCTAAAGCAGAAATAAAGGGTCCCTTAAGAATTCTGAGTGACACCCAGATGAAATTGGAATTAAGGAGTATATGGTTGTTACATATGGTAAAAAACTGAGTAGACGTAAACTTAGTGTATGAATTTTAAGAAGTAAATTTTTTTGAGAAGACCAAACACGGCTCCAGGATCATTCAGTGATAAAGGACATTTTGTTTTAAGTTTTAGTTCTCTTTAAACAAAATCGAATATGAAAACATATAGCATAGTGCCAAAACTTGATAGATATTCAATTTATGCCTGCATCTTTCATTTCATGGGGAATATTTGGTCTCTCCACCATCAAGTACTCCTTTTCCACCTCTCTCCTCAAACTATTATCTACACAACTACCAAGATAATCTTCCACAAAATAAATATATTACATCATTTGCCTGGAAATCTAGTTCTCTCCTCCTTCTCCTAACTTGACTTCTACTTACCTTTCTCCAGTCAAGCCAGTAAATCTCCTTTGGGGAGTCTTCTCACACTCTCTTTGTCTCAGCCTTGTTAACATAGCTTTCTTCTGTGCTCCTACACATTTTAGGCTGTGTTAAAGCCATCCATTTTAATGTTTTCTCTTCCCCAGCAGCCTATGAGCATCTTAAAGGCAGGACTATATTATATTCATCTATGCAGCCCAGAAATTTGGAGATACTGGAAGGACTTAGTGAATATTGTTTGGATGAATGAATGAAATAATATAAATATATTTATCCAAAACTTGGGGGGGAAAACTCAAAACTTTAAATGTATTTAGCTAGCATAATGTTAACTAACTGAATTTGCCTTTCTATACTATTTTCTCATTAAAGATGAAGTGATACTACAGATATGTGAGCCTATATTTATGCAAAAGTGTAGTGTGCTTATGCATAAAAAGATATGTAAAGGCTGTAGCTACCTCAGGGTGGTAGAATTTGAAGTGATTTTTACATTTTTTTATTCTTTTATATAGCCTTCTAATTTGTTAAAATAAACATGGATGATCTTGATGATTAGAAAAAATTAGATAAATAAAGCAATTGTGATAATCCACTATTACTTCCTTATAAAGTTAAAAAGACAGCCTCCAACCCATAGATACGTTAGAGCTGAGACTGTATTACTCTGTATTTCTATATAAAAAAAGTAAAATAAGGTTTAACCAGAGTTGCAGTTGCCTAAAACACTTTACAGCCATCAGGAAGAGATTGCCTTATTTTCAAATAGTTTTAATGCTCTGTATTTGATTTGATATTAGTATATGGCTTACAATTGCGTGCTCATCCAAGGAATCAGCTCAATGACATGGAAAAGTCAAGGATTCTAGAGTCAAACAGCCATGGTTTAAACTCTGCTTTGTAATTATTATCTCCCTGATCTTGGGCCAGTTGCTGAACTACACTGAGCCTTAGGTTCCTCAACTAAAAAATGGAAATAATTTCTACCTTACAGGTTTGTATTAGTAATAGAATGTAGAAATTTGTGGACTAAGTAATCTAAAAATATTTCCACTACAAACACCCGTCCGGACATTCTAAGTGAAACATAACTGATATAACTAGCAATCTTTAAAATGCATGGCTGAGATCAGAAAAATAAAAAGGAATATTGTCAAGAGAAAGGAATGAAATAGAACTGAAATGCAGGCAAGAAATCCCTTGAATGAATGTTCTGTTGGCCTAGTTTGGATGAGAGGGAACCATCACTTTGGGCAATTGAATAGACTGAATATTCTTGTTTATTCCAGGAGAGAGGATTTGGCCTTATGGCTCTTCAAGGTAGAGAATTAGAACCAAGGCCTTCAAAATAAAGTTAGGACTCCTGAAGGTATAGGTATACACTTAGTGAAAGGACATATTGAGAACAGATAGATAGATAGATAGACAGACAGACAGGTAGGCAGATAGATATGCCAAAAGCTAGCCTTCTTGCACCGAACAGTTAGCCACGTTGTGAATGCAAAGGAAAAGTTCTTAAAGGAAATTAAAGTGCTACTCCAGTGAACACACGAATGACAAGTGAAACAGCCTTATTGCTGACATGGAGAAAGTTTCAGTGGTCTGGATAGAAGATCAAACCAACCACAACATTCTCTTAAGCCAGAGCCTAATCCAGAGCAAGGCCCTAACTCTCTTCAATTCTATAAAGGCTGAGAGGAGTGAGGAAGCTGCAGAAGAAAAGTTCATGAGGTTTAAAGGAAAGAGGTCCTCTCCATAACATAAAAGTATAAGGTGAAGCAGCAAGTGCTGATGTAGAAGCTGCAGCAAGTAATCCAGAAGATCTAGCTAAAATAATTGATGAAGGTGGCTACACTAAACAACAAATTTGCAATGTAGATGAAACAGCCTTATATTGGATTGAATTGTCATGGATTGAATTGTGTCCCCCAAAAATATGTGTATCAATTTGGCTAGGCCATGATTCCCAGTATTGTGTGATTGTTCACATTTTGTCATCTGATGTGATTTTCCTATGTGTTGTAAATCCTATCTCTATAATGTTAATGAGATGGGATTAGTGGCAGTTATGTTAATGAGGCAGGACTCAATCTATAAGATTAGACTGTGTCCTAAACCAATCTCTTTTGAAATATAAAAGAAGCAGGCAGAGAGACATGGGGACCTCATACCACCAAGAAAGAAGCACCAGGAACATAGCGAGTCCTTTGGACCTGGGGTCCCTGCACTGAGAATCTCTTTTATCAGGGAAGATTGATGACAAGGACCTTCCTCCAGAGCTGACGAGAGAGAACACCTTCGCTTGGAGCTGGCACCCTGAATTCAGACTTCTAGCCTCCTACAAGATGAGAGAATAAATTTTTCTTTGTTAAAGCCATCCACTTATGGTATTTCTGTTATAGCAGCACTAGATGACTAAGACATATTGGAAGAAGGTGCCATCTAGGACTTTCACAGCTAGAGAGGAGAAGTGAATGCCTGGCTTCAAAGCTTCAAAGGACAGATTGACTCTTGTTAGAGGCTAAAGCAGCTGGTGATTTTAAGTTGAAGCCAATGCTCACTTACCATTCTGAAAATCCTAGGGCCCTTAAGAATTAGGCTAAATCTACTCTACCTGTGCTCTATAAATGGAACAACAAAGCACAGCACATCTGTTTACAACATGGTTTAATAAATATTTTAAGCCCACTGTTGAGACCTACCGCTCAGAAAAAAAGATTCCTTTCAAAATATTACTGCTCATTAACAATGTACCTGGTCACCCAAGAGCTCTGATGGAGATGGGCAAGGAGATGAATGTTGCTTTCGTGCCTGTTAACATAGTATCCACTTTGGAGCCCATGGGTCAAGGAGTAATTTCTACTTTCAAGTCTTATTATTTAAGAAATACATCTTGTAAGGGTATAGCTGCCATATATAGTGATTCCTCTGATGGATCTGGGCAAAGTAAATTGAAAACCTTCTGGAAAGCATTCACCATTCTAGATGCCATTAAGAACATTCGTGATTCATGTGAAGAAGTCAAAATGTCAACATTAACAGGAGTTTGGAAGAAGTTGATTCCGACCTTCTTGGTTGCTTTTGGGGGTTTCAGACTTCAGTGGAGGAAGTAACTGCAGATGTGGTAGAAACAGCAGGAGAACTAGAATTAGATGTGGAGCCTGAAGATGTGACTGAATTGCTGCAATCTCATGATAAAGCTTTAACAGATGAGGAGTTGCTTTTTGTGGATGAGCAAAGAAAGTAGTTTCTTGAGATGGAATCTGCTCCTGGTGAAGATGCTGTGAACGTTGTTGAAATGACAACAAAGGATTTAGAATATTACATAAACTTAGTTGATAAAGTAGCAGCAGGGTTTGAGAGGATTGGCTCCAATTTTAAAAGACCTTCTCCTGTGGGTAAAATGCTATCAAACAGCATCACATGCTACAGAGAAATCTTTCATGAAAGGAAGAGTCAGTCAATGCAGCAAACTTCATTGTTGTCTTATTTTAAGAAACTGCAACAGCCACCCCAGCTTTCAGAAACCACCACCCTGATTAGTCAGCAACCATCAACATCCAGGCAAGATACTCCACCAGCAAAAAGATTATGACTTACCGAAGGCTCAGATGATGGTTATCATTTTGTAGCAATAAAGTGTTTTTGAATTAAGGTATGCACATTGTTTTTTAGACATAATGCTATTGCACACTTAATAGACTAAAGTATAGTGTAAATATAACTTTTATATGCACTGGGAAACCAAAAAATTCATGTGACTCCCTTTATTGCGATATTCGCTTTATTGTGATGGTCTGGAGCCAAACCCACAATATCTCCGAGGTACACCTGTAATGATTTTGAACTTGAATACATCAAATAATTTGGCATCAATATAAACAATTCAAGCAGTAACTCTTAGCAAAAAGAAAGAGAGAGGTAAATCCATAATGATATTAAGATGTTTTACCACACATTTCTCAACAATTGATAGAGCAAGCAAACAACAATAAAAAAAATTGTCACAATCTAAATTTTGAACAACACAAAAAATGTTTGATTTAATGAAGATATATAGAATCCTAGTATTGAATTCCCCCTTGTTCTGTTCGAACGACTGCCTCTTAGTGTATGTACAGGTTCCTCATGAGCACAGTTCATTTTACTTGGATCCACAATCAACGCCCATGGAAGCAGCAGTCAAGAAATCAAATGACGCATTGCATTGGGCAAATCTGCTGCAAAAGACCTCTTTAAAGTGTTAAAAAAAAGATGTCACTTCAAGGACTAAAGTGCCCCTGACCCAAGCCATGGTGTTTTCAATCACCTCATATGAATGCGAAAACTGGAGAATGAATAAGGAAGACCAAAGAAGAATTGATGCCTTTGAATTATGGTGTTGGTGAAGAATATTGAATATACCATGGACTGCCAAAAGAATGAACAAATCT
>NW_004443952.1:5217496-5259179 GCF_000243295.1 Trichechus manatus latirostris | reverse complement strand
TGCCAAAAGAATGAACAAATCTGTCTTGGAAGAAGTACAGCCAGAATGCTCCTTAGAAGCAAGAATGGTGAGACTTCATCTCATACTTTGGACATGTTATCAGGAGGGACCAGTCCCTGGAGGACATCACACTTGGTAAAGTAGAGAGTCAGGGAAAAAGAGGAGGACCTTCAATGAGATGGATTGACACAGTGGTTGCAACAATGGGCTCAAGCATAACAATTATGAGGATGGCGCAGGACCAGGCAGTGTTTCTTTCTGTTGCATATAGGGTTGCTATGAGTCAGAACCGACTCAACGGCACCTAACAACAACAATAACAGTACATAATTAAAAGTATAACTTTTTTCTTCTAGGATATGTAGAATGTTTACACTTATTTTAACCATGTTCTAGACTACACAACAAATCATAACAAATAATCAAAATCATACAGAACATGGTTTCAGTTTATGATGCAACACATAAATAAATAGAGAGATAAATAAAAGATAACATTTTGGGTTAATTGAATTTATGATAGAGAGGCAAAAATCTTACATATAGTATTAGCAGACAGAATTCAGTGATGCACTAAAGCTCACACACTCACATAGAAACATTGTGCCCAAACTGGATTATCCCAGGAATGAGAGGGAACATTAACATTAGATGATCTATTAATGTGATTCACGATCCTAGCATATTAAAGGGATTTTAAAAAGAGGATTAAGTTAATGGATGCAAGTTGGAAAAAAAAAGAAAAGAAAAAAAACTTTTGATAAGATCAGATCCTTTCATGATTAAAGAAAAAAAAACAGAGGGTCAACTGGGAATATAAATGAAGATCCTTAATGTAATTAAGAAGCATCTGGTGAAAAATTACAGTATGCACTATGCTTAAAGGTAAACCATAAACAGTATTCCTTTCCATTACAGAGTCAAACCAAGGATTCCCAGTAATGCCATTCCATTGTTCCTAGCCAGTGTTGCTAGACCATTAAAAGGAACAAAAAATAGGACATTGAAAAGGAAGAAACAAAGCTATCTTCATTCCTTATCTGTAGGAAATATATAGAAAAATGTATGAGAATCAACAAATTATTAAAACTAATAAAACAGTTCATAAAGACTTCTAAATATATATCAATTTATAGAAACAATTTTTTAACATATTAACCCAAAACTATTAGAATAGATATGTAGATAGTTACAGGTAGAAATATAGATATACAAATACATATATATGCAAATATACATATATATACTTATATGTATAGATTAAAGCTACCCTTTACAATAGCATTGACACCAATAATATGCCTAAACTTAGGAATTTACTTTTAATAAAAAAAAAATCATGATTTTTATGAAGAAAGATTTAAAACTTTTCTAAAAATCATAAAAGAAGAGCTAAATAGATTAAAAGATAAACTATGTATATAAATTGGAGGACACAGTAACATAAAGATGTCCTTTCTGTTCAGATACATCTATAAATTTAATAAAATTGGAATCAAAATTCCAACAGGCATTTTTTTTTTAATGAAACTTTAAATTCTCATGGGAAAGCAAAGGACTCTTTTGAAAGAATATCAAAGCGTAGAATGAACTCATAAATCAAGACTTTATTATAAAGCTATGGAAATTAAGATAGAGTGCTGTTGTTATGATAAAAGGAAAAAATAGACCAAATGAAACAAGATAGCCCAGAAACAAACTCATGTAAATATTGAAATGATATATGGCAAAGGTGGTATTACAATTCAGTAGTGAAAGAATTCACTATTACATAAAGAATGCTAGACAAATGGTTCATTCACATTTGAGAAAAAAAAAATCTTTATCTCACATTATTTTCAAAACTATATTCTACGTGGATTGAAAGTATATAAAAAAATGGAAACCTTAAAGCTATTAAAAAGAAATAGAGGCGACTATTTTACGACCTTGGAATGAAGAAACATTTATTCAAGAAGAATAGCACAGATCATAAAGGAAAAGATTAAAAATTCTGTTCACAAAGCAGCATAAACATAGTGAAAAAAGTAACAGTCACTTGAAAATGGTACTTGTAATGCCTTCAATTACAAAGGATTAACATCCAGTATATATAAATACAGGTACATATCAATAAAGAAAAAGAACGCAATTTAAAATAGGCAAAAGCTATTAAGAAGCAGTCCACATGGGTAGAAGCCTAAGTGGTCTATATATATGTATATATATATACATATATATATACATATATATATTTGAAAAGATACTCAGGCTTGTTAGTAATCAGGGAGAGGCAAAATAAAACAATAATTAAATATCGTTTAATACGCATCAGCTTGACCAATAAATGTTTGGCAGTCCAAGTTCTGGCAAGGACCTGGAGCAATGGTAAGTCTGTTGGTAGGCATGTTAATTGGTGCAACAAATTTAGAGAATAATTTGACAGTATCTAATAAAGTAGCAATTGCCCTCCATCGAGCAACACCACTTTAGATATATTTTCTTGAGAAAAGTCTTGATCTTGTGTATGAAACAGCTTGAACATAAATATTTAAAGCAACATTGTTGAAAATAAACAAAAAATAATTTAATAATAACAATAATGATAGAAACCATGTAGGTATCTGTAAGAGTGGTCAAATAAATTGTGGTGTATTCATAGAGTAAAATACTGTCAGTGAAAAGAAATGAGCCTGACCTGCATGTATCAACATGTGTGATCTCAAAAACAATGCTGAGCAGAAAATAAAAAATAGTAAGCTGGATAATGCCAAGCATGGTATTAAAATATCTATTGAGTTTCAAATATGCAAAATAATACACATGTACAAAAATTATAAAAACATGCATGGGAGAGAAGGAATGGGATACAGGAAGAACACCACACAGGTAGCTTTAAACTGAACCATACTTTTGGTTTATTTCACACCAAAATAAAGGATATAAGGACAATATGATAAAATGTTACAATTTGACAAAGCTGAGTAGTAAGTCTATGGACATTTGTAGTAGAGTTCTCTGTACTTTCCTATATGATTAAAATATTTTCTAGTTAAAACCGTAATAATGGTAGGTATAACGTTCCTGGCACATCAGGCTCAATAAGTGATTGTTTTCTTCGCTTCCCACTTCTTGGCTGGAGCTGATGTACCAAGTGCCCCCTGATTCTTAGCCCAAGGCTGGACTGCAATACTTTGCTTTTCTTGGGCCAGAGTCATCCTAGGTGGTCCCACCACATCTTCTAGCTCAGACAATCTGGGTGGTAGCTCCTGACCTACACCTATTCTCAGTGCAGAATTTTAGCTGCTGAGACAGCTTCTAGCCTGTAGAAATGCTCAAGACAGATACAAGACTGCATTCCTCATTACACTAGAATTATGGATTGCAGAGCTGATCATCACATCCTTCCCAGATTCTCGTTTCATAAATGAAGAAACTAATGATCAGAAAGAGGAAATGGCTTGTCCATGGGTAGCGGGTCAGTGATATTGTTGAAAACAACTTATGTTTCCTGACTTCTTGATCTTTCCAATTGGTTTTTGCATGCAAACTCTACTTGGTTTAAAATGAGCTCTTTTGACTTCTTGTCTGCTGTCTTTGTCAGTTCATCACAGCTGGTACCTTCCACCTCTGGAAAACACTGACTTAGGATGGACTTAGACCTGGTTCGAGCCCCTACCTCATGACCAAAAATGGTGTGACTATGGGCAGAGAGATTAGCCTTCCTAAGTTTTAGTTTTGTTCTCTGAAAAGGGGGATAGTAATAATAATTATCCAAGGGACTGTTGCTTTGATTTGATGAGATTATACGTACAAGGAGCTAGGCGTAGTACCTGGCATATGATAAATAACAAACAGCAAATGGAAACTATGATTGCTATTATTGTTCTAGAAGATGGGATTTCAAAAAGGTATAACAAACTATAGGGCATGATAAATGATTATTATGACACGGAGACAATAGAAGATCAATAAGGAATAACCAAGGGGCTCAGTGAGAGTTTCCTGTAGGAAGCAAAGTGTGATCTTTGCACTGAGTTAAAGGTCTTTCTACCTTGTTCTTCCTAAAGTGATTTCATATTTCTCATTTTATGTTCATATGAGTCTAGGGCAAGAATCATACATCCTAATTAAAAGATAGGAAAACTGAGAGCCAAAGAAAAATAAAGTGACTTGCCTACAGATTTCAGATAGATTTTAATTGACCTATTATGATACTAACTTCATATCAACACTTTAAGAAATGAGTATTTTTGCAAAAAACTAAGTCATGGGGTGTTTAGCTTCCTTATAAGTATATTAGTATCCTTCAGATAATGATTTTATAAGATGTAACTACATTCTAAGGAGCCCTGGTGGTGAAGTGGTTAAGTGCTTGGCTGCTAACAGAAAGGTCAAAGGTTCGAATGCATCAGCCACTCTGTGGGAGAAAAATGTGGCAGTCTGCTTCCATAAAGATAACTGCCTTGGAAACCCTATGAGGCAGTTCCACTCTGTCTTACGGGGTTGGGGTTGCTATGTGTCAGAATGGGCTTGATAGTAGTGGGTAATTATATTTTAGCATAAGACTGTGCTTCAGATTTGATGTACATTTATCATCAATATAAAATTTCTGAGAAGAAATACAGAGAAATCATATCAATTTAAAATGTCAACATTTTTGTTTCTAATTGCCAGAAATGCAAACCTGAGGCAGACATGTCATTTGAGACATTTGTGGAAAATGATGGCTAAAAGTTGGAAAAGTTCAAAGAAAGAAAAGACATTCAAGGGATGCACAAATCTACCCTTCAAATCTGGCCAAACAATCCCATCACATTTGCACACTGAAGTTTACATTTTAATAGCTAGAAAGGTAAAATTAATCTGGTATGCAGTTGGAAGAATTGGTGATTAAATATTAAAAGTGCTTAGTTTTTTTTTTAATTTAAAGTAATATTCAAAATTCTATGAAAGAAATCAGAATTGGGTAAAACAACCACGTTTCAGAGGAAATGTTAAAATTGTAGTTCCAAACAAGAGTAAATGGGAAGTTTTGGTTTGGTAACATGCTCCCATCACTGCTCTAAATGAGAAGATTCTGAGCTGGAGAGTGATGTTGGACCTAAGAGTATTCTGATGGTATTGGCAAGACTGAAAAAGGGAGATACTAGACCACGAGGACAAACCAGAGGCCATGTCACCCATCCAGGCTGAGATGGTGGTGGCAGCAAGGTTGCAGAGGGGATGCCATGGAAGCCATTGGGTGAGGACCTGACAGGGCTTAGGCTCTGCCTGTATGTTGGAGGCGCAGAAGGGGAAGGAGGTCGAATGATAGAGTAAGACTTCCCAGATGGTTTTAGGAGCAGCTGAAAGGAACAACTTAACATGAATGCCCTACTTTTAGACCAACCATGAAATAGGTCCTTACCTTCGGCAAAGCCTCCCCAAAGCCACTAGCTCACCCTTATGAAAGATTCTATTCTACCGCAGTTCTTGAGAAAAGTACCAACGCTTAGTATTAATTTTTCCTTTAACCTGGAGAAAATGTAGTTGTATTACAGGAATTCTTCAGTGGAAAGACATAATCTTTATAGTAGCCATTGCACTCATTTTCCTCTCTCCACTGCACAGAGCTATTGTCAGGCTTCTGTGAGATAATGATACATGAGCCATGCACAAAGACGTGGAAGGAGAGTTATTAAGTTTTTCTACCAATCAGATGTGTTCTATGTGATGCTGGTGGTTAGAAGGAAGATCAGTGTGCAGAAGTTACTGGCAGCCAGATTGTGCCCCAGGGTAAAGACAAACTTTCTGGGATCCAGAATTTTTAGAAGTTGCAATGGGAAGAGAGCAAGCTGAAGGCACTGAGGTGTTCTAGCCAAATGATGGGGTAGAAAGGAGACTTTCCATCAAGCCATGCCACACGTGATGGATGGTGACCCCTTCTTCCTCACTGGTTTACTTAACCAAGGTTACATGTAGTTATCTGTCACTCCACGCCTTTTGTTATAAAGAACAGAGCCTAACTCTAGTGAATGAGATTGTTGATAATTAAGTATTAACAGTAATGGACTGACATTTATTAACTGTTTATCATAAATTGGGCACTTAGGTGCTTTATACATTTTCTCATATCGATCTGCAGGAAAATGCTGGGAAGCCAGATTTATGACTGACCTGAAATAGTTCAGAGAGGTAAGGCACCTGCCTATGAGTTCCTAGCCAGTAAGCAATGAAGCCAGGACTGAAGCACATATTTGCTTGCCCCAAAGTTGGCGTTTATTGAGAAGAAGGAGGAGGCGGAGAGGAAGAGAGGGAGGAGGAAGAGCAAAGCAGAGGGAGGAGAAAAGCATTCACAAATATTAACAGAGCGCCTTAAATATTATCAAGCATAAATCATTTGTGACACGCACCATAAATGAAAAGCACAATGTAGAGAAATTACTCTTTACGCTCTCACCTTCTCCACAGAAGTGACCCATATGCTTCTGACGGTGACCATATACCCCCAGTGGCCTGGGAAGTAGCCTGAAGCAAAGTTCACATTTTGTTCCATAGCATGGTCATATTTGTTTAATATAAAACAAGTTCCTATATTTTAGAGCAAAATGAATGGACAATAGACTGCATGTCATGTTTATCTCGTGCCTACATATACCCCCTGGGAAAACCACTCCCCACCCAAAATATTCCAATTTTAGAAACACTGCCAGAAAAAAGTATACATCCATTAATCAAGAGTTGGATGAAATAGTCAATAAGCTAAAAAAAGAAGAAGAAAAAAAAAAGCCTAATAACAAATTGGCATTCCAGAAGTTTACAGGGTAGTTATTATGCATACATGCAATATCTCAAGATCTTTATGCATTATTCACCTACTTAGTCTTCGTTAACAGAGAACACTAAAAGAATCCCCAAGGACTTCTGGTCTACCTACAATCTTACTAGCTGCTCCAGTGCTGCTAAAACAAACTCCCTTTGGGGTGATAACCCCGACATTCTCAGGAAGGCTATGCTCCTCACCAGAGTCCGTCAGTGCCCATAAACTCCAACTCATCATTGTATTGAGAGCCAGGAGACAGTCTCTGTCCATTGCCCCTGCACCTGTTATCTTGTGGGCTTTATCCAAACAGCCCTAGCCCTCACAGCAGCTGAAATAACAAATGGGCAAGAGAACTTGAGATTTTTTTTTACATCGTCCTTTTGTTTATGAAATCCCCCCCAACTTTGGAATCTGATAGGAATTCTCTTCATTATCATTTTGTGTTTTTTTTCCCATGGCTTTTTATTATTACAAAATAAATAATTGATGTGGGGGAGATGAAAGAGGACTAATCCCTCTCTTTGAAAATGATCAAAAATGAAAAGAAGGTGATGATTTGGCCATGTGGAATTGACATAAACATATCTTTAGCTTGGAGGATGGTTGACAGTAGCCAGGTTCGCTTGGTGGCAGGGTGAGGTCATGCAGGTAGTGGAAAGGGACTAACTAACGGGAGGAGAGTAACCCTGGGTAAGGTTGGGTATTAGGAAGTCAGATCAGGCATTGTACTAGAAGGTCTTGAGTACAGAGAAGACAAGACTGTGCTTTGCAAGAGATGAGGTTATTGAGACAGATGTCTCAGGTAAGGAATGTTGTTGCTGTTGTTAGTTGCAGTCAAGTCGATTCTGACTCATGGCAACCCCATGTGTGCAGAGTAGAACTACTCCATAGTGTTTTCAGGGCTGTGATCTTTCAGAAGCAGATCACTTCTGAGGTGTCTCTGGGTGGGCTCAAACCACCAACCTTTCGCCTAGTAGTTGAGCACTTAACTGTTTGCACCACCCAGGGACTCCTTTTAAGATAAGAAATAAGGAAGCAGAATATAGTATATTATTTAGTAGCATATGATTGTAAACAAGTTGCTTAACCTCTCTATGTCTCAGATTGATCCTCTGTAAAATAAACACGAAAATACTGCTATCCTTATAGGGTTGTTTTTATTCTCAAGTGAAAAAGTGCATGTAAAGTGCTTAGCCCAGAGCCTGACATTCACTGTGCCTACAGTTAATGGATGTTATTATTGTTATTACTTTATTCAAGAGTGAGAGACATAGGGAAGAGCAAGTGGCAGGGAGTGAGGAGATCACTGTATGTACAGGGTAAGGAAAGGGCTTGCTTATGTGGAATATGGTTTGTCCTTAGGTCTTAAAATGAAAGGAAAATATCAGATAAAGCCCAGAGAGTCTGATATGGTGCTTTCCTCGCTCTGTGCCTTTGCTTATACCATTTATTTTTCCTGAATGGTTTTGTCCCAAACCCCTTCCTTCATTATGGGCCACATACCATCTGATACTTATCCATTGTGGTTATTGCAAGGGTTAAATTAAGAAGAAAAGTAGCTAGCAATGTGCATGGTTAGCAGTCAATTAATGCTAGTTTTTACTGGTATACTTTTTAGTGTGGGCCATCACGCTTAGCAGAGTGCCTTATCCACACTGGATGATAAAGATTATTGGTTAACTGTGTGCTCATGGGATTTCAAAATGGAGCAAGACTGAAAGAATATACTCAAGGGGATCAGTTCTCCATCCTCTCCCTCCTCTTATGCCCCCAGTGTTGTGTTTGTATAGCTAATAGTATTTTTTGTGTTTCCCAGGGATCTAACTCTTGGCAGTAAGTACCAGTACCGAATCATCACCATTTCGGGAACTGAAGAGAGTGAGCCATCACCTGCTGCCCTATACATCCATGGAGGTGGATACTGTGGTGATGGAATTATCCAGAAGTAAGTAGATTTAACTAAAGAAAATAGAGTGATGCTAGTTAGGTCAAGTGATGGCCAGGATGCTGAGTAGAAGAGATTAAGTGATTCTCTTCCAAGTGTGAGCTGTGAGCTACCAGTGATCCCCAATAGTCAACCAATTTGTCTACAGATGTTTTGCTGGCCTCAGAAGAAAAGCAATGATTCCTTTCTTTTTTTTTTTTAATACACTTCTCAAGTATGTAATACAATATATGATTTAGATAGAGCTACCATTATGCTCTTATTATCATTATGTTCTAGTTCTTAGTTGTTTTGTTTTATGTGTGTTATTTGTCCTTTCTGTCCCAACCATCAGTCAGATAACAGAACAGAGTTCAACTGAGTCAAAACACTTATAAAATGCGTTGCTGGTTACCATTTACATTTGTTAAAACTGAATATATATATTTTTATTTCTGTTATATATCACCAATTTACAAAATGGGTCAAAAGCTCAATATAAATAACAGTGTAAGTACTCTAACTCACTATAATGTTGAAACTATAAATAGTAAACAGTACTCCAGAGTGAATATTGAATGTGCATATGAGTACACTGAGGCAAATGAATCAGTAAGTGTAAAGATTCCACACAAGCAGCCAAAAAGGAAGAGTACGATTAGAAAATATAAGCATGCATGTCTAAAAAATGGATTTTATTGGATTATCAGTTCATTCATCCCATTGTCCTCAGGGCAAGATGTTAGGCAACTAACAAATGGGGGCAAGAAGCCATAAAAACTTCTGCATTGCCAAAAAACAAAAAAAAAGGAAACCTTTAAGATTTTTCTTTCAGAATAAGCACAAAAATGCTTTCTGGAACAAAATTGAGTAGTTTGTCCTAAGATGTGAAGAAAAGACCAAAAACCTTAGTAACACTATTCAAAATTAAGTTTCTTATGGCCAAAGTAGTTGCAAGTCACACTATTGCTAAGAGACTTGTAAAACTATCAACAGACTTCCCATTCTGTGTGGAGATCAGAAAACAAGCTCTTGGCAAAATTCCTTCATTAAATGGCACTGTTGGGTGTCACATAATATCTGTGCAATATGGAATTGCAATTACCCTTTCTTTGGGGGGAGGGAGTGTAAACAGAGAATTTGCTTCACAATTGGACAAAACCACTGATGTGCAGAACATAATCAGCTCACAGGAACAGTACGTGTATGAAGGAGAAGTACTTGATGACTTGTTTCTGTTTGTCAGTGAGGCTAATGCTACAGGAGAAAAGCAATTTGATTTATTGCTGATAATTTTGTGGGCTGTGATGTAGACTGGAAACCTCTGCTTTGAGATCAAAGGTCCATCTGGAGATACAGCAAAGATGATGCCATAGTTTAAGTGCAGTTTGCACGTGAATACCCATCCACACGTGTATCAGTGATTGGCCAGCAGTATGTTTTCTGATCATGACTTAACATTGACAGAAATATCGAATGTTGCAACTATGATCAGAGGAGGGCCAGTAAGCTACCTCTTGCCAACTTGCTGTGCAAAAAGATTAGCAGTGTGTGCAACGCTCTGCTCCCCCATCCTACAGTATGCTGGCTGTTAGGGAAAGATACTAATGCAAGTTTTTGAAATAAAGAATGACATTTTTTTTTAAATGTTGACATTAATAAAGCCAGTAATGATTATTTTCATGATTTCAAGTGGCCTACTCAAGTGGTGTATCTCAGGGATATATATTCATGTTTTAAATATCCTGCACCTGTAATTTCAAAGCTGAATTGTCAAGATTTTAATATTGAGAATATGATGTAAGAATTTTTAAGCACTGAATTATGGTGCAAATTACCTGATTGCCAAGAATTTTACTCTTCAAGCATAGAAGATAAAGATCCTCACTTGTCAGAGAATGAAACCAATGATGTACTGTTGTGTGTGTTTAAAATCCACATCCAAATGCAGCAACAGAACATGAAGATATTGTTTCCAATACTGAATGCAAAAAAATTAGAGAAAGGGAGCCCTTGGCTGTTCGCTCCCACGTTAAAACATCAACTTCTTGTTTGATGCAGCTATTGTCTGATTGAGCAACTGAGCACAGGGATCTCTAGGGATAAAGTGCCCTGTAATTTGTGGGTCCAAGATTGATCTGAATATCCAGCATATCCAGGAAACACTGGCAGTCATTTCTGACAGCCCATAATTGTGATCTGGTATTTCCTAATTTAGCACAAAGATTAAAAAAAGAAACTCACCAGATTTGGAACCTGATTTATAACCCAGCCTGTCCATCCTGGAGCCAGATATGCATGCACTGGTAACACACTGCAGACGATATCTTTCTTCTCAATGATCTAAAATGATTACTATTATTATTATTAATTTTAAATAGCATTCTTAATTTAACAGAGCTTTTTTTAGCATTTTTACCTAAAATTGGTATCCTGCATACACATCAAATACCTGTTAAGTTACTTGTAGGTACCAAATACTTGTTGACACACTTTGTAGAAAACTGAATGTAAATTATGGACAATTCTCTAAAGGGGGAAAAATACTTTGGTGGAAAGGAGAAATGTCTTCCTAGGTAATAAGATTTTTCTTTGGATGATACATACTAATTTATGATATATGTAATGGAATTTATGAAGAAATATGGATACACTCAGCACTCAGTGAGGCCCCTGATGGATGAGCACTCAGCATGGATAACCCACCACAGCAGATACTCCCAGTTTCATATATACCCTCTGGTCACTTATCGACATGGTTCGGTTCCAAAAGCCAGGTCATTATGGGGAAAATTGGCATTATGTGAAAATGGAGGATGATCACATCAAATCACAAAACCATGCTGTGGTGGTAAAGCAGGAAGCCGGGCTGCCCGAGCCTGTGCTGTTGCCTGCTCCCCAGCTGCTCCTGGGCCCCCAACTGCTCCATCATAGCCAGCATCACTCTTAACTCGCACCTCAGCATTCGTTACTGCCAGACATACATAATTAATGCACAAACTAGTCAGAGAGTAGACTTTTTACTATTGTCATAAATGAGATAAAGAGATAGCCAATAATTAAGGAGTAGATATATAGTGTAAGGACAAAAGCACTTGATGAGGAATCTGGAGACTTGGGTTAATCCTGTAATAATGATACAAAAGAAAACAGAAAACCAAACTCGTTGCCATCGAGTCAATTTTGACTCATGGTAACCTCATGTGTTGTAGAGTAGAACTGTGCTTCATGGGGTTTTCAAGGCTGTGTGACCTTTTGGAAGCAGATTGCCAAGCCTTTCTTCCTGGGTGCCTCTGGGTGGGCTCAGACCACAAAACTTTCGGTTAGTGGTTCAGTACTTGACCTTTTGCTCCACCCAAGGACTCAGTAATAATAATTATTATAATAATAAACATTTCTTGAGCCTCTACTATTGTGTGAGGCACTGTGCTAAATTGTTTTCTTCTTGAATGTTCCCAACATCCTTATGAGGTAGATCTTATTATCATACTTTACAGAAAAGATAACTAATGAACAGAGAGATTAAAGAGTGTTTCTTCAGCTTATACACCCAGAAAGTAGTAGAACCAAGATGTGAACCCAGGGTCCAGGTTCGCAGCTGGATTCACCATTGCCTTGCCATTTGACCTGACAAGACTGCAAAACTAACCAGGGAAGGAGTGGCTGCTGTGTGGTGTCTGCAGCGTCCCAGGCCCTGGGCCAGGCACTGGGGTGCTAGGCTGATGAAGATTCTGTCACCGCCTGTGGCATCTCACAACCTGGTGTGGGGGACTCCCAAGTAACAGACAAGGACAGTCAGTTCGACAGGCACCATGATAGATGGTGTGTAGTGTCTATGGATACAGAGAAAACAGCCACCCACTCCAGCCTGGGAGGTCAAAGAAGGTTTCTCAAAACCTACCCATCTACTATTAGATTGGTCATGCCTAGAAGATATTCATGGTGACCCTAGCCTAGGTTTAAAAAAAAAGGATTTCTCCAGATAACCTGTGAAATATCTAAAAAGCACAAGATCATCACCAATTTCCTGCCTGCAATATTCACCGGGCCCAACTTAGAAAACGGGCTTCTTTGGTCACAGGTTTGCAGACAGGGAAGAACTTGGACAGCTCTTTGGAGCTCAGTGCAATGTCCTAATCATCTTAAGGACCAATTGGGAGACACTATCCTGCTACTCTGACACCTCCTAAAAGCAACAAACATTCCTCTGTGTGCTAACTGCCTGGGTGAACGGAAAAGTCTGAGACCTCGTCAATACTGTGACAGGTACCAGCTGGTCTCCAGGGAAGTAGGGATAGCTGCCACACACTCTGTGGGGACCTCCTAGGTCAAAGCGGGAATGGAAACTGTGATTCCCTGAGCATCTACTATGCGCCAGCCACTTTAAGTTACATTCCATTCTCACACTAACTCTAAGCAGTAGACATAATTATCTCCATTTTAACACGTGAGAAAATTGAGGCTCAAGATACAGAATGGCACTGTCCAATGGATTTTTCTGCAATGATGAAAATGTGTTCTGTGCTGTCTAATATGGTAAGCCACTAGTCACATGTGGCTACTGAGCACTTGAAATGTGACAAGTGCGACTGAGGAACTGAATTTTTAGTTATATTTCCCTTTAATTAGTTCTAATTTAAATAACCAGTGTAGCTAGTGGTTACTGTATTGGACAGCTCAGATAACGAGAGATCAAGGGATTTGCCCAAGATTACACAGCTAGTTTGGAACACGGTTTTCTGTTTCTGAAAGAAGGAGAATTTTCCAGAAAGTAGCAATACATCCAGTTATTACTCTTCCTTCTCTCCCAGGTCCAGTGCAGAGCACATCACTCATTATCTGCCCATCGCAACCCCAGCAAAATCAGCCTTAGGTGATGGAAATAATCCCAACAAAAACAAGAAGGGGCATTTTTCTTTCTTAGCAGCATAGTCCCAAAGGCGTTGGGGTTCTCGACACCATGAAATGACACACCCAGCAGAGAAGGCAAAACTTTCCCACAAAAAGATGACTACACCTAAGGCCGTAGATGGAAAATCCTTACCTTTAAGTGTGTTGACGGAGTAGGAGGAGGGCGGAAAAGGTTGTTAAGGCAGGGAGGAGGGTAGGGCCAGCAGTGTATTATAGAACCTCCAAAACAGCCTTCAGATGGACCATTTCAAAATCAGAAACACCAAAATGGCAGTGAGATTTCCTAGACATTAGGGGAGCAAGTTCCATTAATTTATTTGTTTATTCATTCATTCCTTAATCCCGTCTAACTAGTTTGTCATCAGAAACACAAAATAAGGCAAATGTAATAGTATTTTATAATCTATACCTTGTGTGAATCTCAGTTTGAAGATGAAGGAAGAGAGACTCAGACAGGGAAAGGGATTTGCCCCAGGTCTCAGGGAAGGTTCCTGGCACAGTGAGGGACTTTTCCAGGTCCGGCTATGGTTTTGAAACAGATCTGACAAATTTTTCTTTTGTATCCAATCTGCAGAGAAAAAGGTGAAGAATGCGATGACAAGAATAAGCTCAATGGTGATGGTTGCTCCCTTTTCTGCCGAAGAGAAGTTTCCTTCAATTGCATTGGTAAGTCTTTATTACTTCTCTAGGTCTGCCTGAAGAAGTGGACAGTGCGGAATAGTTCATCAATTAAAATAACAGTAACTGGTTGCCCTTGAATTGATTTCAATTCATGGCGACCCCATGTCTGTCAGAGTAGAACTGTGCTCCACGGAGTTTTCAGTGGCTGATTCTTCAGAAGTAGATTGCCAGACTTTTCTTCCAAGACACTTCTGGGTGGATCCAAACCACCAACCTGTTAGCAGCTGAGCACGTTAGCTGTTGAACCACCCAGGAACTCCACAATAATGATAATCATGACTAAATGACTCATTCCTTTATACCACAAATATTTATTGAGGGTCTTCTATGTACCAGGCACTATTTTAGACACCAGGGAATATAATGATGTTTAAAAAAAAAAAAAACCAGCAGATAACCCTGCCCTCATGGAATTTATATTCTCACAAATGATGGTAATGACAGGTAACTCAAGCTTTATTTTACATACATTATTGCTGTTCCTCACACCATCTATCCAGGACTAATATTAGTATAGATTTTAAAGGCTTTTATTCTTACTTTAGAGATGAAAAAATCAAAAGCCAGAGAGATTATAAAACTTGTTCGGAGTCACACAGGTCAAAAGTGATGGAAGACAGAAGCAGGACTTGAACCTGATTTTGTCTGTTTCTTAAGTGTGTGTTCAGTCCATTTTGCCACACAACCTCTATCTAGGACCCAGGAATCCAGCTCTGTGGTCCCCTCTGCAGACTCAGCACCTTGGGCAGTCTCTCCGAGTGAGGGAGGAGGACTAACAGACTAGCCTGTGTTTAGAAAACAAATGTCCTTTTCCCACCTTTAGTGAGTCAGATGGGAGATTTGTTTTCCCCTGCCTTCTCTCCGAGTCTGGCGGATCTTGTGGTTTCAGCCCCACTTGGGAGGCCTGCGCCAGCCCGGGGCTGGTAAACAGACAGGGGCTGGGGGGCAGGGGTGGAATTTTGAGCTTGCCCAGATGAGATCATACTTCCTTTAAGATGCAAATCGATACCTGAAGATCAAAGGTCCCTCAGCTAATCCCCTGGGCTGGAGGTGAAAACTAATCACAATTCATTTGCAAGTACAAAACACAGAGGTGCTCTATCTGAAGAGGGAAAGGGCAGCTACGGAGGGGAAATGGGGATGAAAACATTGGTGGGAAGATTTCTCACTGAAAGGCAATTTTCTAGGAGGACTGAAGGGGAGAAGCAGTCATCACATCCTCACATCTGCAGTGCATTACACGGTGTGTTTAAACGTTTCTCCTGGTAGATCATGAGCTCCATGAGGGTTAAGGCCATGCATATTTACCTTTTAGTACTTCTCAATACACATATATTGAGCACCTACTGTCTGGCTTGGCCCCAAACAAGGACTGAGCAGCACAATAGAGGTGTTCAGTAAATGGGTGTGGATGGAAGAAAGGGGGACATGACACAGAGATAGGAAGGACAAGGGAGTTTCCAGGCAGGGCCTTGGGTTTTCAAAAGGCAGATTTTGTTTCTCTCTTCTGTTGATTTGAGTGTGATTCATAGTAGAAGCTTGATTTTAGTCTATGACATGGCAGAAAGAGCCTTAGGCTAAAATAAAGAAAACCAAGCTCTCATCCCAGGTTTACTGAGAACTTGCAGTATATAGTCGGCCAAGTGGCTTCCCTAGTCTGAGCCTCAGTTTTACCTCCTGTAAATTGAAAGGATTGGGTTAGGTTGTCTCTAAGAGCCCTCAGTTGCATGATTTCTGAGATGATATGTGTGAAGATTTCTCATAATTATGGCCTCTACTTGAACCAAATCCTATGTTCGCTGTCATACTCATGACACCCACCCTCACTCCTAGACCATGCTGGAGAGTATCTGCCTATTTCACTAGAACTAAGGCAGGGAGTTAAGTGCTTCTGGGAAGAAGGTAGAATGTGGATGGAGACTGAAAAGGGATGTAGAGCTTCAAAAGGACCTGACATCCGTGTTCTGTGTGGCTTCAGAACTATGCAACAGTAAACAAAAATGAGGAAGCTTCTTACAGGTGGAAATTCATAGTCATGGAAGGGGTCCACAAACTGTGGCCTACAGGCCAAAACTGGCCCACTGCCTGTTTTTGCTGATAAAATTTTGTTGGAACACAGCCACATTCGTTTGTTTATATATGATCTAAGGTTGCTTTCCTGCTACAACAACAGAGTTGAGTAGTTGTGACAGAGACCGTATGGCTTACCAAAAAAACCCAAACCTATTGCCTTCGAGTAGATTCCGACTCATAGCCACCCTATAGGACAGAGTAGAAGTGCCCCATAGGGTTTCCAAGGAGTGGCTGGTGGATTCGAACTATCCACCTTTTGGTTAGCAGCCATACCTCTTAACCACTGCATCAACAGGTCTCACAGAGCTTAAATATTTACTTTCTGGCCCTTTGCAGAAAAAGTTTGCCACCCCATGGTTCATGGCTTTGAAGTACTTGATGCTCTTGATTGTTTGGAACTAGATGCAGAGAAGAGGTGAAAATTATGGCATAGTTCACCATTTCTTAGAAAAGAACTGAATTTTAAGCATACAGTGGTGGGGACTGGGAAGCTCTGTTGTTAATAACACTGAGCTGCGAGTTCAACCCCAGCTTGCTTTGGACTTCATTTCCCTCATATACTTTAGTCTTTCTTCTGGAAAATGACTGGTTTGGACTAGATCAGTGGATTTCAAACTTTGTGAACTGAATTACATAAGAGGAAAGAAGTGAAGGGAGGGAGTAACCAAGAGGACGATGCTTGAACTCTCATAGAGCCACTGTGTATGTTGTTAGTCTGTACTAGATTCTAAGTGTTCTGGTGATGATGATGATATTTACAGAACACCTGTTATATGTCAAGCACATTTAAACTCTCATTCTCACAACATTCTCTTTTATTGTCCTGCTTTTACAAAAGAGGAAGTTGAGACACAGGCAGGTTAGCTAAGGATATATAGTTAAGTGGTAGAGCCCAGATTTAAACCCATAGAGTCTGACTCCTGAGTTCACCATGGTAACAGTTGCCATTGGGTTGACTACGATTTTTGGCAACCACATGTGTGTCGGAGTTGAACTGTGTTCCACAGGGTTTTCAATGGCTGATTTTTTTGGAAGTAGACCACGAGGTCTTTCTTCCGAGGCAACTCTGGGTAGACTTGAACTGCCAAACTTTCTGTTAGCAGTCAAGCGCTTTAACTGTCTGCACCACCCAGGTAATCCCACTATGGTAAAAAAAAAAAAAAAAAAAAAAAAAAACAGTTGCTGTCGAGTCGATTCCAACTCATAGAGACCATATAGGAGAGAGTAGAACTGCCCGTTAGGGTCTCCAAGGAGTGACTGGTGGCTTTGAACTGCCGGCATTTTGGTTAGCAGCCGAGCTCTTAACCACCGAGCAAAACAGATAGATCTTGGTCTTGGAGAGCTTTGGTGCGTAAGTGAGGCGCATACTACTATAAAATAATTAATGCAATAATTACATGTAATGGAATACAAAACTCTCAGTGATGTGGACAGTGCCCAGAGAAGGTTCTCTTTTACCTTGCTATATTGAGTGGGGCTTTGTGTTAGAGAAAGAACCTCATCAATGTCCCACACTGACCCTTTAGAATAGTACTATAGAGATTCACAGAGACACAACATTCCAGGATGAAAGGGGCCAGTCTAGAGATCCCAGCTTCCAGGGCTACATTCCAAGGACAAATTTCATGGCTGTTGAGTCTGGAGAATAGTCTTCCTCTAAAAGGAGCTGCTAAAAAATAGACAGTGAACCTTCAGCTCCCAGCAGACCCAGCTTTAATGAGTCAGAGAAATGGGGTTGGCGTGTGGGAGGCTTTGCTGAGGTGGACATTGTTCTAGTCATTACATTTGTCAAGACCGGGGTCAAGACAGTGGCCAAGAGAACAGGCCTGAGGGAGATGGGCTTGGGTTCACACCATGGCTTAGACATGCTGCCTTGGCTAAGCCTCAGTGTTCTCATCCAGAAAATGGTAAAAACCGTAGAACCCATCTGTGGAAGATATTTACAAATCTTTTAGGATACTTATTATCTGAATTCCCTTCCTAGATTCAGGCAATAACTATCCTAATGAGGCAGAGCCCAGCTTCCACTATAGAAGTTGAAAATCCAAGAATCTCATTGTCCCAGTATCCCTTGTAGCTAGAGTGTGGATCTAAGACCTAGAACACCTCCCACTCCCCCACCAAAAAAAAAAAAAAAATCAGATATACAGACCCAAGACTTTGAATCAGAAGCTAGTGTAGATAAAAAATAGAGACGTTGCTGAAATCATTTTGATGAGGGTGGAGGAAGTGGCCACAACCCATGCCAGTCTCCAAAGCACCAGTGACAGCCATCTAGCATCAGTGCTGAAGTGACTGTGCTCAACAATTAATAGCGCTGTGATGGCTGTTCTTTCTCCTGGGGCCTAACTGTGGGCTTGAATTTTGGCTTCAAAGCATTCAAGCCTGGCTCTCTAGCCCTCCCAGAGATTCTTCCATAAGTATCCAATATTCTTTGAATAGTTCTGTTTTGTTTTTTTGCTTAAATTTGCCGGTTTCTGTTGGTTTTCAATAATCCTGACTGAAAATTATTGTCATAAGATACTGTGAGGATTGGATGCTATCCAGGTTTAGCCTGGGTTCCTTACATGATGGATTTACTTGATGCACATTAACTATTACTTTTCTTTGTGTGTGTGTGTGTGTGTGTGTGTGTGTGTGTTGGTGGGGGGTTGTATCAGCAACAACCACCATTTATGAAAATTCTCTAGGTGGTGCGCCCTGCGCCATGCATCTTTGTTTAATGCAAGCCTATATGAGGCCTCGTATTTCCAGATAAGGGATGTGAGCCCTACCGTGATCTTTTAACTTGTCTAGGGTTAAGGGGTGTGATCTCATCTCCAGACTGAGCAGAGAGCCCTGCTTTTTCTACCCTGACACTGCCTCCCCATTTGGGTGACCGGTTTGCTTTCCTTCCTTCCTTCCTCCCTCCCTCTTCCTTCCATCCCTCCATCCTCCCTGCTTCCTCCTTCCTTCCTTTCTTTACATCTTTTTCTTTTCTTTTCTTTTTCGTCACTGACCATTTACGAGGGCTAATGTTTTCCCTGGGTTTGGTAACATCAGTGTGAGAGTAGGTGACAGATTTATGGTGACAACCCACTCACTTTTCAGAAGCCCACACATCCAGAAGTATTCCCAAGGTGCCAATGTGTTATTGTGCAACACCCTGGGACTTTCCTTCGCTACTTTCCCACCCCCAGTGCCCTCATCCCCCAACACATAATAAGTTGCTTGTTAAAATGAACACCACCCACAAGGCCACTTAGGCAATACAGGCTACATTTCCCAGCAGTGTAGAAATTATCTTGTCCTTTTCCCCCTTTTTAAAATATAACATACCCCAGGCCTGAGGCTTCAGTTTAAAAACGTGGTATCAGTAAGATGATAACTCCCCCCTACAGGCACTGGCTGGAGGCATTGTTCAGCGGTGTTGGGAATTCTGTTTCTAAAGCACTGAGTCATAAAATGCAGACAGGCTGCTGATAAAAGCTGAAGGAGGGAAGGTAATGGTCAAATTAGTCAGACAAAATGTGAAACGTCCCAAAAGGGGGTTATGCTTATTAATATATCTTGAGCTGGTGCTGGAAATGTGCTACTTCCTGAGATGACATTTAATCCATAGCAGGAGATGAATTGTAGAGAACTCCTAGGGTTATGTTTTGATTTACCACTCTGCGTTCTTCGAGGTACCTGGGTCCAAGTTGTGGTTTGGACATCGAGTTCTGGGCTGTGTAGTGTCCAGCAAGTACCTGAGCATCTCGGAGCCTCAGTTTCTTCCTTTGTGAAGTAGGGGCAATTGGGATAAGGGCTCTAAGGCTTCTTTGCTCTTCTGATCTTGAGGGATCCCTGATTTGACAAACATATATTTAAAGGCTTTGGACGATTCAAATCCAGCTTGATGTTGAAATATAGTTAGGAAAACAGAGCACATCAGACCCCCAAGTTACCTTTCCCAGACATATATGCACTCTCTGTGTGTCTCTTTTTCTCCCTACCTCCCCACCCCGCTCCTCTCCCCCACTTCCCTGCCATCAGCATCACTTTGTCTCTGGTCCCTGACATAGCATCCCCAGCCCTGTTTTCCAGCCAGGGCCAATAACTCAATTAGCACCCCCACTGGCTCAAGTGTGTGAGGCAGATAAGGGAAGGAGGAGGGATCAATCTGCTGCCCCACCAGTCACTGCAAGGAGTGGTGGGGGGGTGGGTAGTGTCACAGTGTCTTGTGGCCCGTCTGTAAGGCTGCTCTGCCTGCTCTGAGCCAAGGCGAGAAAGAAAAACAAGATGAATCGCTGCCTCTTCGCAGTGGACGTTCTGATGAGACCTTAGAACAACAATGACCAAAAAGGAAAACAGCATCTGGTGGAGGGGCAGGGGGAGTGAAAGAGGGAGGAAGAATGAGGTCTGCTGGGAGTTGCATTTATTATTATTTTTCTTTCTAACAACGTGAAATCATAATAGAAGATCTACCTCTCACCTTACCAAAAAAAATTAGATAAAAAACAACTCTTTTATTCATTCAGACCTCCATCTGTGAAAAACATAGTAAGTTTTACCAAAATACTTTCTTGAAATAAAGCTTCCCTTGGCTTGGGGGAAAAATAAAGTTGCTGTCAAGTTGACTCCAACTCATAGCGACCCCTTGTGGGTCAGAGTAGAACTGTGCTTCATAGGATTTTCAATGGCTGAATGTCTTAGCTATGCTGCTAAAACAGAAATATCACAAGTGTATGGCTTTAACAAATGGAAATTTATTTTCCCACAGTTCAGGAGGCTAGAAGTCCAAATTCAGGGTGTCAGCCTAGGGGAAGGCTTTCTCTCTCTGCTGGCTCTGGAGGAAGGTCCTTGTCTCTTCTAGGCTTCAGCTCCTGGGTGATCTTCATGTGGCTTGGCATCTCTCTTTCCCCATCTCTGCTTCCTGGCTTGCTTGTTTAATCTCTTTTATATTTGAAAAGGGATTGACTCAAAACACACCTACACTAATCCTGCCTCATTAACACAGCAAAGACAATTCATTCCCAAATGGAATTATGACCACAGGCATAGAGGTTAGGAATTACAACACATATTTTGAGGGAACATAATTCAATCCATAACATTCCACCCTTTGACCTGCCCAAAATGCATGTCCTTCCCACATGAGAAACATTTACCCATCACATCATCCCAAAAATCTTAAACCAACTCCAAGTCCAAAATCTCAACTTCTGAATCATCTAAATGAAATATAGGTGAGACTTTAGGTATATTCCATCCTGGAGCAAAATTCCTCTTCATCTGTGAACCTGTGAAATCTAGATTACAAATTATCAATTTCCAAAGTACAATGCTGGAACGGGCGCAAGGTAGACATTTCCATTACAAATGGGAGAGATTGGAGGGAAAGAAGGAATAACAGGCACCAAGCAAGTCCCAAACCCAGCAGAACAAATTTACATTAGTTCTCAAGACTTGAAAATAATCCTCTCTTCTCTGAGACCATCTAGGCAATGGCCCTGCCCTCCAGACTCTGGATGTTGACCATGTCCCCTGGATTCTGAGTGGAGGCCCCTTGGGCCTGGACTTCAGCTCCACTTTCCAGGCCCACTGGAATGGCAACTCTGCTCCCTCAGTTTAAGGCAGCCCCATTCTCCTAGTCCATCTGAGTGGTGAGCCCACCCCCTCAGCCCCAGCAGAGCTCATTCTTCTGCCCCTTGGCCATGACAGCCCTGCCCCTCTGCTTTGGGTGGTGGCCCCATCCCCCTGGCATACCTTAAATGCAGCCCTACACTCTGGAACCACGTTGATGAAGATCTAACTCTTTGAAACTTAGGAGGCTGTAGCCCTACTCTTTGAGATCCAGGAAACCATAGCTCCACCCCTTGAAACCCCAGAGGCCACGGCCCCACCTTTTGAGACTGAGGCAGCTCTGCTTCCCGTGTGCCTTCTGCTGATCTCTGAGTTACTCCAGGTTCTTTTCTTTTCTTGGAGGACAATAGATGTAGCTCCTTTGACCTGTTTAGTGCCTTTAGAATTCCAAGGGGCACACAGCGTTCTCTTCTTTCGTTCTTTCTCTGTTCCCTTCAGTCTAAGCTGATGGATTTTCTGCTAAGGTAGTTGGTTAGATCCATCAGTCACAGGCTTAATCTCTTTAACAAAAGATTGTGTAGCCAAGTCCTTGGTGAACATTCTAGGACATATGTCCTTAGTTTGTACAATATAATTTTCCAAACTTTAAGTTTTGTTTTCATTTTGCATAGTTTATTTTTAAGGCCATTTCTTTCCTCTCACATTTTACTACAAGCAGCAAGGAGAAACCATGTGGGCCCTTTAAGATCTTGCTTAGAACTCCTCAGTCAGATATTCAAGTTCATCACTTACAATGTACCTTCCACCAAACATTTGAACATAATTCAGACAAGTTTCTTGCCACCGCATAAAAAGCATCACCCTTCCTCCATTGTCCAATCACATGTTCATCATTTTCTTTTAAAGCCTCACCAGAAGCACATTTAACATCCACATTTCTGGAACATTCTGTTGCTGTTGCCATGTGTGTTCTCTAAGATGATAGAAGCTGTCTCTATAACTCTCCTCACTTCCTTCTGAGCCCTTGCCAGAATAGTCTTTGAGGTCCATAATTCTACCAACAGTCTCTTCAAGGCAATCTAGGCTTTTACTATTAGGCACCTTAAAACTCTTCCAGCCTCTACTCATTACCCAATTCAAAAACTGCTTCCACATTTTAGGTATCTGTTAGAGCAGCACCCCACTCTTCTGGTACCAAGTGCTGCTATAACAAAAATTCTACAAGTGCATGACTTTAACAAACAGAAATTTATTTTCTTACAGTTTAGGAGACTAGAAGTCCAAATTCAGGGTGTCAGCTCTAGAAGAAGGCTTTTGTCTCTGCCAGCTCTGGAGAAAGGTCCTTGTCTCTTCTGAGCTTCTGCTTCTGGGCAATCTTACTGCGGCTTGGCATCTCTCTTCTCCAACTCTGCTTGCTGGCTTGCTTGTTTAATCTCTTTTATATTTGAAAAGGGGTTGACTCAAGACACACCTACACTAATCCTGCCTCATGAACATAACAAAGGCAACCCATTTCCAAACGGAATTATAAACACAGGCAAAACCAAAAACCAAATTTGTTGCCATAGACTAGATTCCAACTCATAGCTACCCTATAGGACAGAGTAGAACTGCCGCATATGGTTTCCAAGCTGTACCTGGTGAATTCGAACTGCTGACCTTGTAGTTAGCAGCTGTAGCTCTTAACCACTGCACCACCAGGGCTCCAACCACAGGCATAGAGGTTAGAAATTACAGCTCATATTTTTGGGGGACACAATTCAATCTATAACACCGAATTTTTGTAAGTAGATCACCAGACCTTTCTTCTGAGGTGCCTCTGTGTGTACTCAAGCTACCAACCTTTTGGTTAGCAGCTGAGGGCTTAACCATTTGTGCCACCCAGGGACACTAAGACAGGCCCTTAAAAGAAGAAAAGGGAAATATTAGTGGTGGGCTTGGTGGTAATAATAAAGGCATTGATGATGATAGATGGGTGACAACATGGGACCATGGTTAAACCAAAACCAAACCAAACCAGTTGCTGTCAAGTCCATTCTGACTCATAGTGATCCTATAGGACAGAGTAGAACTGTCCCATAGGGCTTCCAAAGAGCAGCTGGTGGATTTGAACTGCCAACCTTTTGGTTAGCAGCCAAGCACTTAACGACTGTGCAACCAGGGCTTCGTGGTTAAGAACATGGATTTTAGAACTAGACTACCTACTCAGGTACTTTTTACCTGTGCCTCAGTTTTCTCAGCAGTAAAACGGGTTAGTGATTGTTCCTACTTCTTAGATTTGTTGTGAGGATAAAATCAGTTTATGTGTGTAAAGCATTTATAACAGTGTCTTGCACCTGGTAAGTGTTATACATGTGTTTGCTACTGCTGCTATTATTTTTGTTATTGATATAATTCAGAAGTAGTATCAATCCTCTCAGCAACCTATGAGATAAATAATGTTATTATCTCACTTTCACAAAGGAAAAAAAAATCACTGAAGATCAGATCAAGCCTTGTCTGCCTGCCTCTAAAGACCATGCTCTGTCCAATATCCAGACAAACTTCTGAGAAAGCAGGGAAGTGTTTCTCTTTTCCACTCTTTCTGCTTTAGTACCATTGGGTTATAATAGGAAATAAAAGTGAATGCATATATCCTTCCTGTGCCTTTTTCATGAGTCATGAAAACAGTAACTTTCAGTTATCATCACGCTATAAATGTTCTGCCATGTAAAACCCATGCCCCCATGTAGGATCATTCTATGTTTTGGGTTGAATTTTTGTTTTTAACTCATCCTCATTGTGGATCCTGGTGGCACAGTGGTTAAGAGCTCGGCTTCTAACCAAAAGGTTGGCAGTTTAAATTCTCCAGCTGCTCCTTGGAAACCCTATAGGACAGTTCTACTGTGTCTTATAGGATCGCTATCAGTTGGAATTGACTAGATGGCAACAGAATGGTTTGGTCCGTTGATAATAGCCAAATTGTGTTTAGCGTAGCATGGGTTTGACCCTTAAGCCCTTTGTCATGGCAAGGTATTGGAGACAGAGGAGCCTGGGTCATCTTGTGCATCTCCCATTCCTTCCCTGAATCTCAGTCTCCTCTTCTGTAAAATGGACACAATTATGACACCTACAACTCTGTTTAGAAAAGGAATGAAACAATGTCTTTGCATGGCAGTTACTGGGCACTTGTGAATGCCACTGCTGTTTCCTTTTCTCCTTCCTTCCTCCACATCTCAATTGTGATGATAAGGCCGCCAATCCGTCTCTGGCAAAAATAGTACTGACCTCGGTCCGGACTCAGCTCTGCCCCTAAATTGCTATGGGCCCTTTTTCAAAGAGACCAAAACTCCGTGTTCTCAGTTTCCCCAGCTATAAAGTGAAGGGAGTGAGTTCGATGAGCTCCCGGAGTCCTTTCAGCTCTGACTTCTAGAATTTAAATCCCAGATCGTTATTGTTTTTAAACTGTGCATTTTAAAAGAAACGAGGGCTTGGGGAGGAGAAAGGAATTCCTTTAACCCAGAGGGTCAAAGGGGGTCACTGAGGGGACAAAAGAGCAGGAAAAGGAGGCGATGGGGCGGAAGGCTGACGAGCCAGGAAGGACCAAAGATCTGAAGTCCTCAACCGGGAGGTCTGATGGATCCATTCAAACACTCTTGAGTCAGCACCAGTTAGGATCAAGCCTGCCATCCCGCCTGAGACCAGGGCTTACCACCTCCTTTGGAAACCCGGGAGGCCTACCCCACAGAGAGGCAGGGCTGGAATGAAAAGAAACAGGACAGCCTCTGACGCCAGAAGGGAGCAATTCTAGCCCTCAGCCCAGGTTGGCTTCCCGACTCTCAGGGAAGGGGTCAGGCTGGGGAACCAGCTTGTAGCTTATTTGAATGAGAGGAACCAAGACCCAACTTTGATGTCCGCCTTTGAAAGGCAGCCAGAGTCCAAGGCAGGTGAATCTGGGTAGCCAAGAACAAGAGTATCTTTGTGAAGTTTAAAATGACCAGAAATATGTCTGCACATATGTGTGCCTAGCTGTGCATCTGTGCCGTTATGACTGAGGTAGCCGGGGCCGGGGGGGGCGGTGTAGGGGAGAGGCCCCCACACTGGGAGTCAGGGTCTTTTCATAGTTCCTGACTCTCTGCTATTTCTTGGGGGCCATATTGGGTTGGAAGAGATATTTAATATTCATGAGCTGTGATCTCCACTTGAAGGGCGTGCCCTGGGGGAAATTGAAATATTAAGCAAGTGAGAAATATAGACCTAATTGTATCCTCCTTTTCTTTTTAGACAGAGAAGTAATGTACTTAAAATAAAATGATGGACGGGCAGTCAGGAGTGTGTGAAAACCTCACTGTTAGAGCCTGCAGAATAAGATGGCTGCTCTCTCCTAGTGTTTGCAATTAGAGCCAGGCAGAAGATGGTGCAAGTGGGCTGCTGGGTTATGTCATTCATTCATTCATTCATTCATCCCACCCATGTATTGATGCTTGTTGCGTGACAAGCACTGTGCTAATGTGGGGGAAACAGCAGTGAAAAGGAAGATCATGGAGGCCGGAAAAAATAACACTGGTAATATAGTTGTTGAAAGTGCCACTAAATGGAAATACGAGGAGATATAGAACTGGAGGAGTTTCTTCACATTGAACCAGAACCAGTTGCTGTCCAGCTGATTCCAATTCATGGTGACCCCACGTGTGTCAGCGTAGAATTGTACTCCATAGGATTTTCAGTGTCTGAGTTTTCAGAAGTAGATCGCCAGGCCTTTCTTCCGATGCACCTTTTGGTGGGTTTGAACCTTTTGGTTAGTAGTCCAGCACTTAATCTTTTGCCCTACCCAATTTAATGCTTTTTCTCTATTGGCTCCTTTGATTAATCATATGGACCCTATGAAGTATGTTTAACATTGTACTGGCTTTGTAACTAAGGAAATCCAGGCCCAGAGATGTTACATAATTTACTTGAGGCCCCCACTAAGGGATTCTTGCTAGGGAAGTCTGGCTCTTATGCCCTCGGGCTTAACTACTAATTTATGCTACCTCTCAGTCATTAAGGCTATCTATTAAAATGTGTACTCTCAAGAGCTGAACAGCCTACCAGCAAACAGATAATGAGAAGGGGAAGCATTCACAGTGCAAAAGAGATCTTCACATAACAAAAGGATCCCAGGGTCTCTTTAAGAAACACTGTCTGAAGTGTTTGTTTACAGATCATTAAATACTTAACAGAGGGAGAAACTAAAAGCTGACTTTCCCTTAGCCACTACTGATTAAGTACCAAAGAGAAATTAAGATAGAGCAATTCTGAAATTATAATAATTTTTAAGTGACCAAATTTTTCAATTTTAATTTGCCAGACAGAACGATAAAATACTCCACGCCCCAAGGTCTGCCGCCCGTGCTCTCAAGCGCCACAGCTGCCTTCTCTGTCCACCAGGCAGCAGCCAAGGTGGTCGTGCAAAGGCAACTGGAAAGTAATGTGACTGATCTCACCCTAGCTTTTGTCTACATTAAGCACATGCTGCATACAAAGCTCTGTGCTAGGCAGGATACAGATGGGAATGTCAAGAAGTAGAAGACTGAGTCCTCCACTGGAGGGTTTCAGAAGACAATGGCCAGTAATGATATGAAGGGGTTGGTGTGAGGAGACCCCGGGAGGAGAATAAAAGCCCCTGGCGGGGGGTTGATTACACTGTGAAGACTCCCTGTACAGCTGGGCTCAGATAAGACCAGGTGCCGTGTGGTATTCTGCTGCTGTAAAGGTCCAGAATGAGGGTCTATTGGAGTACAGCGAGTAGACTAGTCCCAAAGAAAGCTATTGCAGGGAAGTTACAGGAGTTGGGTAGTCGGGTAGGCAGGCAGGAGTTAGGGTCTGATTATGTAAGCAAGTGGTGGTGGTTTCCGGACAGGAGTATGGCATGCTACGAGCAGTGTTTTAAGAAGATTAACCTCCTGGAGTGAGATGCTCTTCAAGGGCTGAACAAAGTACTCTTGGCAAACTGTCCTGAAGAGAAATCAGAGTGATTGTAGCTTTCAACACCAGTCAGAAACCCAGCCCAAATTATCCATAAGCTTGAACTAAACTTGCAACTGCCATTGGCGGACTGTGACAGGCTCTGGCTCCAGCTGGTCCCTCAGTTCAGGAGTCCAAACCACACGTATAACTCGAGTTCAGCCTCATTACCAAGGAGAGGGCTGCACGAGCATCTTAAATTCCTCGACTTTCCCATTTGTCCTTGTTTTTGCCAAGAGAATGCCTAAACAGAGAGGGTGGGAGAAGTGGATCCACCTGACAGTGAGTGAAGCAGAGGGGACTCAGCTCAGGCTTGGTCTCCTGAACATCATTTCCCATCTTGGAAATGGGAGTAATGTTCCTTACCTCGTTGGGTTCCAGTGATGTATTGTTTCATTCATTTATGAATTTATTCATCACATATTTATTCAGTGCCTTTCACATGTTAGGTGCATGCTAGCCATGGAGGATACCAGATTTGCAGTGCTTGGGACAGTTGCTATCATTCAGAAAGTGATCGATAAATATTAACTATTACAATTATTGGAGTCTTGGTGGCGCAGTGGTGCAGTTACGGCTGCTAACCAAAAGGTTGGCAGTTCAAATCCACCAGCTGCTTCTTGGAAAGCCTATGGGGGAGTTCTACTCTGTCCTATAGGGTTACTATGGGTCAGCGTTGACTCAATGGCAACGGGTTTTGGTTTGGTTTATTACAATTATTAAAAATAATAATGTAGTATGACTCACAAGTAGCGAGTGCCCTGTACCTGGAAGAGATCAAGCAGAAATTTGAGAATCATCATTCAGGAAAACCATGAAAGGGGATCTATTAAATAGCATGATTAAATAGACATATTTCAGTATTTTTCTCCTTTGACTTACCTCACTCTTGAAATTCTGAACTTCCTTTCCCAGTTTTCCTAAACCTTTCTGACCATTCCTACACATTGCTGCCCACCCTTTAAATATTAGCAGTCTCCAAAGTTCCATCATGGGCCCACTTCTCATTCTCCATTGTCTCCCCAATCTTCTAAATGGAAGTCTCCAAAATCCCTATCTTCAGTCTGGGACCTTTTAATTGACCTGTGAACTTGCGTATCTACTTGTTCCACCTGAATGCCCCACAGGCACTCAAATTCAACATGTCTAATAGGAAACTTAACCATCTTTCTCCCCAAACCTCCTGCAACTCCTCTTTTCTTGATCTCAACTGGTGGCGCCACTAGCCAACCAGACGTTTCAACTGGAAACTTGGGAAACATCCTGAAAACTTCCCTCTCTGTCAGTTTCCACATCCAAACAGTCACCATTCTATCAGTTTTCCTTTGAAAACTCCCCACTCCCCGAAATTGCTCCTTCCTCTGTATCCCTGCTATCCTGCTATCCTTGCTGCAACCTGGGGCCCCTTCAGCTCTTGCCTAGACTATCACAGTAGAACTCCGACAGGTTCCTAGTTTTGGGTCTTTGCCTGCTGAACTTGATGATTCTCAAGTTTCTGCTTGATCTCTTACAAGGACAGGTCATTCTCTACTTGTGAGTCATACTGCATTATTATTTTTAATAACCATAATAATAATTTTAGCAAGCTTCCTAAAATACAGATATCATTTTGCCACTCTCCATTTGAAAGCTCCTGGTGGCTCCACATTACCCCTTAAGATAAATCTTGAATTCCTTGACATGGCATTCCCGATCTGTGTGATCTGACCCAGTCACTTGCACTTTATGCTCCAATATCATCATGTGCTTTACACCCACCACCTTGTTTCTAGCTTCTTTCATTTGCTCACAGAGCCCCCTGCCTGGAATGTGCTTCTCATCACCGCTTCTTCCACCTCTAAAATTCAGCCTGTGTATACCTCCTAAGGGAAACCTTCTCAAATCTGGGCAAGGTTGGGCTGGGAAGCCCTTATGTCCTCCCCCAGCATCTCACACCCGTTAGCACAATACTGTGCAGACATCATTTACTGCCGCTCTCACTAGTGTCTGAGCTCTGGACCCAGGACCAGGAAAACAATTTGTGCTTCAGTAAACATAGAATAAATGAGTGACTGAAGGATACATTTCTCAAGAAGCAGTTTTATTTCTCAGGCAACAAAGTGTAGTAGAACTATGTTGGTCTTTAGCGTCAAACAAACCTCAGTTTGAATTATAGGGTTTCCACCTTTTAGCTCTGTCATCTGGGGCAAGATATCACAGTACACGCAGTGTTGCATTGATGGTTTCGTGTTCAGACTTGGAGGCTGGATTGCTTGTGTTCAAATCACAGTTCTGGCACAAAGCAGGGAGAGGGAGGGGATTTAGTTTTTTCATCTATGAAATGCCAGTACCACCACATTGATGTGCCACAGAGCTAGTAAGCACCGTGTAAGTGTTTGCCGTTAATGCTCTCATGAGGGTTTTTTCCTTTTTTTTTAAATTGTGCTTTAAGTGAAAGTTTACAATTCAAGACAGTTTCTCATACAAAAATTTATACACACATTGTTATGTGACCCTGGTTACTCTCCCTATACTATGACAGCACACTCTTCCTTTCCACCCCGGATTTCCCATGTCCGTTCAATGAGCTCCTGACCCTCTCTACCTTCTCATCTCATGAGGACTTTTTTTAACCTTCATGTAGAGTTGGCTCAAATGGTAACTTACTTTCTCTCTTAGAGATGGAAGCACTGGTGGTGTAGTGGTTAAGAGCTAGGGCTGCTAACCAAAAGGTCAGCAGTTCAAATCCACCAGGTGCTCCTTGGAAACCCTATGGGTGTTCCACCCTGTCCTAGAGGGTCACTGTGAGTCTGACTCGATGGAAACAGGTTATATCTTAGAGGTAGAGAAAAAATACTAACAATGGTTATAACTCTGACAAGGTCCAGATGCTTTAGAACTTTAGAAGAAGGAGTGGGTAGAACCAGTGATTTTGGTGATCATTTAGATCACCCCCCAAAACTCTCTGATAACCCCAAATTGAGCTGCTTTTGAGTACTAAGTCTCAGTCTGCTTCCAGTTTCCTTTTCAGGAGCCTAATTAACTGGTAGCTGGAAAGGACTGCAGGTATGCCACCCCCCAGGCAGAGAATTCAAAAGGAAGTGGATGACTGTGTAAATAACACTGCTTTAAGGGGCATTTAAGCCAATGCTCTTTGTTAAGGAAATTGATGGCTTTGTAAGTACTGTGTCTGAACAGAGTACTTGAGCTGTAGGTCCCCAATCTCGCCTCATAAATTCCCTAATGGACTGTGGGCCCAGAGGCTGGGCCCAGTGTGCTCGATCACATGCCAACAAAAACTCAGATACCACTTTAAAAAAAAAATTTAAAAAGGTTTAACCAAAGCACAGGTTATTGAGCACAAGCAGTTTAACTGAGACACATGATACCAGAGATGGATTGCTTCCTGTAGAGAAAGGGAGACTCCTGGTCTTTCTAGAACCTATTTTTTATATAGAGGTGCTGCTAGTTACTTTCTGTACAGCATCTCATTTTGTCCTCCTGACATCTGGGAAGATAGTCATTATCTCACCAATTTGCCGAAGAGGAAACTAGGACTCAGAGATAAAACGTCCTGCTCATCAACACTCAGCTAATTAGTGGAGAGCCAGGATGGGACCGCAGCTCCTTTAGACTCAGCCCGAAGTATCACAAAATGGCAAGGCATCCCAGAGAGAATCAGAACAGCCTGTGTCACAAATTCTCCCCAGCGTCTGCATCCTCACAGAAGACTTGAATTGGGCAGCATGGTTGGACAGAAGGACATGATTTTAGAATCAAACTCGTCTGAATTTGATTCTTGATTCTGCAACTTGTGAAACTGTAGACAACGATCTAACCTCTGTAAACCCTGTCCTTGTCTGTAAAATGGAGATAATAATAGCACCAAACACATAGAGCCTTCTGCGTGGCACAAACGGTGAAGTGCTTGACTACTAGCCGAGAGGTTGGGGGTTTGAGCCCACCCAGAGGTTTCTTCAAATCAGGTCTGGCAGTCTGCTTCCAAAAGGTCACAGCCTTGAAAACCCTATGAAGTAGTTGGACTCTGAACACCTGGAGTTGCCATGAGTCAAAATTGACTCCAAGGCAACTAACAACAATAGAAACATTTAACACAAAGTGCCTAGCATGTAGCAAATCATTCAGTTTCTCATTTAGCAAATACACTTATGACAGGGCAGGTATAATTTTAATCGGTGAAGTAGATGAAGCTATAGGAGAACATTGGGAGGGCCAACTAGCCCTTCTAGGGTGGATTGTCAGAGAGGCCAGAGGAGTACCTTTTCAAACTATGGCTAGAGGACGAATGGGGACTAGTCACAGGAAAAGCAAGTGCTAGTAATTTGCAGGAAGCATTTGCCACAATTTCAGTCTGCCTGTAGCTTACATGAGAGTACATTAGAGAAGAAGAAAGAAGGTGGAGAGGTAGGCAGGGGCCAGATAATAGTTTTTCAGCCATGATCAAGCCTTTAACAGAAAACATTGAATGAAGAACTCAATGTCTTCTGAGGCAACCGATTTCATTTTCAGACCAACTCTTATTTTGTTAGAAGAGTTTTCCACCGTGTCCTTTCTGAGCCTTCCCATCTTTGGGTTAAACATTCCCATGCCTATATGAGTATTGCTCAGTGAGAGGTTGCCTATCCTGGGCTCATCAGTGACCATATCCTAGGTTATCAGTGGCCCATAACTTGTCCTTCCAGCCATCACTGGTCCAACTAGGAGTAGAGGGGACTTTTCTGGACTCTGTTTTGGAATTTGCAGCCATTTCATGCGATCTGCAATCCCATACTCTTGTTTAGGCAGATACCTTCTCCAATTGGTAGGAAATGACCTCTGAGTGACCACTACTCCTTAGAGCTTTTTATGTGTGAACAGTTACAGTAACCCTCATCAGGTCTTAATGAAAACCAGTAGTGGTTTTGACTGATATTTTCAAATGTTCTAGGTTAATTCTTAGAATTTTCCCCTTTCCTTCTTTCTTTGTTTTCTTCTTCCCTTCCTTCTTTCCTCCTTTTCTTCCTTCTTCCCTCCTTTCCTCCCTCCCTCCACCCTCCTTCCCTTCTTCCTTCTCTCCCTCCCTTCTTCCTTCTCTCCCTCCCTTTTTTCTTGTCTTCCTTCCTTATTGGGAGATAGAAAGATGTATACACACATTTCTGTGAAAGCAAAATACATTAAACAATACAAATCAAAGGACATATACATTCAGATTAACATAAAGTTCTATTCCAAAGGCTGAAGAGTAGCCTACCCATCACATAAGAGAAAGAAATTTACCCAAGTGCAACTTTGCTCATTGCCTTGGCTTCTACTCTTTAGAGCACAGTAGTGTGTCTCACCAACTTGGAGATGGGGAACACTGTGGCTTGAATGCCTTTTTCTGGCCTTATCCAAACCATATGGCAGGAGGATGGCCTTCAAGGTAGGCCAAACCAATTAGGGCTCAGGGTGGGACAGGTCCATTTTGACACTCTGGTTTCCACACAGGAACCCCACCAAGAACTCAACACACTGTAGTCACTTTAGTCACCACCAGGTATGCCAGCTTGGGGTAACTAGCTTGGTTTTTATATGCCCTGACTCGTTCTCAAGTTCTTAATAAGTATAACATCCACTGGTCTTCTTGGTTCACTTGACTGAAGAATAAACTTGCATATGTATATACATACCCAAACCAAACCCAATGCCGTTGAGTAGATTCAGACTCATAGCAACCCTGTAGGACAGAGTAGAATTGCCCCATAGGGCTTCCAAGGCTATAAATCTTTTCTTTTTGTGTGTGTGTATTAGGTGAAAGTTTATAGAGCAAGCTAGTTTCCCATTTGATAGTTTGTACATGAAGTGTTTCATGGCCTTGGTTTCATTCCCCACAATGTGTCAGCACTCTCCCCATTTCCACCCTGGCTTCCCTGTTTCCTTTCATCTTGATTTTCTATCCCTTCCTGCCTTCTCATCTTTGCAAAGGATGAGTGTGCTGTCACAGTATAGGGAGAGCAATTAGGGTCACATAACATTGTATGTATAAATTTTTGTATGAGAAACTAACTTGAAATGTAAACTTTCATTTAAACTACGACAGTAAACAAAATTTAAAAAAATATTGCCCTTTTGATCTCATATAATTGATTGTTCTAAGGGGCACGTTTCTCTAGGGTGTTAGTATTTATTTTATGGGCTTGGCTATTGTTTGGCTGGAAGGTGGTCTACCAGAATGTCTTCAGTTCCAGGTCAGAAGGGTGTCTTACGGCCATAGTCTCGGGGATTCCTCCAGTCTCTGTCAGACGAGTAAATCTGGTCTTCTTTGTGAATTTGATTTTTTGTTGTACATTTTTCTCCCTCTCTGTCTTGGACCCTCTGTTGTGATCCCAGTCAGAGCAGTCAGTAGTGGTAGATGGACACCATCTATTTCTTCTCATCTCAGGATTGTGTAGGCCATGGTTCATGTGGTCCATTAGTCCTTTGAATTAATTGCTACCTTGAGTCTTTGGTTTTCTGCACTCTCCTTTGCTCTGGATGGGAAGAGACAAATAGTTGTATCTTAGATGGCCCCTCAAACGCCTTTAGGACCACAGACGCTACTTACCAAAGTAGGATGCAGAACATTGTCTTTATGATCTGTGTTGTGCCAGTTGACGTAGATGTCCCCCGAGTCTATGGTCCTTTGCCTTCGAGCCTAGAAACTTCATCCCTCGAGGTGTTTGGTTATGTCTAAGAGGTTTCTCTGACTGTGCCCCTTGTGTGCTCTATTGTCTATATTAATATACGAGGAGTGCCTACAGTCATGTATGTGGAAATATCCACCACCAAACCTGTACCTGCCAGGGGATGTGCTCCCTTACACCCTCCCACACCTCATGGCATATCTATCTACCTAGGTATCCTTTCAGAAATGATTATTTGTTAATACTATTGTTGCAGGATTATCTATGCTATAGTAGTTGCTGTAGTTGTCCTTTATTCTTGCATTCCTCTCGGTGTTCTCTCTTGCCTTGGTCATATTGTGCTGACTTCTCCCATATTGTATATTGGAATATTAACCAATATTAACATGTGTCTTCTATATATTTGGTAATTTTCCCTCCCTCCTCCTCCCGTTCCTGCAAGGCTGTAAATCTTTATGGAAGCAGACTGCCACATCTTTCTCCCATGGAATGGCTGGTGGGTTCGAACTACCAATTTTTCAGTTAGCAGCTGAGTGCTTTAACTGCTGTACCGCCACGGCTCCTATGTGTATATATATGTGTATATATATGTGTATATATATGTATACATAGGAGCACTGGTGGTGTATATATATATATATATAATATATATGTATATATGGTTATTGCATTGCTTTATGCTCAATGCATGTATTTCTCACAGTCCAATTTCTATCAGACACTGCTTATTTTCAATGTTTATATTAAAAAATAAACCAAACCCATTGCTGTAGAGTCAGTTCCGACTCAGAGCAACCCTATAGGAAAGAATAGAACTGCCCCATAGAGTTTCCAAGGAGAGCCTGGTGGATTCAAATTGCCGACCTTTTGGTTAGCAGCCATAGCTCTTAACCACTGCACCACCAGGGCTCCAATGTTTATATAATGAGCCTTAATTAGCCAGTCAGAATTCTTAATTGTGCAGCGTTTAGCAAATTGCTTGACCTTTCTGAATTTCAGTTGCCTTGTTTGAAAAACCAAGAATGTGTATTAGATGATTTTTGGGGACCTTTGCAGGTCTAATTTTTATTAATTCACTCAGCAAATATTTACTGATTGTCTTCTATATACTGGAAACTTGGATGCAACAGTGCACAAAACATACTATGTTTCTGCTCTCATGGAGCTGACATTCTCTTTGAGAGAGAAGGCAGTGATTAAGTAAACATTTGAAAAAGCAAGATAATGCTATGAAGACTATAAAATTGAATAATGGGAGTAGAGAAGGAGCCATAGTGGCTTGGCTGCTAACTGAAAGCTCAGCGGTTCAAACCCAGCAGCCGCTTCATGGGCGAAAGACATGGCAGTCTGCTTCCATAAAGATTACAGCCTTGGTAAGTAACCCTGTGGGGCAGTCCTACTCTGTTCTAGTGTCGCTGTGAGTCGGAATCGACTTAACAGTAATGGGAGTGTGGTAGAGAGAAACTAGAGCGAAAATGTGAACTAGTTTCTGATAGTGTGATCAGAAAAGTTCTTACTGGAGAGGTGATGGTTGAGGTGAGACTTAATCAATGCGGTGCAAGAGCTATTTGATGATGTGGGAAATGGGTTCTAGATTGTATCATTAATAATAAAGTGGGAAAAATAACACTGCTTTGTAGTTTTTTTTTTTTTATGTGTTTGAGTACTTTTCATAGAATTATTTTATCTAACCATAAAGCCACTTTCTAAAGTGGGTAAGAACAGTAATATTGCCCTATTTTTAATAGGCAAAAAGAGTGAGACTCAGAATGATGATGCGTCTTTTCCAATGCCAAAGAGCAAGTTAGTGACAGAGTTGAGGTTCAAATTGTGACTTCCTGTCCCTCATTCTATCGGTGTTTAATAATAGTCCTCTTCATGTTTTTCAGAATGAGTTCATCTGCACCCTTCTTCTCAGTCTTCATTTTCAGACTGAAAAACCCATGTCATGATTAAAGGGAAAAAAATCAAAAACCAAACACATTTTAATCAGTTGCTGTCGAGTTGACCCAACTCATGGTGACCCCATGTGTGTTAGAGTAGAACTGTACTCCATAGGGTTTTCAATGGCTGATTATTTTTCAGAAGTAGATTGCCAAGCCTTTTTTCTGAGGCACCTCTTGGTGGACTCAAACCTCCAATCTTTCTGTTAGCAGCCAACTGCATTAACTGTTTGCACCACCCAGGGACTCCAAAGAGTGACATGGTTGAAGGTGGTCACTTGCTTTAACCCCCTCGCTTTAAGAAGGGGAAACTTCTGCCCGGACAGGGAAAGTGATTTGTCCAAAGACATGGAGTAGGTTAGTAGGCATGTATTCTAGACCCCAGGTCTCTGGACTCCCTGTTTGTTGTTGTACCAGGCTGCTGACTTTGAGAAAGTGCTCCATCTTTTTTTCTTCTTTTCCTTTTTTTAATTTTTTCCTTTCTCTTTTAGGAAAAAAAAAGTTTTTCTTTTTTCGTATTGGGAGATGTGGTCACATTAAAACCACTGACACACTTTTTGTGATTTGTTATCTTTTATTACCTTCTTTTGCCACTTTTTGCACACACTCTGCATATCAATGCTTCAGCTTGTTTTCCTCCAATTATTAGCTTATATTATCCAATCCAAATCTCATTGTGTTATTTCCTGCTCATACTTTTAAAGGCCTTTGGATCCTAAGTAACACTCTTCCTCCTATCTGTGCGTAGAATGCCTCCCTCTTTCATGGCTGCTATATAATTCATTGTGGTACTGAATTTTACACCCTCTTCCATATTTTGAGATAACATTGGAACCCAAAAGACACCCAGCTGAAAACTCTTTAGGGCTTTGAACATTCTGCTGTACTGAATGTGTGTCATTTATTAGGATTGCTATCTTTGCCTACAATCTTTTTAGGCCATTCAAATAACTGTACTAAATTTAAGGTGATGTAAATGCATCTTCAAATTCCAATTCATAAGACTGTCAAATCTCTTTATTAAATTTCAGTCTAGTATATGCCACATTTTCAATCTAGATATTCCATTTCTTTTCAAATTTGGTTAAGAAAGAAAATAAAACAATATTTAAGACAGATGGTGAGGCATGATGTCTTACAGGAAATAAACATTATTATGTGAGTTTATATAGAATTGGAATTTCTCCTCTGATGTGTGCTTGGATTTGTATGAGCACATTCTCGTTAATCTTTTCATAAAAATCTTTCTATAGTATAATCTACTGAAACAGACTCAAGTCAGTTTTTAGGCATCTACAAGCCAATAAATAACAGAACATTTAAAACTCCAAAACGACTTTGTTAATTCATCATTTACTGAGTACCTGCTATGAGACTGGCATTTTCTTAAGTACTGTTGTTGTTAGTTGTTATAAAATTGATTCCAACTCATGACGACCTCATCTGTGCAGAGCAGAACTGCACTCCACAGGGTTTTCAAGGCTGTGACTTTCAGAAGCAGATTGCAAGGACTTACTTCCAAGGTTCCTCTGGGTGAGTTTGAACCACCAGACTAATCTTTCGGTTAGTAGTCCAGGGCTTAACTATTTGCAGCACTCAGGGACTCCTTTCTTAAGTACTGTGGATGTAAATATAAGTAAGACTAGGACCCAGCCCAGAAATATCTCACAATCCAGAAGCTGCATATAATCATTCATTCATTCACTCTTCAACAAATGTATATTCATCACATAATATATGCCAGACACTTTTCTTGATCCTAGAGAAAGAGGTACCTTTTTAAGACATGTTTCCATGAAACAACATGAAACATGATAAATATTTTTAGAGAGTGAATAATATTGTGAATGATATAAAACAAAATGGTATATATACTGAATGGAGGTGGAGAGATGGGAACGTGAGCTTACTGAAGACAGGTTTATTATTTTAGGAAGTAATATTTTAACTAAGCCCTAAATAATGAAAAAGAAGAGGCTGTGAGAAGAGCCAGGTTAAAAAAAAAAAAGTATTCCAGATAAAGTTGAACAGCAAGTTCAAGTTCCTGGAGCAATAACAAATTTGGCTTATTTGAGGAATAGATATTTGTGGAATGGATGAATGAATGAACAAATGAATGAATGAATGAAAGGTAGTGAGAAAGATGGATAGTAGTAGGGATGGTCAGATAAAGGAAGGACTTTTATACCATGATAAAAACTTCGGATTCTGTTCCATGTGAGATGGGACGCCATTGAACTGTTTTAGGTTGTAGAGTGACCTGACATAGTTTATGTGTTTAAAAGAGCACTCTAGGTATGCTCTGGAGGAGGATGAAGTTGGGAAGCAGACACAGAAGAAGCAAAGACACTGGTTAGATGAGCATTGCAATAGTGATAGCTGCGTTGGTGAGAAGGGATTAAAGTGGGGAAGAGCCAAAGCCGGTTAGAAGGGTGTGGTAAGGACCACGAGGACAGATATTTGAAGCTGTGCTGAGAGTGCTCGATACTATAATCAATCTGAGTGTGGAGTGAGAGTGATAATGTGAGTCTGAATCCAGAGGCAATCTTCTTCTCCTACTGCTCTTGGTCTGTTAGATGGTGCCTGGTTGTCACAGTGAAACACAGGGAAGAATTTCTGGCCCACTTTGGTGTGTGGCCAACTCTTGAAGGAACCAGAAGCCAATTTAAGCTCCTCAGATTCAGTAGACCTAATAGGTTTCTGAGGCTTGTTAGTAGATTCTTGGTTCTTACAGAGCTCTTCACCCCCCTGTCTTTTATACTCTGCGCAGGCTGATTGGTTGATGAGGGTAAGAACAAACCCTGTTTTGAATAGAATTAAATGAGGTCAGCAATGTGAGCTTGACATGAAGACTTTGAAAGATAGGTGATATAGAGTAAAAATATTTCTCTTCCAGAGGAAACACATGCCAGTACAACCACCACCCCCAGTATTGCCCTCTGTAAACCTTCAAGGGTTAAACACTCCAATTTCTCCTCTTCCAAGAAGTGATTATTTGGACACAAAGATTGCACATTTTTGGACTTTTTGTTGTTGTTTGGATAAATTATTATGTGGCATGAAGCTTGTTGTGGTTAGACCCATCCTTGAACAAACAGCAGAGCTTTGAAAAATGCTGTTTTTTTTTTCTGGTTTTTAAAAAATAGTAGTCATTTGACTAAAAGGGAATATCATAATGCCAATCACTGTTCCCTTAGCTAGAAATAGAAACAGTTGCTAATTTCTCAAAAGCTGACTCATCATCCTATACGAGAAGTTTAGTTATCTAGTGCTGCTGTAACAGAAATACCACAATTGGCTTTAACAAATAGAAATTTATTCTCTCACAGTTTAGGAGGCTAGAAGTCGGAATTCAGGGTGCAAGTTCCAGGGGAAGGCTTTTTCTCTCTGTTGACTCTGGGGGAAAGTCCTTGTCATCAATCTTCCTCTGGTCTAAGAGCTTCTCAGCGCAGGGACCCCAGGTCTAAAGGACACGTTTCACTCCTGGCTCTTCTTGCTTGGTGGTAATGAGGTCCTTCTCTTCTCTGCTCACTTCTCTCTTTTATATCTCAAAAGAGGTTGACTCAAGATACAACTTAATCCTGTAGATTGTGTCCTGCCTCATTAACATAACTGCCTCTAATCCTGCCTCTTTAACATCATAAAGGTTAGGTTTTACAACACATAGGTAATTACATTGGAAACACTGGTGGCATCATTGGTTAAGAGCTACTGCTGCTAACCAAAAGGTTGGCGGTTCAAATCTACCAGGTGCTCCTTGGAAACCCTGTGGGGCAGTTCTACGCAGTCCTTTAGGGTCGCTATGGGTTGGAATTGACTCAATGGCAAAGGATTTGGTTTTTTGGTTTTAGGCAATTATATCAGGTCACAAAATGGAGGACAATCACACAATACTGGAAATCATGGCCTAGCCAAGGTGACACACAAATTTTTGGGGGACACAATTCAATCCATAACAACTACCTCGTCCATTTCAGAAGAGCGTGCATTCTAGTTCTTTGCCTCCTCCTTGAGTCCTAAACCAAATTCATCTCCTATGACTGAAAACTCTTACTTCCCTGTCTACAAGTAGTTTTTTGTTTTTCCCTCAAGGGACTGGAGGCTTGGTAGCCGCAATAGCTTTGTAGACTAGTTATATTCAGCCCACACCAGTGACTGTTGTGAACAGTGAAGTCAGAGATTCCCAAAAGTAATATTTAAACTTGGTTGAGGCTAACAAACTATTTTGTTTCCAGGATTACATACTGAAATCCAGGTCTGATGAGACAGCATAGTACAGTAGAAAGGTCATTGTATTGTGAGTTCAAGGGCCAATGTTCCAGTCTTGTCTTACTTAGAATTTTCTCTGAAGATGTCAACAAAGCACTTCAACTTTATAAACCTCAGTTTTCCCATAGGTAAAGTGAAATAATTGCTCTCTGATCCAAGATCATCATCATCAGCAACTATTTCTTTTTTTTATTGTACTTTGGATGAAGGTTTACAGAACAAACAAGCTTCTCATTAAACAATTAGTACACATATTGTTTTTTGACATTGGTTACCAACCCCATGACATGTCAGCACTCTCACCTTTTCAGCCTTGGGTTCCCTACACCCCTGCAGATTATTGAAGATTTTTTTTTTTTTTTTAATTGTACTTCAGGTGAAGGCTTACAGAATAAATAGTTTCTCATGAAACAGTAGTACACATATTGTTTTATGACATAGGTTAACAACCCCACAACATGTCAACCCTCTAACTTCTCAACCTTTTTTGGGGGGGTGAAAATACACATAGCCAAAGATAAACCATTTCAAAAATTTCTACCTGCACAGTTCAGTGACATTGACTATGCTCTTCCAATTGTGCTGCTATTCTCACTTAAGATGAAGGCTTACAGAACAAAGTAGTTTCGCATTTAACAGTTACTACACATGTTGCCCTATGACAATGGTTAACAATCTCACAACACATCAACAATACCCTTACTCAACCTTGGGTTCCCTATCACCAGCTTCCTTGTCCCCTTCTACCTTCTGGCCCTTGTCCCTGGACTGCTGTACCTCATTAGTCCCATTTGGTTTTACGGGGCTGTCTACTCCCAGGCTGAACAGTGAACCCTGGAGATAACTTCACCACTGAGCTAAAAGGGTGTCTGGGGGCCATACTCTCGGGGTTTCTCCAGTCTCCTTTAGGCCAGTAAATCTGGTCTTT
>NW_004443952.1:4971419-5217396 GCF_000243295.1 Trichechus manatus latirostris | reverse complement strand
CTTTTATTTATGTGGTGGAGTATGTTGATTGATTTTCTAATGTTGAACCATCCTTGCATACCTGGTATGAATCCTACTTGGTCATGGTGTATTATTTTTTTGATCTGATGCTGAATTCTATTGGCTAGAATTTTGTTAAGAATTTTTACATCTATATTCATGAGAGATATTGGTCTGTAATTTTCTTTTTTTGTTATGTCTTTGCCTGGTTTTGGTATCAGCGTTATGCTGGCTTCACAGAATGAATTTGGAAGTGTTGCTTCCCCTTCTATGCTCTGAAATAACAGCAACTATTTCTTGAACACTTGTTGAATACTGAATGCTTTACCTACATTTACCACCAGACTAACTATATGTTCCATGGAAGTAAAGATCACTTTTTTTTTTTTTTTAACTAAGGTTATAGCTTATCACAGTACCTGGCACAGAGAAGCAACTAAGTGAATATCTTTGGTTGTTGTATAATTACATTGATTATTAAATGATTTTAGCCCTATAATAAACATTCCTTCAAATGAGGAAACTAAGGCTTAGAAATTCTAAGCAATTTGCCCCAAGTCAAATAGATAGTTAAAGGCCTACTTGGTAAGCAAAGTCAGATTTTATACCTCACCTACCAAGAGTGTAAAAATCACTGTTATAACACAACTTTCCTGCTCAGAAAATCTTCAAAGTCTCCCCACTCCTAAAGAATAAAATTAAAATTCCTTATCATAGCATTGCAATCCTTCCTCAATCTGGACTCAGATCAGCCCTTCAACTCATCAGTTTCAGAACCCGCAACACTCCCTTAACCCCGATCGTGCTAGGTTACTCATTAAACGAATAATTTTGTGAATAAGAATCAGCACAAAGCTGGTTCCCAGGAGGCAGAGGTCAAGTATATCTCTGCTTTCCAACTTCTCCATTGTCTGACACCAGCCACTCCCTCCCTCACAGCATTTTCTCTATTTCTCTGCCAAGTTCAGTAATTTGCTGCAGCAACACACAGAACTCACAGACTATTCTTATGGTTATGTGGTTTATTAGGGTGAAGGATACAACTCAGAAGTAATAGGATAGGATAGAACTCAGAAGTAACTCAGGAGCAACATGAAGAGGTACTTGGGTGAGTTTGGAAAGGTCCCCGAAGCAGAGGGCATGTCCTTCCCCAGGAAGCTCTCCTTCCAGGATTTTCTCCCTCAGGAAGCTTCACTGAGTGTTAGTGTTTAGGACTTTTATCATCCTGCCCACGCTCTCATTATTGGTTACCAGGTGGGCTCCCACACCAACTCGTACTCATTAATACAAGTCCTTAGATGTGGCTAATGTAGCCCAGCTACTCAAAGGGTTATTTCACAAAGGCCAAGGACAAAGGTCAAACTACTTGAGGTAAAGTAACTCTTAACCCCACACTCATACACTTGAATATTGGTCCAGGCTCATCCTTTGTTCATACCCTTCCCTACATATGTTTAAATGCTTGTCATCCCCCTAAATCATCTTCTCAAGGAAGCCTTTCCCTGTTTACCCTAGCAGTATTGATTCCTTTCTACAGGGGACAGCCAAATCTGATTCATCAGTGTATGCCCAGCACCAGCATAGGCACAGAGCAGGTGCTCGGTAAATATTGTTTAAATGAATTGATAGCCTTCCCCAGTTGTCACTTAGGAACTAGAAGCTGTCTTTAGCTGGAGGTGATCATTCCTCTCATTCCTAAAATCTGCAAAAAGCTTTGATACTTTTTGTCAGTTGCCGTTCATTGCTGAAATGAATTACTGGGTTCTTAGTCCTAGAGGGCATCATGGGAAAAAGTCTGAGAGACAACCACTTGGGGGTTTGTTTTAGAACAACTGCAGTCCCAATGTCAGAAGAAATATATTAGTGAAGCTACTAAGTCTCTTAAGCAAAGTATGTTTTTCCACTGGAAAAAGATGCCTCTGTTTTGATGAAACTTGGTTTGCAGTGCTATCGTGGTATGGCCAATAACCATATTACAAAAAGTATACCAACACTTGGTTAGTTTAGATTATTAATAATCTGGTAATAATCATAATTGAATAAAAGGCATTTGCTAGCTCTCATTTTCCATTTATTTATTCACATATTCCACAGCCATTTATTCCCATCTCCTTCACTCCAGATACTATGCTATGAGCTGAGAGTATAGATATAAAAAACTCAGTAATTTTCTTCCCAGAGATCCTCACTGCCTGGTGGGGGAGACTGACCCACAGACAGGTTGTAAAAAAAAGCTGTGATGGAGGAAATCTGAATTGTGAGAACACAGAGGAAGGACACTTAGCTAGGATGAGAATTAGGAAAAGGGGGTGAAGTATAGAGAAGACTTGCTCGAGGAGACACTTCAGCTGAATCTGAAGAACCGGTAGGAGTTAGCAAAGTGATAGAGAAAATAAGTTCCAGGCAGTGGGAACAACCCTTGCAAGGGCATGGAGGAGTGAAATAGAATGACTGGTTTGGAAAACTGCAGGAAGAGGCCAGCTTGTGGAGGGTCTTGTATACCAAGCTAAAGAAAATGATCATCTCCTATAGGCAGTGGGAATCTACCAAAGAATTGTATGCAAGGATGGGGCATGGTCTTATTTGTATTTGGGGAAGAAGATTTACAGCCTAAATGCCCTAAATTGCCCCACTGTCCCAAAGAATAAACAAAATTTCAGTCCTTGTTTGAAGAACGTATTGGCTTAAGTTAGTTTTTGAAGTGACCAGTAACTTATGTCTATCTAGTCGACTGTGTGGATCATAACAAATTATGGATAACATTGTGAAGAATGGGAATTCCAGAACATTTTATTGTGCTCATGAGGAACCTGTATATAGACCAAGAGGCAGTCGTTCGAACAGAAGAATGGGATAGTGCGTGGTTTAAAGTCAGGAAAGGTGTGCGTCAGGGTTGTATCCTTTCACCATACTTGTTCGATCTGTATGCTGAGCAAATAATCTGAGAAGCTGGACTATATGAAGAAGAATGCAGCATCAGGTTTGGAGGAAGACTCATTAACAACCTATGATATGCAGATGACACAACCTTGCTTGCTGAAAGTGAAGAGGACTTGAATCACTTACTGGTGAAGATCAAAGACCACAGCCTTCAGTGTGGATTACACCTCAACATAAAGAAAACAAAAATCCTCACAACTGGACCAATAAACAACGTGATAAACAGAGAAAAGATTGAAACTGTCAAGGGTTTCATTCTACTCGGATCCACAATCAACACCCATGGAAGCAGCAGTCAAGAAATCAAAAGACACATTGCATTGGGCAAATATGCTGCAAAAGATCTCTTTAAAGTGTTAAAAAGCAAAGATGTTACCTTGAAGACTAAGGTGTGCCTGACCCAAGCCATGGTGTTTTCAGTTGCCTCATATGCATGCGAAAGCTGGACAATGAATAAGGAAGACCAAAGAAGAATTGATGGCTTTGAATTATGGTGTTGGCAAAGAATATTGAATATACCATGGACTGTCGGAAGAATGAACAGATCTGTATTGGAGAAGTACAGCCAGAATGCTCATTAGCAGCAAGGATGGCGAAACTTTGTCTCACATACTTTGGACATGTTATCAGGAGGGACCAGTCCCTGCTGAATGACAACATGCTTGGTAGAGTAGAGGATCAGCGAAAAAGAGGAAGACTCTCAATGAGATGGATTGACACCGTGGCTACAACAATGAGCTCAAGCATAATAACAATTGTGAGGATGGTGCAGGTCTAGGTTGTGTTTCATTCTGTTGCACATGGGTTGGCTATGAGTCAGTACCGAGTCGACGACACCTGACAACAACAGCATCTGGCCTCTAAGTTCCTTAAACAGGGGTGAGTCAGTGAGCTGACACGAGTAATTTTTTCCCCTCTTTTAAGCTATGGGCTCTTTAGTTATTTCTTTCACTCATTCATCTCAGGGATTCCAGTGATGTCGTAAATTACCAAAGTTTCTAATCAATCTAAGTTAATTAGTGTTCACCCGATTGTGATGAGATATTCCAACTATAAATAAATATGTTCTTTTCTTTAAGTTATTGCTTTTTTTCATTTTTGTTTATTTGCCTGCTTATATTTATATTGAAAATAACCCGTGCACCCTCTTTGAGCATTTTCATCCTTGATGATTCTTTAAGATCTAGGGTTGGGTGGGTAAAAGTATAGTCTTTAATTAAGAAGACTTCTCCTCCAATCCCTTTCTCATCCCAGTATCATCGTTAAGAATAGGCCCTGTGCCTTTAAGACCCGTATTACTTTCCCATCTCTTAGTCTATCATGTTATTTGATGACACCCATTACTGGATTGAGGCAGTCTAAAAGATAATCTTGTTTACATTTCACAGATGGGGAGACTGAGGCACGGGTAGGTGAAATAGCATGCTCAAGATTACCCAGTAATCAGGGAGAAATCAGGAGCGTAAATCCAGAGTTTCTGACTTACAAAGATAAGAACTCTAAACAATAGCTCGAACCCCAGCCTTTGCTTATATTTTAAGATAAGGGCCTCTCATTTCCCTAAGACTTGGCTTTCCAAGCCTTCAAATGAAGCTAACAATTCCTCCCTGTCTCAAACAGTGTCTTTCGGACATGCCTCAGGAATGCAGAGGCATGACATTTCATCTTGATCCTTCAGACAGATGGCATTTGAAAATTAAGCCAATGAAAGGAGGCATCAGCTGTGTCGGTCAATTTACAGAGAGTCCATCTGCCTTGGGCTCTTGGAGCTGAGGTCATTTCTTCCAAAAGAAAAAGAAAGTTTTTGGCAGATGAAAGCTCAACTGGAGAAGACAGACTTGGTTCATGCTGCCCCAACCAGATCAAGTCTCTTAGCTGGATAGAACAGACTTCTAAATGTGTCACTCATGAAATCAAATTAACCTGAAATGAGGGGTTCCCTCATTTAAGCCCTAGTCTAAACAAGCTTTTCAAAATGTGCAATGTAAACTCTATTTGGACAAGAGTGTATGCATTCATTAGGGGTGCTGAAGTTTGGCCATTCATTCATTCAGTGAATATTTGTTGGGAGTCTACTAGGTTAATACACACACACACACACACACACACACACACACACACACACACACCCCTACATATACATATGTTGTTGTTGTTGTGCCATCCAGTCAATTTTGACTCATAGTGATCCTTTATGACAGAGTAGAACTGCCCCATAGGGTTTCTTAGACTAACATTTATGGAGGTGCCCTGGTGGCACAGTGGTTAAGTGCCCAGCTGCTAACAAAAGGTTGGTGGTTCAAACCCACCAGCTGCTCTGTGCGAGAAAGATACGGCAATCTGCTTCCATAAAGATTATAGCCTTGGAAACCCTATGAAGCAGTTCTACTCTCTCCTGTAGGGTCACTGTGAACCAGAATCAACTCGATGGCAATAGTTTAGTTTGGTCTTTGGAATCTTTAAGGGAGGAGATGGACAGGTTTTTTTCTCCAGCAGAGCACTTGTGAGTTTCAACCACCAACCTTTTGGATAATAGCCTACCACTTAACCATTGCGCCACGAGGCCCCTTTACATATACATATATATACATATACGTAAACATATACACATTCACATTATGATGCATATACATATACAGTACTCCCCAGTGGAATGCATTATTATCAATGCCACTAGTTATGGTATGGCAGGTAGGGTGACAGGCTGATCATTTGACCCTGGTATTGACTGTAAATTCTTTTCACTACAAACTGCTCGGCTCCCAGCGTAAAACATTCAAGAAGCACCAAGTAAACTGATGGAATAAAAACAGGAAGGCCAATTTTGTTTTGTTGTTACTGTCTTTGTTTTTCCTGGCCACACATTTGTATTCCATTCCTCACCCTGTTCTCTTCAGTGCTTGGGGCAGTGGGACTAGAGAGGGAAAGAGAATTCCCCAGATGAAGACTGGCAGATGTAACTGAAGGGCCCCCAGGACACTAGTAGCAAGAGAAACTGAATAGCCAAGTCTAGGATGTTATTCAAAAGAGGGACTCATAATAGCTTTGTCAGCAGAATCTGAAGGGGAGAAACCAGGCATCTTATGTCTGTCTGTTCTCTCTCTCTCTAACTACGTCTCTGCCTATCAATCATCTATCTATCTATCTATCTGTCTGTCTATCTATCTATCATCTATCTGTTCATCTATCTCTTACCTCTCCTCCATCCTCAGATTTTGCTGACGTAATTAGGCAGAAATTAGTCTTTGTGAGAACTGTATTCCAGCCCCAATTTCTGCCACTCTGAAAGGTCTCTTTGTTGAGGAAATGAATTAAGTCATCTTGATAAGAGATCTTATAAGATCTTATTACAATATTACTCCACTTGTCTTCATATTGGAGGAGGAGAAAGGTGGTACCAAGAATCAGGCAATGCCGTGATCTTATCCTCAAGATATTGTATTTTCATTATTCTGGAGGTACTGTGTATAGGGGGAAGATCTCTCCACTAGGCAAGAAAAAAAAAAAAAAAAAAAACCAGGCTCCTATTTCTAGCTCTGCCACTGACTCTTTTCCATGACCTGGAAACAAACTTTTTGCCTCCTCTGGCCCTCAGCTTTCCATTAGGTAAAATGAGTAAAGAGCTGGCATTCTATACATCATCTTATGTAATCACTGCAACAACACTGAGTAAATATTATTATCTGCAATTTTTTTGGATGAGGAAAATGAAGAAAGGTTAAATTATTTTATTTAAGGCCTATATAGCCTATGGAAACCCTGGTGGCATAGTGGTTAGGAGCTACGGCTGCTAACCAGAAGGTCGGCAGCTCACATCCACCAGGTGCTCTTTGGAGACCCTATGCGGCAGTTCTGCTCTGTTCTATAGGGTCGTTGTGAGTCGGAATTGACTTGATGGCAATGGGTTTTGTTTTGTTTTTATACAGCCTACAGATGGCAGATTTAGGATTTGAATTCAGGTTTGCCTGATGCCAAAACCTGGGCTTTTTGCAATTCCTTTTAAGTCTAGATTTATGGCTGGTGACTCTTGGATTGGGCCTAAGTTTTACTATATGTAAATTGGCCACCAAGAGATTGGAGCTACTGAGAAGTGCTGAGCCTGTATTCTTTCCACGCTTGAATTGCCAGGCATGCTACCGGTCAGTAGGGTCCTCAGCTGGCTCAACCCATCATTAAATAATTGAATTATAAGGAATTGATTTATTCTGGCTCCTTTGATAGCATTTCACTATGTAAACTGTTTGCAGAAAAAAACAAAGGATTTTGGAGCTTGGAAGGGGCTCAACATTCTGCTGCCCCTGAATTCAATGACTCTTTTTTCAGATAGCATTATAGAAATCCAAGTTTTATTTCTACTTGACCTGGGCTCCTTCTAGTTGGGGGAATGTTGCTTGAAAGTGTTTCCAGTAAGTACTGATTTCACAAGCTGATTTAATTCAGCCGCATAGGGATAAATCAAACCTCTTAGAATATATTTTGTTCTCTTGACAATTATTTTAAAATGTACAAAGTACTTTTATATCCTATGAGTTTTATGGCTATCCGGTGAGGTTGTCCTGGCTGGGACTATCATTTCTGCTTTACAAAACGGAGACCAGAGGCTGAGACGTGAAGCTAGTTACACAATGTTATGCAGCTAATGTAAGGGACAGAATTCAAATTCTGGCCTTTGGCTCTAAATCCAGTGTTCTCTCCAGGGCTCCACTCCATTTTAGTATAAATAAAGGAAGGCCGTCTTATGTCAAGCACTATTCTTAGGATGACTGTACATCTTGCTTTGCCTAGGGTATTCTAATTTTCCCGGGATATGTCCTATTGCCTGGACATAATTTTTAATTGCATCACTGTCACTCTCTTAAGTGTACCAGTTTGGATGGTAAGTTATATGGTCGCTCTAAGACACTGGGTAGGGTCTGGATTTCAAGGACCTCGCAATCTTTCAGGGGAGCCGCAACCTGTAGATATAATGGCAACAACATGTGATGAGCATTTTTGAACGGAGATCTTTATAAAATAGGAGCCTACCTGGAGGGAGTATTTAGCTTTGCCTAGAAAAAAGTTGGGAAAATATCACAGAATAGCTAACATTAGAATTATTAAATGATGGGCAGGGTGGTCTCTTTCAGATGGCCACATCCAGGTTTCTCTTTGTATTATTCTGTGAAGTACCAAGAAGCACTCGTAGGTCATACCTGCTTGCAAGGCATCCTGCTAGCTCTGTGCTTCTGTGATCTTTGTCCTTGGAGCTAAGTGAGAATCATTGCAGCCAGTTGCAGCGTTAAATCATCCCAAGCAGAAACCCTTGCTGTTATCTGAATTACATGAGAGATTGATAACTCAGGTGGCCTTTAACTGACACTTATAAGGTATCTGACAAGCCCTTAGAAGCCTAGAACATTAGACCGGAAGGGCCCCTTAAAGACCCAATAGTCTAACCCCCTCCTCTACGCTGATGATTGAACCCAGAAAGAGAAAGAAACTTACCTAAAGTAACAGAACAATTTCATTGCAGAGCTGGGATGGAAGCCAGGGTCTCTTGTGTGTTTGTTTACTCATTCTGCAAAACTGAAATCCTCTTTGGAGTTGAATAAACCCTAGCTTGTTACTACGAAGTTCCGTGGTGGCAGATAATGTACCCAAAACTTAGAAATTGAAAACTTGCATTGGATCCAGCATTCACACACTGTATGAACTTGAGCAAGTTATTAAAGACATGTGGAATCTCAGTGTCCTCATCTGGAAGATTAAAATAATAATTAAAATCGTAATACGTTCTCACCGTGGTTATACTGAGGCTCACTTGTGGGCAGTGAATGTGGAAGTGTTTGGAAACTTTTAAAGCGTAGAGATAATGGACTTGACAATGCTGATGGTTTTGTTGATTCTGATTCCAAATCTGCTGCAATGATAGCTGCAGCCAAAAACCAAATACCTACTACTCTCTCCTTTTCTATGTCCCTCTCCTGCAGATGAGCCTAGCCGGTGCTATTTCCATGATGGTGACGGAGTATGTGAGGAGTTTGAACAAAAAACTAGCATTAAGGATTGTGGTGTCTACACACCCCAGGGATTCCTGGATCAGTGGGCATCCAATGCTTCAGTATCCCACCAAGACCGGCAGTGTCCAGGCTGGGTCATCATTGGCCAGCCAGCAACGTCCCAGGTAAGATCTCAGCCCATGTGTGACATTTCCTGCAGACATTCTGAAGCACTACCATATTCCTCAGGGGTGCCCACCTTGAGGGCAGTGTTATTGAAAGTGGCCAAAAGTAATGCCATTTGTCAGGGATTAGACATGGAATGGTTAAGGCAGGGAACCTCGGCGTATTATGGGTAAATATTGCCCTTCTGTTTCCCTAAATACTGTAATTCATATTTGGGGGAAAGAACTCCATTTTGGATATTCCATTGGAATTCAACTGGGTAAGAACATATTCTTTTGGGGGTATTCCACTTATTTGGGGGTACCAAGTTTTGTGTTCCCTGGGCACTCTCCTGTGAGTTAATGGTAACTCTATGATTACTTTGCTGTGTGGCCTTGGACTAGTTTCCCCACCTCTCTGGGCCCCATTTTTTTCTCATCTTTAAAATAGAGGGTAGTTGAGCTTGATGATTTCCAAGGGCTTTCCCAACTCTAAGAAGCTGCGACTCATTCTTTAGTCCCCTAATGTACTATTTATGTTCCTTGGTTTTTCCCCAGAGGTCTGTCAGCTTAGTTGAGGGAGCTAGAGTGTTGGGGCCACCAGAGCTCATGCGATTCTAAGGATGGCCCTGCTGTCCCCAGAGCCGTCTTTCCAATTATACTGCTGAGCAAGCACCTGCCTTCTTCCGAGACTCCCATTTCCCAGAGACACGACTCAGTGCTTCCAACTGCCTGGCCCAGTGGCCATTTCTGAGGCCAGCCTGTGTCCTGGCCTTACAGATGAGCCATTATTGTCAGCCATTCCTCTCAAATATTACTTCCCTGATTTGGAGTCAGCAGGATAGTCTTGGTTTTTAGTAAAAAAGAGATTTGTTCTTCTGGAGCCTAGTGAAGAATCACTGGGTAAGGTACAAGGTAGGTCCCTCTCATTTATTAACAATAGTGTTTATTTGATCATTGTGTTCATTTGTCTATTTGCTTATGTTTACATTTATTAGTTCCTTTATTTATTCATATGCATTTGCTTCTGACAGCCCTGAGAAGAATAGAAAGAAACAAGAACATAATGTTCCCTGATGCTTCTAATGCCATTCTGATGAATGAATGGATGACTAAAGTTCATCCTCCCCCATCCTACCACTGTACTTAATACTCTCATCTGTGGTTGCAGTCATCACACTAAACTCTAATGATCTGTCTCTGTGTCTGACTCCACTATTGGGCTGCTAGTTCTTTGAAAACAGATTTGGGTTTTATTCATCTTGGTCCGCTCATCTTCAAGCACAGGAACTATTAGGTGCTTGGGAAATGTGTGCTTAGTTGACCGTAGATAGACAACACACATACACAGATGCACACACACACCACACACACACACACACACACACACACACACACACACATGGCTAGAGGTGAATGAACAACACTGAGTGAAAATGCTGAAGAACCACTTCTCCATCACCTGGAATGTCTTGCTTCAGAAACAACAGAGCAGGCCAGCAATGGAATCAAGAATTCCAATTTCAACACTCGCCTCCAGTTCCTAGGACTGTTTCTTAAAAAGTCATTCAAACAAGGGAATCATTAATAAACTCAGCATCTCACATGAACAAGAGTTGAGGTAGCAGTGGGCTTAAAAGAATCACCCAAAGGTTATTGCGACTGATGTGAGAAAAGGAGAGAAATAATTTTCCAGTGTTAGCACTTGAAAAAAGACTTCATGGGGCAATTATTCCAATCCTGTAAGGAGGAGACTGTCAGGAATTACGGGTGATTATCTCTTCCTAAACAAAAATCCAATTAAAAAAAAATCATTATAAAAACTAGCCCTTCGATCTACAAAGAGGAGATGAGGAAACAAAATCATCCTATTGAATTATTCATTGTAGGCAATTTTATTTTAATGAAATCGACTAGGTTCCATTACTCTGGGCTTGGACATAATCTTTGTTACAAGGAGACTTCAGCTGTAACTAAATTTGCCATAATGAGATCAGCTCACAGGAGAATACAGGGTCAGGGGAGGGGAGATGTGTACAGGCTGGGTGCAGGACCAGGCGGAGGGTGGCCCGGAGGGCGGCAGAACAAAAGTCTCTTGAATTCCTCATCTGAAATGCCTAGAAGTCATCTATGCCACCACCACCGCATGCATATGCATGCGCGCGCGCACGCACGCACACACACACACACACACGTGCACACTCACACACACATAGAGTCTGCATAATTTTGAGTAAAGGCTTTTCCTGAAGTGGAAATATAGCTCCCTTCCAACAGCAGAGGAGGAAGTGTGACTGTGGACTTCATTACCTTGTACAGTGATTAGAGGAGGTTGGTGGTTAATTTTCACCCTGTCAGGGCCTCCAGTGAAGATGTTGATGACTGGAGAAGAGGTGCTGGGAGGCTCTTAGAAGTTAGGCTTAGCAATAAGGTAGGAAGATGTGTCACGTGCCTTTCCACGTTCCCCCAAGACCAATCGTACTCTCCTCTCCTTCCTTTCCTCCCTCAGAAATGGTTTGGTTTAAGTACTTGCAAAGATCTGGTCTTGTTCTTATTTTGTCTCCCTGTTTTGCATTTCTCTAGTGCTTTACATCAAAGGCTGCCAAAAGAGATGTAGATATTTCCTTCATCCCAGCCCCACCCCCAGAATTTCTACCAAAGTCCATTTCCTCTTATCCAAATAGGCATCTCCTTCCTTCTATAATGGCCCAAGCAGGAAACAGAAATACTAAGAGACTCTCTGGAATGTACAGTACTCTCCTAGGGATCGCAGCCCTTCAGTCAACCAACCAATTTATTTGGTTAATCTTTTGGGAATAAAACGTAGACTAAGCATTTCCAGGGCCAAAGTAAAGAAAACCTTTCTAAGAATAACTTTCTGCCATGGAATGGAGTGCCTACACTGTGATATAGTAAACTCCTCATCATAGAAGGCATTCAGTCTGAGCTGCTGATGGAATATAGGAGATTACTGCATCAGAAGCCAGGTGAGACCTAGGCATCTCCACTTCTTTCATAATTGATTCTCTGATTTTTTATTTCCATTATTGGGTTTATCACTTCTTTGGCATTTCACTTTGAGTTGTTATTATCTGTTCCTTGGCACTGCCATATTACTTTTACCTCTATTAAAATACAAATCATATTTTGTCTTAGATTACAACACTTTATGTGTTAATTCATTTATTCACTGGATCAACCAAAGAGAATATGTTTGAGTCCTACGCTGAGGGACTGTGAGGAGATAGAGAGCATGGGTGTTAGCAGGATGAGGTAGGAATCATGCTTATCTGGCTTTGCCCTCTTAGCTTCTTTTCTTATTTGGGAACCTTGAGCAAGTTCTTCCTCTGAGAACCTCAATTTTCCCTTTTGGAAAGTGGGAATGATAGCATCTACCTTGTGGAGATTAAGGTGTGAAAGCACAGAAATACTTAGCACTGGATTTTTTCACTGGGTCATGTAAATGTTAATGCCCTCCTTCATTCATGTCAGGCCCCCATGCCTCCCCACTTCAGAGATGGCCACAGTGACCCACAGGAGCTCAGGCAACATTTGGTTGAGTTTAATAGTGTTGTGTTATCAAGTGTCTCCTGACTACTCAGAACTGTACCAAGCATTTTGAGAAATGTCAAGGAAGAGCCAGTCCTTTTGCAGTTCTCAGAGAGTTTACAATTGCATTAAAGAGGTATGTCCAACTGAAAATAGTACCCGAAGATCCAAGAGTGAGAGATTCAGAGGAAATTTCCTTGAGTAAGAAACCACACTGCCATCAGCTTACTCAGCCAGCAGGGATGAGAGCCAGCATGTAGGGATGGAAAAATCCTTTGCCCACTTTTAGAAGGTGTTGGACAAATTATAAAATGAAACATTTACCAAGTGAACCCAGGCTCTGTGCCAAATTCCTTGTATCCTCCTAATGCTACTACTAAATAGGTATCAATGTTCTTACTTTACCGATGGAGATGTGAAGGCTTAGAGAGCAGAGTGACTTGCTCCAGGGCTTACAGTTGTAAGGGGCAGAACCAGGATGCAGGCCACTGTGCTCCTAATAAGAACTCGGTATGGGGTGAGGCAACTTACACTTGCTTCAATGGCTAACACGTGAGAGCAAGCTAGGAGAGCTGATGTCTTTTGGATCTTTTCATGTGTGGCATGTATTTAAGGAACATCACGGAAGTGGCTAAACCCCTCGCCAATACTCCACATATTGTCCCCATGGTTTCTGCCATGCCACCTAGAATTCCACCTTTAGGCACTATTCTTTTAAATTAAGCATTACTCTCTGCAGAGAGTCTTCTCAAATATGTATGTGGAAGTATGGGAGAAACACAGGAAATGTTTTCAGTTGCCAACCCCTGAATAAAAAAAAAATCTTAGCTTTTTGGGAGGGTAGAAATTCCTAATTATTTCTCTGGTATGAGCCTGTGGTCTGAGAAAAAAAGGAAGAAAGCACAAATAGAATAATTGTAGATGGAAGAGGAAACTGCTCAATTTACAGTTTTGTCACAAGCCATGCGCTATACGCAGGAAACCTTGAAAAGTCAGTAATAGAAGAACTGCAGGATGTGTGCGTTCCTTTCTGGCCGCCATGTTCAAGCCTGGAAAGCAAGAACCGTTCATTGGTATCTTCTTCATCCTTGTGTCCAGAGCAAAGGCCCAGATACCAACTGGATTCTCTGGATGCAAGGATAAGAAATCTTTCCACAGGCATTTACGATGCAGTGTAGAAAGTGTTAAGATCAGGAAACTCTGAGGAGGGTCAGAAAATATTTCCTGTGGAAGGGATTGTTAAGGTGTGACTAGAAAGATAAAATAGGGAACAGCAGACAATAAGGGTGAATAGGAAGAGCATGTCAAAGACAGAGTAGCAGAAGTAAAGGAGAGAGAGACAAACAGGCAGACAAAGAATATGAATGACAAATCCTAAAAACAAAAAAAAATTTTTTTAAGGCCAATAAGAAATAAAGGCGAAGGAAGACAAAAGGAGTTGATGTGTTCAAACTGTGGTGTTGTCAAAGACTATTGAATATTCTGTGGGCTGTCAAAAGAATGAAAAAACTAGTCTCAGAAGAAATGCAACCAGAATGGTCCTTAGAAGCAAGAACCATTGAGAAAGTTCGACTTTCTTACTTTGGACACATCATCAGGAAAGACCATTCCCTAGAAAAGGGCATCGTGTTTAGTAAAGTAAAGTGTGATTGAAACAAGTGAAAACCACAATGAGATGGTTTGACCCAATAGCTGCTACAATGGACTCAATCATGCCAACAACCATGAAGACGGCGTAGGACCAGTAATGTTTCCTTCTATTATATATAAGGTCACCACGAGTGGGAGCCAACTCAATGGCCGCTAACAAATCAACAGAAATAAGCTAGGAAACGTAGGAGGGGACATGCTGTAGAAGTTTGGAATTTAGACTTTATCCTAAGGGCTATGGAGAGCTTGTCAACAGTTTTAAATAGGAATGGGGCTCTGGTGGAGCTGGCGGTAACAGGGCTAGGTGTTCATATTAGGTGTTCATGTTAGGTAGAAGAGTGACATCTATTAAATACCTCCTGTATACCAGACCCTGTCTAGGGGTTTGAAGCATGTTATTGTCCATATATTTCACAGCAACCCCACAGGGAAGTTGTAATCCTTCCCTTTCCAGATGAAACTGAGTCTCAGGAAGATGAACTGTCTCGCCTCTGCTACTCTTCTTTCTTGCTATCACCAGGCTACTGGTATTACATTAAAACAGCCTCACTTGGAAATTTTGCACTGAGAAGCAATTCCCCAATGCTATTTAAATGATGTCATTTGCAGAGAACAGAGCGAAACCTTGGTTCAGTACCCAGCAGCGGTCACTTCTAAGGGCTCTCCCTTTCCTGTCTGTCCTGCCTGCCATTGCCTCCTTCACCAAAGCATTCGACTCTTCTTGCTAGTGCAATGGGACAGCATCTGCCGATGGTGGTGAAAGGAGCAGAGAGAAAGGGAACACGATGAAATGTCAGAGAAGATTCCAAACAGTTTTCCCAAATACCCAAGGGATCTGCTTTCTCCTGGTGGTTTCTGAATAATTTTTCAAGAGCACATGTGCAAGTCATCTAAGGAGACAGAACAGAAAGTACCATGGTCTATTACTGCCTGTCCCATTATTGTGGGTCACCCAAAAATCCCACCAGAAGAGCAAAAAAACACTTCCTGGATTGGAAAGGAGCCCCCTGAACTGGTCGTTAAACTACCCCAAACTTGTCATGGAAACCTTGGGTTGGAAGAGACTTTAAAGCTTTCAAATGTTATAGAACCCTGGCAAAGGAATCTACCAGACTCTCGTTCCCTCTTCCCTTCCTACCTCCCTCATTCATTCTTTTAGTATTTATTTAAACCTTGGAAAAGCCAGATACTGTGATAGGACCTGGAATACGGTCTGAAATACTTCAAGTGATGTGAGTTATAAAGAAAAAAAGAGAGAGATTTAGAATCAGATCAACCTGGTTTCCAGGTCTAAGGTCCACACTTTGTGTGGCTTTAAGCAAGTCAGTTCTCGTTGCCCCCAATTTCTTTATTTGTAAAATAGGAGGGATAACATCTACATTGCAGGTGTTGTCAGTGATGAGCCAGTTGATTCAGAAATGTGGCTTTCCTTCTAGTAGTAACTGACAAACTTGAAAATAAATGTTTCCCTCTACCTGTGGAGTTTCAGCAACTGAGGGATCCAATTAGGGATAAAGGGTGTTTTTTTTTTTTATTGTTTTTTAAGGGAGCAGTCTTTTGGGCACAGAATTCTAAGCAGATAGAAACTGCGAGAGTCTCCTGGTCTTACTTCACTCAATTAAGATTTGACTTTGATTGAATAACTTCCCGGAACCTCTCAATCCCCTGTCTGTTGTAAAATGATTCTGATATTCTGACTGAAAACTAACAGAATCTTATTGTGAACCTATTATGTCCAAAAGCATCATCTTCTGGAGTAGGCTGAGGTTGAGATGAATAATGCAACCGTTGCCCTCCGTCGCTGTGTAGTCGTCCCATGGAGAAATGGAGGCATTGATATAGGTACTTCTAATGATAGGCACAGGAGCCCTGGTGGTGCAGTGGTTAAACGTTCAGCTGCTAACCAAAAGGTCAGCGGTTCAAATCCACTAGCTGCTCCTTGGAAACCCTATGGGGCAGTTCCACTCTGTCCTATAGGGTCACTGTAAGTTGAAATTGACTTGATGTTAATGGGTTTGGTTTGGTTTTTGTCTTTTTAATAATAGGAGCAGATGTTAAGCAAAGTGCTGTGATTCTTGGATAAATGGAGTTAACCTTAGATGGTGTGTACGTTGCGGGGGGGGGGGGCGGTGATTCTAAATAAAAGGGGAGGTTAGATACGAAATTGTTTTCTTTTAAGCTGGTTATTTGGGGACAATAAAAAGACTACAGGGCAGACGCATTATTTCACAGAGGTAGCATAGGTTTAAAGACTTGTTTTGAGTGCTGTTCCTTACTAACTGTGTGGTCTCTGGCAAACGACTTCACTACTCTGAGCCTCAGTTCTCCTCATCTGTGCAGTGGGTCTGCCGTCACTCTGTGGGATGGACTTGGCCATTCAAAGAGCTAACATATATAAAGTGTATAATACATTTATACCTCTGAAAGATTTGCACATCACCGCTAAATAAAGCATGTTATCCCCAAGTAAATTGAGTCTGGAGGTGGAATAAGAATTTGTGAGAGAGGAAGGCAGTGAGGGGCAAGCCTAGCATTTGTAGGCACACAACAAACATGTACTGATGACCAGGGAAGGTGCCACACGGAGGGCCTGATTTGAACAGCGAGTCTTCATTTCTTGCTTGCCAATTGACTCTTGACTTGAAGCCCAAAAACCAGCAAGGCTTTGTGGTTTGGTGCAGCTTCCCCTGGTTCTTTGTGGAGAGCAGGTGTGGCCCTGCCAACCCACTTCACGGCCCATCGAGGAAAACTCCTTGGCTTTTGTCTTCCCCTTCCCCTAAGCCTGGACCATCCCCATCTCATTGTCTTTACTCTCCACTCCCTCTTTTCGTAACTCCCTTAGCTTCAGTATGGGACACCTTCCTTCCATCCCTGCCATTCACTCAGGTTCCCTTAAGCCTCTTCTTCATTCCTGTCTTTCATTTTCCTTTTTATTATTGTTGTTGTTTTAAGTGGGGGCACCGGCGTTCAGCCAGCATGGCCTTTGCTGTGTAATTTAGTTTCATGTTCTGTACCCAAGAAACATGCGAAAAATGTAAACAGCGCTCACGCTCCGAAGCTGTAATGCACTTGGGAGGCAAGAGCCAGTCGAGCTTGCTGAGCCTGCTCACTGCTCCAGCGGTATTGAATTCTGTCCCCAAAACCGCATGCTCATTTCTCTAAGTCTGAAAGTAAACTTTCTCAAGCCAGGTCCAAAGGACGGGGTTTCGAGGGGAGTTGGAGTTTGGCTGTGCGCAGGATTTTGTTTTTGTTTGTTGTTTGTGTTTGCTTTTCCGGCCCCTGCCCCCATTCTGTATCCACCACTCTTATGTTTTAAATTAACCTGGTATATTATCTGTTGAATCAGACTAAAAAGAACCTTTTACCCCTTCTTCCACTCCAGCCATGGCTTTCTGAAAACTCCCCTAATTCTGCAGCCAGACCCAAGCACCAGGAGGTCCTGGATGCATTTGTGCATGTTCGTTTTCCAGGGAGACATGTACTCAGAGAGGCGCATGAGAGGCGCCCCTGCTTAGATGCATGCTTCTGTGCCAGGGCAGTCCACAGAGGCTTCCCTAGGGCTTCTGCCCATCCCAGGACCCTTTCCCAAACTAGACCCATATGTGCATCTGGTGGAAGGGAACACTTGGCTGATGTCTGCCTTGCTCTCCATCCTGGGAGAGAGAGGCCCCTGGGGGCAGCATGGGTTTGGGGGACATCTGGCCTGCTGCAGGATACTGCTTTCAGGACTGTGGATGCCATTTGGCGATGCCCATGTCTGCAGTGCAACCCCTGGCAGCAACGGGTCCAGGAAGGGATTATTAATTCAGTGCAATGCCAGGAAGGAGATACACTGGCATGCCTGGGAGCTATGGTTAGGAGTTTACATTCCAGAGGAGAGGCAGAATCATGGCCATGTCAACAGCCCAGGCTCCAGACCAGCTCTGTCCATTAGAACTTTCTGGGATGATGGAAATCTTCTTGTCTGCACTGCCCTATATATTAGTATATTAGCGTCCAGTCATGTGCTACTGTTGAGCACTTGAAATATGGCTAGTGCAACTGAGGAACTGAATTTTTAATTTTAATTACTTTAAATTTAAATAGCCACATGGAAACAGTGGGCTACCCTATTGAACAGCACAGGTCTAGAGTATATCACATCTCAGTGCTGCTCCTGACCGTGAGATCCTGGGCAAATCACTCAGACAAGGCCTCAGTCTCCTTGTCTGTAAAACAGGAAACTCAAGTGGTGATTGTGAGGATTCAGTATGATAGCACCCATAAAGCACTTGAAACAGTGTTTGGCATATAGTAAGTTATAACTAAATTCATTCAATTCAGTTATTGCATTAAATCCTTATAATCATTAAGTTATTGCATTAAATCCTTGTGTAGGAATTGTATCCGAGTTTCACAAAATAAGGAAGTTTCACAGTCCCCCCCCCCCCGCACAACTTGAGGGGAACCAGGAGTAAATCCAACTCTGTCTAGCTCCACTATACCACAGCATCTCTCCCGAGAACTGATTTTCAACAGCATTTCTCTCTTTCCCAGAGTGAGATTATGACATACTAATCTTTTGCCAATACATTGTCTTAAATCTTTTAAGCCTGCGTAAATCCTTCTTGACGAATTTTTACCTTTGGAGTACGTTTTCCATAATTCACAAGAAATATTGGTCTCAATGATCTGTCACCTGTCAAGCTTCCAATTCTTGTTTCCCATTGCCTGTAAAACCCAAAGCCATGGAAGGCAAGCCTTCCCATGATTTGGAACCAGCCTTTCTTTACAGCCTGTTGCTCAACATGCACATTCCAGGCACAGTGTGCCTCCTTGCTATCCCCAGCCATGCCTGGCGCTTCCATTTCTCCTGCTCAGAAACACCTCCATTCACTCCTCCACCTCTTTAAGGCTTAACTATCCTTCATGGTCTAGCTCAAGTGGTGCCCCTTGTGTACAGCCTCCTCTGACCACTGCAGCCCACAAGGAGTCCTTACCCTTCTGATCTTACGTAGCACTTCTGGAATCGTCCAGTGGCCCTCAGCACAGGCTACCTTTTATTTTGCATTTGCCAATATCCACAGCTTCCCGTTCCAAGTAGACTGATAGAAGCATAAGGTTTTGAGCTCCATCTTCGACCTGTAGGTGTTTCCAGTGCCTAGCACAGAGTCTGCTACGCGAGAATACTCAGAAAACGATTATAGATTCTTTGAATGGTGCTGTTGGAAACAATATCTGCTGAGTGATGTCTCATTTATGATTGGATTCCATTTACAAATCCATGTCTATAAGTGATTTCCTTCATGTTGCCAGGTTATATTCCCATGCTAATACAATACATGACCAGAGTGGGCAGGGCCTTCTGAAATCCCCTGGTCCATTCCTCACATTACAAATGTGGCAATGGCTTTGCATGAGAAGAAGAGGTCCGGGAAGACCATCCTGAGCCCAACCCCATGTTCTTACTGCTCTCTAAGTCTCCATGACCTCCACCTCCAGAATGTTAGCTCCACGAGGACAAGGGGTTCTCTTTTTTTTTTTTTAGACTAAATTCAGTTATAATTCACCAGACTTGAAAAAAGGCTTCCTCAAATTTCAGAAGTAGATTTTTAAACCAAACTGCATTTTGAAATTACCAGAGAAATCAATTATCTACTCATGTTAGGCAGAGTAAATATCTTTATACAATAACGTGCCTTTAATTTTTAAAAAATATTTTATTATGTTCTAGGTGAAAGTTGACACAGCAAATTAGGTTCCATTTAACAATTTTTATACAGATTGTTCCTTGACATTGATTACAGTTTTCAAAATGTGTCAGCATTCTCATTATTTCCATTCTGTTTGTTCTGTTTCTATTGATCTTGCTTCCCTCCGCCTTCTTGCCTTCTCATCTTTGCTTTTGGGTGAATGTTGACTATTTGGTCTCATGTAGTCGATTGTTTAACGGAGCACATTACTCATGGGTGATACTGTTTATTTTATAAGCCAATCTATTATTTGGCTGAAAGGTGACCTCCAGGAGTAACTGCAGTGCCAATTTCAAAGGGTATCTTAGGGCGATAGTCTCAGGGTTCCTCTGGTCTCTATCAATCCGGTAGGTCTGGCCTTTTTTTAGGAATTAGAATTTTATTCTACATTTTCCTTCCATTCTGTCTGGAACCTTCTACTGTGTCATATGAGTGGTTCTTTGTGGTAGTTGTTTTTATTTGTTCACTCCTGAATTCTAGTACCAAGAACAGGACCCAGCACATAGCAGGCATGTGATAAATACTTGTGAATAAACCCGTACATCACTCTGCTGACAGCTTTGCCCAGATGGTAGGAAACAGATTCTGGAAGCTGGGCCCCAGGATAAAGGCTCTATCTCTTTTCCTCCTATTATTCTGGAAAAGATTGGGGTCTCAGTAATGTCTCTCTGACCAGGTTCCTACCGAGACTGATAGAAACACAAAGAGCTTCTTTTCTGTCTTGAGATTGTGTTAACTCTCAGAGACGCCTCCCAGTGAGAAGTCCAGCACAGGAGGATATGAAGGAGTAAGAGAAAGAAAGAGGGGGGAAGCATAGGTAGAGGGGAAAGGGATGAAGCAATGTAGAATTAAGGGAAAAAGGAAAGGGAGTGACTAAACAATAACAATAAATAACAGCAATAGCAATGACATAATACTACTGGTAATAATTGAAAATAATGGTAAGAATAATGTGAATAGCCTGCATATCAGGGCAATTACTCTATGCCAGGCACTCTGTGCAGAGTTGCACACTGTTTTAGCACATTTAAACCTGCCAACTACCCTATGAGGTAACTACCGTAACTTTCGCTTGTTTACAGACAAGTAAATTAAACCTCACAAAGATTAAGTAACTTATCCAAGTTACTATGGTTGGCCCAGGGGTGTGGTGGGGCAGTCTAGAATGTGAACCCAGGATTGTCTAGTTCCAGGAAGGAAAGAGGAGGGTGGGATGAAGGAGAATGATGTGAATTGAATGTTTTTAGTGTGTACGGCTGTGTCTAAACACTTGGATATGCAAGGAGTCTTTTAATTCTCACGGTAATCCTACAAAGTAGGTATCCTTATCCCATTTTGCGATGGAGAAATTTAGGCTTGGTGAAGGGTTCAAGGTCACGCTGTGTTGGTAAATGGCAGAAGATAAGAGACAACCCACCTCCCTTTGACTTTAAAGCCCGTGTGACTTCCACTGCTCACTGGAGGGTCTAGAAAAATGGCAGGTATAGGGATTGTTGAGGAGTTCACATTGTGGATCACAAATCACGTCACAGTTGTTCACAGGGACCACTGCTCAGAACAGCTGCTTCAACACCCTACTTTTGTGCAGATGTGTGCTGCCTTGGGCCAAGTCTGCTGCTGGGGGAAAGCATCACTCTGGAAGGTCCCGGTCCCTCAAAGGAATTTGCTGATGAGTGATGGACACATAAGCCAGCAGCTTCCATTGAACATCTGGTGGGCAAAGTCTTCCATTTGCACACCATGATCCCTATTCCAACCTCTGGAATCTGGAAAGGCAGACCAAAGAGAAATGTCACCCGTATCCTTAAGAACAGGAGCACTTGTTTGAGCTGGAAGATCAACAGGACACCCAACCTTGTTAAAACCATGAGCAATTCATGGCCTCATGAGCCTTACGTATGTCAGTGCACTTCATCCTTTGGAGCCTCCTCCTGGAGAAACCAAGCTTGAGGCAGCCCTGGCTGCCAGTCAATCATGCAGTAGCTTCCGGGCCTTACTCACCAAGGCCAGGGCGTCACTGACAGCAGAACCTAGGGAGTATGCCCTCCATGATGGTCTTGGCATCTAGTTGGCGGGGGGAGGCTCCCTGCAGGTCATGTGACTGGCACTTACTCTTGGACACAACTCGGAATACACAGCTCCTAATTAGGAAGGCTGCAGAACAGAAGGAAGGGGAGAGAGAAGAACAACAAAAAAGGAAAAAAAAAAAAAAACCTGGAAACTCCTAGTTTTGTGAACATGAGAAACTTTTGTTATTTCAACACACAGATGTTTTTAAGTGAAAAATCACTTCTCTAACCTTTCTCGAATAGGCCAGTGTGGTCAAGACTGCCATTAGCCACTGCTCAACTATTCCTAACCCAGGGTTTCGGTGACTAGGCACTGAGCTTAGATGTGGTCACCTCATTCCTGTTTAACCCATAAATATCCAGAGGCTCCCAGAGAATGGCCAAGAAGAGGTCTAGAGGCTTCTTAAAACCTTTTCCTTCTGTCCAAGTGGTTCTGAGCTAAATGATGGAGATTTGTATTTCAGTGCTTTGCTCCAGAGTTGACTGTGTTTCTCAATTCTACTCTAGATCCAGTAGTGAGAGCATTTTTGATTAAAGCTAACTGGATTTGTGTCCTCAGTCTTTGGACTCTAAATCTAGAAGAGGCAGTGTTTGGGTGTTGGGATTTAGAACAGGCAGCATTGCCATGTCCTGTTCTAGAATTATGATGCCTTGGTGTTCTGTTCTAGAACTGGTGCTCAACATACTGCTCTGTAACTGGCAATGCCTCTAGACTCTGAAATAAAATTTACAATGTTTCATGATACTTATCTGGGAGTGGCAATGGCTCAGTATTTTTATCTAATGCTAGAAGTAGCTCTGTGTTCCAGTCTAGAGTTGAGTAAATATCCTAGTTGAAGTTAACAATGCCCTCTTGATGTGATCCAGAGTTTACACAGCTTTTATATCCTGATCTAGAATTCATGAAATTTTATTAGCTTGTTTCAGTGCAAATTTAATACAAGAGATTTGGAAACACAGAAAGCAAGTGACGTGCTTAAAAACAAACAAAAAAACCTTAGTTCTCAGAACTGTTTTCAGCAAGGTTCAGCATCCCGAACTTTATCCTTCATGCTTCTGCTGTTGACATCATCTGGGAAACGGGGTTTGTCATGACTCCGCTGTGGCCCAGGTTTTCCCCTTCTCTGGCCTTTTCTTCTCCAGCCCTTCCTCTACAGAGCCCACTTGAAGTTAAGATTCTGCATTTCAGACCTGGCCCTCAGGCATAGATTGCCTCCATCGCTTCCTTCTGCATGCCCCCCCTCAGCCTGTGCGTGCCTCGAACACAGAACTTACCACTTTGTCCTGAGTCTTTGCTTACTTTATTGTTCATCCTCTTGCCCCCTGGAACTGGGAGCTATTTAGGAGAAGGGATTTTATTATTATTGCTTTTTTCTCTGGGACCCGTTTCCCTCATGTAGACCATGGAAATAAGGAACGTAATACATAAGAAGTACTAAGTAAATGTGTATTGAATGAATGAATGAACGAGTGTATGCATGAGGAAAAAATATAAGAGAAAATATGAACTTTGACTGGAAGAAAAGCTGATTCTTCTAAAAGAAAATAGACCTCTGGAAGCTCCCAAACCTCTGCCTCTCACCCCTTAAGAATTTCAAGAAGGCCCCGCATCCCACTCTTAACACAGTCAGCATCTTACTCCTAGAGGAGGCACATGTGCCATTAAGTCACCCACGGACCATCTGGCTGGGGATCCCGTGCTCCTCCTCCGCTACGGGGGATTACGTAAGCTGGACAGCAGCCTCCAGATGTTAGCAGTTTCTGCTCATTTTTTTCCCTCCCTTTTCAACAACAATAATAATAATTAAAACAAACACAGGCCTCATGCCCCACCCGCACCCCAGAAATTACAAACAGTTGGGCCCAGATGTCCTGCACGTACGAGGTCTGCTTGTCGTCTCCAAGCTGAGCCACCGACCCTCAGCAAGGCCTGCCCTGCACAGAGCTGGACAGCCACACAGGATGCCCTGGATTTGGGCCACCAGAGCCAGAAGGGGAAATGGCCATGTTATGTGAAGTCCCTATGCTAGAGTTTCCCTCTCCCTGGCCCCCACTCCCAAAGCCTTGGCCTCCAACTTAAATGGATGTCTTTCGGAGGACTAGGTGGCTTAAGAGATTAGTAATGAGATCCCAAGTCTTTCAGTGCTGGGTCAGGAGTTCAGAGGCGGGCCTGGGTGACTAGTGAATGGCATAATTACGGAGATGGGGAGCAGGCCTGCGGAGGGCCCGTGTGAAATGAGCCCTAGCTAGGCCTTTAAAGGGAGCAGTTGTCAACAGCACAAAAGCCGACCGCCACATCCGACACTAATCACTCTCCCTTGTTAGAGGATTTACTAGCTCAAGGAGCCTGGCCACTCCCCACCCCCTTTGCCTCCTTAAAGCAGTTGTCTGGGGTTCAAGGCATAGGCTCAGCCTGATGCCTGGCGCTGTTGTCTGTAAAATGGGGAGATAGTGCCTACCCTGCAGAGTGGAGTTGCAAGAACTACCATTTCATACAATGTCAGTTGATGACCAATGTCATTATTTTAATTATTACTACCACTGCTATGGTGATTATTACTTCTTCTCCTTTGGCCTCAGTTTCCACATCTAAAAATGGGGACAAGAGTCTTCCCTTCATAATGACCTAAGGATGGAGTTAATGGAGGTAAAAGTATCTGGATGTCTATCATCATCCCATTCTGACCACCATCCTCAGTATGATCCTCATTTACACTGTGTGGGCCTTATTTTCCTCATCTGTAGAATGGATTAGGAATAGAAGGTAGGTTCTGGAATGACACAGACCAGGTGCAGACCTAGACTTGGCCACTTCTGAGGGGCATGGCCTTGGCAGGCTATTATCCCTTCTGAACTGTAGGCTCTTCATCTGTACAGCAAGTGAGGAGAAGGATGGTGAAACCTGCTTTATAGGAATGTCAGGATTCCGTACCTGGGACATAGTAGCTGGTCAGTTAATGACGGCAAGAAAACACTTCAGCTTCACCACCTTTCATTGATGCTTTCTCTGGCCTCTAGCATAAGCCTTTCCATTAGAAGAATGTTGAGACATTCCGTTTATTTACTGCCTTCATCAGTAAAATTAAGCAATTGAATGAGCAGTACCCAAGATCTTGTCCAGCTTTAGAATTCTATGATACTAAACTATTTCTCCTCTAAGAAAGTTAGTTTCCCCTCATGTAGAAAGGTTAGTGTACTATGGAACAATGATGTCTTATGTGATTTTTATGGTCCCTTCCAGTTGAAAACCTAGGCTTTGGCTCCCTGAACATTTGATCAAGTCAGGGGTTCTGCACCCCAAATTACAGGCTTCAGACCCGCCTGCAGGATATTAGAGCCTTAAGGAGTGTAGAGTGCCTAATGAGTTAGGGACAGACCTCGAGGGCAATGAGGTGCTAATCACCCCAAAGCTGAGCCCCAAAGCTGGAGGGCATCCCTTGCCAAGTTATCTTATCTGGAAGTGTCTCCTGGGTTGAGGCCCTGAGGTCTTCTGCTATTTCTAGAGCTCTGCCAAGGAGGGAGGAGGCATCTTCTGAACACCCACCCAGCACAGGAAACGCTTCTTTGCTTGATTGTCTGACCATGCCAAATAATAAACCCTGAAATTGAAAGAAAGACAATCTGCCCCTCCCCCTCCCCTCTGTTCCTTTAAGGCAGGCATCAAAGGGGAAAGCTGCTCTGGAGGCCTGGGGAAAGTGATAATTGTTTCTAATGGTCGGTAAAAAGAAAACCTGGCTTTTTTTCCCCCTCTCTTCTTCTTCATCCTCCCCACCCCACCCCCCGCCCCCATTGCTATTACGTGTGTGTAAAATGGAGGTTGGAGGAGGGGATTGGAGGGGTGTGTGTGTGTGTGTGTGTGTGTGTGTGTCTTGTATATCTATTAACCCTCTGTAGCCCTTAGAGTTTTCTATGTTCATGGGTGAGTTTGGACTAAAGGCCGTAAGAGGGGGCAGGGATGGGCAGTGTAGGAGAGGGGTGGGGCGGGGGGAGAGGAAGAATCCAGGTAGGGGAGATCTACAGTAGTACTCCTGAGTAGTACCCATTGGAGGCAGTGGGAGGAGTCCTGGACTAGGAGTTGGAACATTTGGGTTGCATTTGTTCATTACATGCACTAGATGAGACAATGCATGTAAAGCACTTGTTAGAGAGACTGAGGAGCTGTAGTGTTTTCTGTAGTTGTTGTTAGCTCATATTTTATTCAATTAATATTTGCTTAGTGCCTGCTTTGGGCTTTCCTCTGCTTTTGGTACTGGAGATTTAGCAGGCAACACCCATCCTAGGAGCTAGGAGCTAACAGCCAAGCTCAAGGATTGCATATGGGTTTCATCTCTTAGGCTAATGCTAACCTATTGTGAGTGGCTCCCTGCAGGGTTTTGTTGAGAAGGATTCAGAGGTCTACGATCAGAGCAAAAGGATGCACTATTTAATTAATGATATCTGTCCTGGGCAAGGGATGGGGGAATGGTGGCACTGATGCCATGTGTTTGCCTCTGCTGGTCCAGTGGCCTCAAGGCTATTGTACTTCTTGTTAGCCATCAGCCTCAGTTTCTCATCTGGGAAATGGGGGTAATACTAATACATTTCTCACAGAGTGGTTTTAAGGATTAGATGAAATAATGGAGTCAAATGTGTTCTGGAGTGTATTAAACTAATGAAAGAAATAGCTATGAGTACCAGCTATTTTTACCTCAGCACATTTATTGCATACCAACTCTGTGTGGGCCTCGGGTGATACAGCACCTTCCAGTGCTTGAGAATCGATCCTGGGTCTCCTTGTGCTTTCCCTGCATCCCTCCATTGTTATCATCTCTACACAATGACCTTGCCCTATGGAGGCCTGGGCTTCTAGGTCAAATGCGTCACCATTGACCCGCACATATAGCCTTGGAAAAGCCACTCAGTTCAACATAGGCAGCATTCTGTGAGCCCCATCCGGTGACCTGCGTTAGACACCGATGAAAAGAAGAGATAAATCAGACCCAGTCACTGTCCTCAAGGCCCGTACACAGAGAGGCAGACAGATAGGCAAGAAACCACAATTCGAGTGTGTATTACACAAAGGATGTGGGCCAAGCATTACTGGGAGACTAAGCCCCGGGTCGGGAAGAAAGTGGACTTTGAGTCAGCCCAGCTTGGATCTGACTCCTCCTCAGCTCTGCCACTCAACAGCACGGTGGCCTTGGCAGGGTGACCAGTACCTTCTAAACCTCAGAGTCCTTATCGCTAAAATGGGAACAAAAATGCTTGTTTCTCAGGGTTATTATGAGGCTGAAATTAGGTAATGTATGGGCAACACCCTGTGCTGGTAGGCCTTCTGTATGAGTCGGTTCCTGTTCCCTCCCTGTGGGAGCACTGAGAAGGGAGACAACGTTCTGATAAGGAACAGCAAAGCAGACTTTACAAAGGCAGCTTTTCTTTCACCTGGGCCACTCCATGTCCCGGTGTTCTGGAGGCCTTGTATAGTCACAACTTGATATGCTGTCTCCTAGCTGACTTTCCCTTCTGCAGACTTCACAGCCCCAGATCTTAGTGATTCACATCAAGGGACCAACTTCTGCCCCACTTGCAGCTTTGCAATTCCTAGGGAAGTAACTTGGCATTGGACCTGCAAGCCTGAGGTTAAAATGTGGCTTAAGTAGAAATATTGGGAAACATTGTCTAGGGGGTGTGTGTGTGCATGCATGCACATGTGCCCTTACACATTTATGAGTGTACACCCTCCCACACATACACACACTCTGTTCCCTTTGCTCTTTTTCTATGTGGTCTATTCCAAGGTCCCTTTGGGTGGAAAGAGGAAATTGGAGAGGATGGGCTGCAGGTTTGATGAGCACTTCCTCCCTCCAGTGATTGACAAAAGGGCATGTAAATCAGTAAAAAGGAAACTCAATAGAAACCTCATGGCATCTCCTCTGTGTGGGAAAATACCAGAGCTCCCACTCCGCCTGTTGTCCCTCCATCTCCCCGCCTTTGTGTACATCGTGTGTGGGTAGAAGATAAACTGGATTTTTAAAAACCCTTTGAAAGCAAGACATCGTTAACTCCTCTAATTGAAAGCAGTCTTCTGCAAAGGATGGGGTATGGAGGCGGGTGCTGGATGTAGTGACTGGCAGTGCATCGAGTGGACAAGAGTCCCCAAGTCCTGGAGCCACAGAGTACTGGGGTCCTGAAGTCACCCACAGTCACCACCAGGCATCCAGCTCATCACAGAGGAGCTCGGTGTGTGCTGCTGAGCCAGTCTTTCCTCTCCCGGCTGGGCCTCTGTTTCCCCATCTAGAAAGCATGATGGTTGGAATCATGATCTCTGAAGACCCTCCCAGCTCAGACATCTAATGATCTCAAATCTCTTGGGGATGAACTTCCCCCCAGCTTTTTGCAGCCTTCAATTGCAGGCACAAAAATAAAATTAAAAAAAAAAAAATTAAACAGTTGCTGGAATGACTGGAGACAACTTTGGTTGTCTTAGCCAGAAAAGGTGGCTATAAAATTAGCCGTTGGCCTCAAATTATCAGAGAAATGAGATCCATGAGTCTCAGAGATCAGCAGGATGTGCATCTGGAGCATAGTGCGATTTTGTTTGTTTCTTTGCTTGTTTTACGCTTCATTTCAGAATCAACACTCTCTTAAGCAGTGTTCATTAGGAAGAGGCTGGAAATCAAAGGCTGGCAGAGTGTTAGAGCTGAAAAGCTCCTTGCAGATTAATTCAGCTTACTCTATCCTTTTACAGATGGGAAGGGTGAAGGCAGAGAAAGTGAGAAATTGAGTCAGTTCTAGGAGGCAGGTCCCTTGTCTCAGAATCTAGGGCTCTTTCCACCACATCGCCCATCCCAGAACAGACCTATAAGGAACTATTTGGGCTGCTGGAGCAGCTTCTATTTCAGGAGCCCCAGGAGAAGGCAGCAAGGAGAAATCGCAAGTCTGTCCTTCAGGTGTCTGGGATTTAAGATTCATCTGCCTTAGATACATCCATTCTCTTGTTAGATTTTCATAACAACCCCAAAAGATATGTAAGCAGGCCCTTTTCAGGTTAGCGTCTATGGTTAAAAATGTCGACTGAGTTTGCTAGGGTTTAAATCCTAGTATGACCACTAACTAGTTATGTGACCTTTGGCAAGTTATGGGCCTCAATTTCCTTATCTGTAAAATGGCTATAATAATAGTACCTACTTCACAGAATTATTGTGAGTATTGCATGATTTAGTACATACAGAGTCCTTACAACCCTGCCTAGAATAGGAACTTGGTATATGTTGCTGTTGTAATGATATTATCATTATTATTATTCATTGGGCACCTACTATGTCTTGTGTGCTGGGCAATTTGCTGGGATTCATTGGAGGATAAATCAGACATGATTCTTACCTTGGAAATCTTTAGAGTTTAAAGGGGCAAGACTGGACTCAAAACAACTATAATCCAACTTGACAAGTGCTGTAACCGAGGTATATATAAAGAACTATATGGACACGTAAGAAAGAGCAATTAATTCTGCCTTGGGGGTGACCAAAGGCTTTCAGAGGAGGGGTGATATTTGAGACTTGCTTTGAAGTGTGTGCACTATTTCACAAAATGGGCAATGGAAAGGTCAGTACAAGGGGGGTGGCAGTCTGGGCACAAGCATCGTTGGGGGTGGGGAGTCCCTGGCATGTAAGAAAGTCATCCAGGGAGAAGGGAGCACCACTGTATACACGTATGGAAGCCTGCCTGCCGGGGGGTGGGGAGTGGCTGGAAATGAAGGTGGAAGAGTGGCTCAAATCAGTACTTAAAGGCCTTCATAAGTCGTGTCTAAGAAACTTACTATCCTGTGGGTCTTGGGGAGTCGTGGAGAGGTTGATAAGTAGCAGGGTGATATGATTAGTTTTCCACTTTGGAAAACTAATTATAAAGACCATTTGGAGCAGGGAGTGAGTGTGGAGGGACTAGAGGCAGAGAGCAGTAACCAATGCCCCCATGTTTTTCAGAGGAAGCTGAGGCTTGGGCCAAGCCAAGGTTGCATCAGAATTGAGTGCACAGAACATGAAATCAGAAAGAATCCAACTACTGGCTATGATAGTCAACTGCATATATGACCTTAAAAGAGTTATTTAAGACCTCTGCACCTCATTTTCCTTACCTGGAAAATGAGATAATGACTCCAACCTTGTAGAGTAATTGTGAGGATTAAATGCTATTGTGGCTGTGAGATCCCTGGTAAATATTATTATTGTGGGTGTCTTTAAGCTCCTGGGCACTTAGAGGTCAGTCAGCACAACCACTGCATTCCACAGATGGGGAAACTGGAGCTTAGAGAGATGTCCGGATAGTAAGTGACACAGCTAGAGCTAACCCAGGTCTCCTGTTCCCTATGGGTAGTAGTGGAAGTAAGCATAGATATCTCTGAAGATGATGGAGACTGAAAGGGATTGTGATAACCCTGAGAGGCCCTCTGATGGCCACAGAGAAAAGTGGTTGCTTGTCCTTTGGTTCCTGTAGGGATTGAGATGAGGGTGAGAAGCAGTGACCAGCCCAGCTTCCATAAAAGACCCAGGCCTGGGCTTCCTGGAGAAGAAAGTGGCATGGCACTGGGGTTGCTGTCTGCTATTTCTGTCATGATTTCTTGAGGGAAGAGGGAGAAATCTCATTGGAGATGGTTATATTCAACAAAAGTAGGAGCGAGAGGGTAGAGGACATAGGTTAGGAAAATGTACCAGTTCTGCGAGCTGGAAACAATTTTATTTTCACAATAGTTTTTCCACCTACTTACTGTTGTGACCTTGGTCAAGACACCCCTCTTCCCTGCCTGGACCATTGCAAAGGTAATTGTCTCACTAGATGATCTGTTCATGTTCCCTCTAACTTTGTAGTTCTATAATAAAAAAGCATACAGGCATTGCTACTAAGAGGAAGGCGTAGGAGAAAATACAGCAAGGCATCTCCCCCTGGTTGTTGGGAAGAGCCATCCAAAGGTCCGTTGGGCTGTCTGTATGGAAGTGAGTTCTCTGTCCATGAGGTAATCAAGAGGCTGTTGGGTAATCCCTCCTCCAACCCTGGGAGGACCTAAGTGATGGTGCTTGCCAACCAACCCATCTGCTCCTTTGCCTAGCAATGTTATCTGAATTTCCTCTAAAATGTATCCTTTCAAACAATGTGGAAAAATAGGCTTCAGTTATAGGGGATTCCCTCTTTATCTCTCTTGGGGAAACCAAAGCTTAGAGGCTGCCAGTGTTTCTAGAGCTTCCGTGATGTGTTTCATAAGATTGTGAGGGACGTCAAGGGAAGAACCAGGTGTTGTTTATACCAGTGTAACAGTACAATGTACAATCTTCTGACATCTCCGGGGATGGGGGTCTGGGTAGAACCCACCACATTATCAGAAGAATTTGTGTGTGCAAGGGTGGAGAATATGAGGGAGAACAGAATGGCTCTGCATGAGACTTGAGAAAGATGCAGATTGGGAAGGAGGAAGAGATTGTGCAAGATGAGGAAGGTCAGATGGGCTGGAGCCAGTGATACTGAAGTGAAGGAAGAGAGATGATGAATGAAGAGGAACTTGGGGTGGTGTGGGGGAGACCTTCAGAGTCCTCATAGGATATGTAATGTCACTCTCTTGTCTTCCAAAAAATATTTCATTAAAATCTATATTTCTCAGTAATGCTTTGTGGAGTTGGATTTTCTTTTTTGGAGGGTGCAAAAAAAAAAAAAAAGGGGGGGGGTAGATGAAAATAAAGCATCCCCATGAATCAGTCTCCTTGGGGGTCTATCCTTAGTGGCCAACGTAGTGGCCTTTTCTTCTCAGGGCTTCGGAGCCTGGAATGCCATATACTCTCAATAAATGGTGCTGAATGAGCAAGTGCATGCAATGTCTATAAAAACAGGAGGCTTGTGAGTGTTTCTCCGCCTTTCCCCTTCAGCCTCTCCCCACCTCCCTGGAACATAGATGGTTTTAAGATCAAATGGGGCTTTGGGCAAAGGTTCAGCTGGATTTGTTTGTTCCTCTCTGATCTACTTTGACCGTCCCTGGTCAGGATTGCAGCCGGCCTGAAACAAACACAAAACTAAATAGGAAAACAGAAGAATAAAATAAGGAGTGTGTTCCTCTAGAGCCCTGTCTCGTGCTGATAGAGCTGAAGAGATAAGAGGAAATTGTATTTAAGCAATAAGAGGGCTTTGTTCGCGTTGGAGACTTCTCTGACCATAAATGCTTCAGATGCGGAGATAAGCCCCCCACTCCAGATATGTGTTCCACTACACTCTGCTGAGGGACAGGCAGCTAAGAACACAAGGGGAAAGAATTCCGAAATGATACATGTCGAATTGCTGGCCTGGATTTCAAATGCCATAGATAGTTTATGCAAAGTCTTGCACTGTTGTAAAATGTAACACAATCCACTGGCAGGTCTGCCTGAGCTCCCTCCCAGTTGTTTTTGAGAAAAATAAATAAACTTGAAAACGCCTTCCAGCCCATTAAAGTGGGAGCCCTGGTGGCGCAGTGGTTAAGTGCTTAGCTACTAACTGAAAGGTTGGCGGCTTGAACTTACCAGCTGCTCCTCGGGAGAAGGATGTGGCAGTTTGCTTCCATAAGCATTTACAGCCTTGGAAACCCTATAGGGCAGTTCTGCTCTGCCCTGCAGGGTCACTATGAGTCGGAATCGACTCGATGGCAGTGGGTTTGGTTTCTTATTTTATTTTATATTTTACCTGTAGTCGCCTCTGTGTGAGGCTGCTAGAGAGTTGAATAACTGCAACCATTACCTAACTCCTGGCCAATGGGATGGTTGATTCTTGGCACCTTATTCTCCTTAAGAAGTTACCTTTGATATTGAGGGAACTAATACCTTATTCCTGGGACCCACTGTTTCCTAGGGCTGGAGTGAGGGGAACTTTGGCAATAATCAAGTTTCTATATTTTTCAATGTTTTGAAAGAAGTGACCACTAGTTGCCATTGAATCAGTCATCATGACTCATGGTGACCCCAAGTGTTTAAGAATAGAACTGTGCTCCATAGGGTTTTCTTTTGGAAGTAGATCACCAGGCCTCTCTTCCTAGGTGCCTCTGGGTGGATTCAAACCACCAACCTTTTGGTAGTAGCTGAGCACTTAACCATTTGCACCATACTTGAAAGCAGTAAAGCTCTTTTTTTAGATAAAATATTACAAAGCAATTCAAGATAAAAAACAGATGAGTGGAGGCTCAGGTTGAAAGAGTAGAGAGGAAACTAAGCAGACCTTTTCAACATCCTGGTGACCAGGCTGACACCTCTGAGAAACCTTAGGAATCCATAGAGGACATTTTGAAAACCTATGATCTCCTCCAACATTCAAATGTTAAAGATAAACTAAGATCCAAAGAGGTGAGCTAACTAGTCCATGATTACACATCAAGTTTTCAATGAACTTGGCCCAGAACCAGGTCTCCTTAATCCAAAGCCATTCACCATTGCAGAACTTACTGGGTGGCAACTTGTGATTCTCCAAAGCTGGCTAAGCAACTAATCTTCCTCTATTTGAGGTTTCAAAAATGAATTGATGAAGATGTGAACATTAGCGGAAACTGGGTGAAGGGCATACAGGAACTCTGTGTATTATCTTTGCAACTTTTCTGTAAATATAAAATTACTCCAAAATTTAAAAAAAAAGTTTATTTTAAATAAAGCATTGGTGTTGAAAGTTCTAGATCATAATGCAGCTGTGTGTTTTAGCTTGACTTTTGTTAGGGCCTTACTATTGTAAAGAAGACTGAGACTTTATGCTTTCCAATAGCTCCTAGAAGCCAGAATCATCCAAGGAAGTGATGGAGAGTGGGATATTTGAATCACTGAAAATTTATAGATGAGACACTCGGCATGTTAAAAGGAGCCCTTGGTGATGCCAAGGGCAAGAGGAGTTGGCTGTCACAGAAGGTTCAGGTCTAGATCAGTTCATTGGAGCCCACCATTTAGGAGCACATCTTTAGGAGATTTGGTGCTGATAGTTTCAGGTCTATTTTTAATGGCTTTCCAAGCCAATGCTTTGGAGTTTTTTGTTCCTTTGTTTTTTTATTTCATAAAATTACATGGAATAATGTAAACAAATTGTCGTATTTGCCCCAAGTCTATTTTTGTAAGACAAATAACGCACTGCAGGTGAGGCTGAAATCCCGTCTTCTCCCTACTCCTGCATACCATTCCCCTTCCTTTCACCCAGAGACAACCGCTACCCCTAATGTATTTACTTTTCCACTCCATTTTTAATTCTTTTACATTCAAATCCCTGTGCAATGTATAGTTTTGCTTTGTATGATTTTTATAAATAGCATCATACTCAACTTGTCTATTTGCAACTTGTTTTTTCCCCCACTCAATGTTATGTTTTTGAGATTTTTCTATGCTGATCTCTATAAATTCACCAGCAGGGCTTCCATTTTGATTGGCCAGGGCCCATACTGAACCAATTGTTAAATATTTTTAGTATATTCCCTGGATGTGACTCTAGTTCATTCCCCTTAATTTACTCTATAGAATTCTATCATTTGAATATTTCATATTCTATGCATTTCTCCCCAACATATGAACATGTGGACAATCCCCATCTTTTGCTACCATAGATATCACTGGAGTGGGCATTCTTGATTCTTGTATACTGTATAATCACTCTATCTTCCTTTCTTCCTTCCCTCCTTCTTCTTTCCTTCCTTTCTCTCTCTCTTTCTTTTTTATGTGGATGTGTTTTTTTTAGTTCATTTTTATAGCATGTATTTCTTATTAAAGATATTAGTAGTAATGATGAGACTATTTAGATGAACCCAAAAATCTAAAAGTGGGGTTTTCCTAATAGTTCTATATGCATCCTGTGTCCAGTGAACTTTTCTTTACTTGCTTTCTTTTTCTTTTTGTTTTTCTGAGCCATGTTGTCTTAGTTATTTAGTGCTGCTATAACAGAAATACCACAGGTGGATGGCTTTAACAATGAGAAATTTCTTCTCTCACAGTTCAGGAGGCTAGAAGTTCAAGTTCAGGGTGCCAGCTCCAGGGGAAGACTTTCTCTCTGTTGGCTCTGGGGGAAGATCCTTGTCATCAATCTTTCCCCGGTCTAGAAGCTTCTTGGCACAGGAACCTCCGGTCCAAGGGACACACTCCCCTCCTGGTTCTTCATTCTTGGTGGCATGAGGTCTATTTCCTCTGTGCTTGATTCTCTCTTTTATATCTCAGAAGAGATTGACTCAAGATACAACCTAATCCTGTAGATTTTAGTCTGGACGTGTATGTTTTGTTTAGTTTGGGTGGGATTAGATTATTGCCTCCCCCATCACCCCCACTCTTGTTTGAAAGGTCCTTAGAGCTCTCCAGGTCAGTCTCACTCTTCAGATGAGTAGACTGAGATCCAGAGATTTGACCCAAATTTACAGGAAAGTTTTGAGAGAGGAGCCACGTTAGGGATCAGAGGGAAAGCACTAATTTGAGCCAAACTTATGCCACTGTTCTGACCAATCTGAAAAACAACTCAGCCGTTCCTGTTCTTTTCCATGACAGCTCTTTTCTCAGTTTACAATTAGATATGCATATGTGATTACTTGATTAACATCTGCACACACTGCTGACAGTAAGCTCCTTAACATCTTGCCTTGTCCACCATATAGCCCCAGAGTGCTTGGCAAATGTAGATACTCAATAAATATTATTTGAATGAATGAACGAACCAATGAATGAAATGACGTGGATATGCAACAAACTCTGAAGTTTGAAGAATTCTGCTTGTGTACACGTGTCCTGTTTCTTTTAATACCTGTTGGTATATCTACCATTGAGAATAAATGTTTATATATATCTAAGTACGTAAATATGAAGAGACGGAACTGATTTTCTCTGGTGACGGGGAAACCAATGCTTACATTTTCATAGCCTCCGCTTTATCGAGAATATAGCCCTGAGCACAATTTACAGATTTGTCCCACACCGGTAGGCTTGGCATTCAAGAGTCTGTGAGAGCCAGCCCTTCAAATCACCTTTTCTGCCACATTCCCTAAGCTCTGATAATCCTAGGCAATTTAACACAACCTAACCAGCCTAGGTTTCTGCTTTCCTCTGGGCCTTTGCTTCTGTTCCCTCTGCCTGCAATGCTTTTCCCCCATCTTCACCCTATTCTTCCAGGCCCAACTCAGATGCCAACTTCTCCAGGGTTTGTCCCCTGTAGAATTTCTCTCTGTCACCCCTACCACCAAAATATTTTATTTACTCTTTCCTAACAGCATTCAGGATTACCTGTTCTACATTAGAATGCGTACTTCGGTTTATCCCTGTATCCTCTTGTGGTGTCAAGAACAAAATAGGTGGATAGTGAGCGTTTGTCAAAATGAATTTAATTGAACTTCTGAGATCCTCCAACACATTTTTTGTCTTTATCTATTTCCAGGTATGTCGAACCAAGGTGATAGATCTCAGCGAAGGCATTTCCCAGTATGCCTGGTACCCTTGCACCATCAGCTACCCATACTCCCAGCTGGCTCAGACCACGTTCTGGCTCCGGGTAAGCCAATGCTCTGAGAGCCTTGGGATCTCTGGCAGTGGCCCTAGAAAGCACTGACTTCCATGACCCTTTCTCAAGATAGTTTGTCGGCCTACCTAGGGTGTTAGTTGTAAGGACAGGGAACAAAAAATTTAGCAGTAGGATGCTTCCTGATCTTTGGTATCCACTCCCTCTCAATTTGGCAAAAAGTTTTGATGCCTTTTGTATACCCGGAACCTCCTATTCATTGCTCTAGATCTTTTAAAATTGTCTTATCCTCCTTGAAGTTTTTACTGATTTCTATGGAGTCCATGAGTGGCACAAACTGTTAAATATTCAGCTACTAACCAAAAAGTTAGTAGGTTTGAATCCACCCAGAGGCACGTTGGAAGAAAGCCCTGACAGTCTACTTCTGAAGGATCACAGTCATTGAGAACCCTGTGGAGCACAGTTCTACACTGACACACTTAGGGTTGCCAGAAGTCAGAATCCACTCGCCAGCAAGTGGCTCTATAGAGACAAGTGATTAGTTTCTCCCTCTAGTCTTATGCATGTTGGATCATCTGCTTGTCATATGGGCACTTATCCCATGGCATTACATAGCTGTCTCTGGATCCATCTTCCTGACTGAAGATTGTGGATTGTTTTGAATTTTGATTTGTGTGTCTCTGATCTACTTTGAACTCCGCAGTGCCCAGAAATGCAAAGGCCATGACTTCTTTTACTTGGTGTCCAATATAGAGACTAGCATGGAGAAGTGATAAATAATAATAAGTACCATTTACTGTGGTTTTAGCATGTGTCAGGCCCTGTAGCAGACACTTTACTCCCACTGTCTTACTATAGCCTTACAACGATCCTGTGATAGAGCTATTTTTATCCAGTATTTGGAGATGAGGGAATTTATGCCCAGAGAGGCATCCACCTACTCAATGTCACACAGTTAGGAAGGGGCAGAGCCAAGACTGGAATAAGATTTCTGACCTCTGAGTCTGTGCTCTTAACTGTTAGGTCTTATTGCCTCCCTCTTCCCACGTTGGGCCCCTGAAGAGCCCCCCACGTGACTGGGCACACAAGTGAGCCTCCTGTGTCTTCTGCGTTTCAGGCATATTTTTCTCAGCCAATGGTTGCTGCAGCTGTCATTGTCCACCTGGTGACCGATGGGACATATTATGGGGACCAAAAGCAGGAGACTATCAGCATCCAGCTGCTTGATACCAAAAATCAAAGCCACGACCTAGGTAGGAATGTTGTTTTGGGCTTGGCTTTCTCTGGTACCTGCTTCTATGTCTGTCTCATGGGAGGTTGAGAGGATCAGCTTAGAATGAATTCTTTTCTCCCCTTTTCTCTTTCTTGCTTCTCTGTTTGGCATTCTGATTGTCCTCAGATAGGAATGTGGTGGTGTAGCCAGAGAAGTCTGGATCTGGCAGATAAGGGGGCCAGAGACCCCTTCATGTCAAAGCTTATTCTGCCAGACACCTTTAACCTCAGGCATTCCATATGATCCCCAAAAGACCCTGGGAAGGAGACCAAGCAGGGGCCATTTTGCCATCATAAGGATCAACACAATGAGATCCAAAGGGAGGAATTGAGAGACCTCAGGGCACATGGCAAGTCGGGACAGAGCGGCCAGGTTTTGGGAATCATAACCCCTTGCTCTTCACCCTCTACCCAGAGGTGCCTGTGAATGCCCCCAAAGCAGCAACTGTGTCTCCTGCACAACCTCCAGGGAAGTTCAGAGTGCAAGTAGCAATAAGAAAAGCCTAGTGCCAGGAGTTGGAAGGCAGATGAGAGGTCAGTTCCTACTTATTGAGAAGCTGCCCTGAGAACAGGCCAAGTGGAGGGACAAGGGCCAGAGTTAGCACCTGCACCATCCATCTGCATGTCCACATGCACCGTGGTACAGAAGAAAGTGTCTATACTCTGAGGCTGACTGCTGAGATTTGAATCCCGTCTCCGACACTCACTCACTATAAGAACGTGAGCGTTTTCCCCGATACCTCACTTGGAGCTTCGCTTTCCTTATATGTGCAATGGGGACAGGGATGCCCGCTGCGCAGGTGGCGTGAGATTGAAATGAGATATTATTTGATAATGTTGTGACCTCAGGACCTAGCATGAAGAAATCCCCATTCTCCCTTCCATTGCCAATATGCCCTGAAATGCTCTGGTCAGCCATTCCGGGTGTTTGGAATTGCAGGCCAGCACTGCCCTTGAGGCCCCAGCTTTCTCAACGTGGCCTGCCTGGGCTTCAGAGCTGTGGCCACACCATTCCACCGAGAGCTCATTTCAAAGGCCACAGGAAGCAAGCCGGCAAGAGGTCATTTCAGGGTCAGGTAGAAGCCAAGGGAGCAAGCAGGAGTTTTTTGTTCTGTTTTGTTTTTATGTTTATTTATTTATTTAGTTTTAAAGGCAAGGGGGAACATATTAATAAAGAAGAGAAAGAAAATCCCTCTGGACTTATCTGGATTCCTGGGAAGTTTCCCTAAGTGAGAAGCAAATGTTTTCATAGTTGTGCTGGCATTGCACAGGGCTCTAAGGAGAGGTTTTACAGCAGAGTGGGGGAAAGTCTGGTTTCGCAGGAGCCCCTGTGATCCTGCTGCTTGACACCTGAGGCTTCTGTGTTTCCCTGTCACCCCTCCTCACCATGCCTGTGTCTCCTGTCCTCAACGTCCCCGTGCCCTTGTTGGGGGCTTCACAGATCTAAGAAACCAGAGCGCAGCAAAGGTCCTGCTGGCCTCTGAGCTTCATGCTTTCACAAGTGCCAATTTGCCAGTACCTGGTTAGGATGATTCCTTTTTTTAGGTGCAGAAACTGAGTTTTCTGGGCTTTCTGGGAGTTATATCATTAGTAAGTGGCTGAATCAGGATTTGAACTGAGGTCCACCGACCACCAAAGTTGGTGTCCTTTGTGCTAACTCCATCCCACCACTTTGTGTCCTCCCCTCTCCCTCTACTCGATATGCGTTTTCTCCCTTCCTCTCTCCCTTCTTTCTCGGAGTCTAGGAACCTGTTGCCCGTACTAGGGTGAATTTTGGGCTTTTGAGTGAGGCCAGCTTAGATTCTGCTTCCACTTTGTACTGTCAGCCTACATCTGTCTGAGAAAGCCCCTTCCTGCCCGTAATTCTCAGTCTCTTCTCTGTAGACTGAGCATAGGGGTCCTTACATCGTTATAGGGTTGCTGAGAGACTCACAGATGCAAGCAGACTTTCTGCCCTGCGAAGGGCCTGTTGCTGTGAATTATTTCCGTCTTGTTGATGACTGACCAGGCAGACAGCCTGGAAACTAGCAACTCAGACCCTCAAGCCCCAATGCGGGAGGTGAGGGACAGCCGTGCTTGGCTGAGGGGTGGCCATTTGTGGGAGGGAGAGGGGCGGTGGGCACTAGGTGAAGGGAAAGCTTTGGGGGCAGGGAGGCAGGGGGATTGGAGAGATTTGGAACCAAGAAAAAAAGCCAGACAAAGAAACTTTCAATCAAAGTCAAAATCCCCACTGGCCACCCCAATGGTGCTTTTGTGCAGTAACATGAAAGGGTCTGGGGGCTTCGGGAAGGGCCCGTTGGGGAGGGCGTGACTGGCCTTGAGTAATGAGCCTGGCCCCTCGGCCCCTCTGTCTCTCCTGACAGGCCTCCATGTCTTGAGCTGCAGGAACAATCCCCTGATTATCCCTGTGGTCCATGACCTCAGCAAGCCCTTCTACCACAGCCAGGCGGTGCGTGTGAGCTTCAGCTCGCCTCTGGTCGCCATCTCGGGGGTGGCCCTCCGCTCCTTCGACAACTTTGACCCTGTCATCCTGAGCAGCTGCCAGAGAGGGGAGACCTACAGCCCTGCTGAGCAGAGGTAAGGCTTCCCCATCTGGGACCCGGGGCCTCCTTGTGCTGGGCCATTTCGTAGCCAAGTGGAGACGGTGCAAATCTGAAGCTGGGTAGCCATTTGTGTCGCTGTAAAAAGTTGTGTGTTTCTCGCTTCTCCATCCTCCTGTCTCTGGCTGGCTCTCCTTTTGGGCTTAGAAGTCCACAAGTCTCCAGAGTTCAGGAGTCAGAGAGGGAAGCAGGGATATGTGGTGGAAAGAGAACCTCCTAGACCTGGAATTGAGTCTCAGAGTTGATAATGGCTTGCAGGGTGATCAAGGAGCATCAGTTTCCCCCTCTGGGCCTCAATATCCTCATCCTAGCAAAGAGAGGATAGGTGGATTTACTCTCTTTAGGGTCTGAAATACTAGAATATTCTGCTTCCTAAGTGACAGAGGCAGGAGGCATAACCTTCATAATTATGGGGGGAGGGATGGGACTGGGCTTCTTCCCAGCTTACCATGTATTTCAGTGATGGGTAAAATCTCTCTGTCTTCTCCAAACCTAGCTCCTGAGATCCCCCCAGTGGTCTTAGAGCCTATCTTTCTAAATTTAACTGCACATCATACTGCATCAATGCTTTTCATCTGACATTGGTTAACTCACCTAGTTTGGAGGTAAAAGACAGTGGTGCTTCCCAGAAAGAATATGAGCTTTGGTGTTGTTCTTCCCTGACTTTGAATCTCCACATTGTGACTATCTGACTGCATGTCCTTGGACAAGTCACTTCACTTTTCTCAGTTCTATATTGGAATAAAGGGATAACGCACTGGTTAAGAGCTCGGCTGCTAGGCAAAAGGTCGGCAGTTCGAATTCACCCCCCCCCTCCTTGGAAACCCTATGGGGCAGTTCTACTTTGTCCTGTAGGGTCGCTATGAGTTGGAGTCGACTCTACGGCAACGGGTTTTTAAATATCTCTCTCACAGGGTGATTGTGGAGGTCGAATGTCCCACGGGAGAAGAAAATGCTCTTGCAAACTGTTAGGCATCATGCAAAGATATCTTTCGTATTACTAAAGACTATTTATACCTGCTTTCTGATGATGATGGTAGTGCTTCTCTGCACAGAATTCTGTGCCAAGTTCTTAAAGTTAGAGCTGGAAGAAGCCTCAGACATCACCTAGTACATCCAAAGTGCTGAAACTTCTGTGTTATGTCTAGGATTTCAGGGTCCAGAAAGGGGAAGGACTGGTCCAGGGTTGCACAGCATCTCTCACCTTTAATGAGATTCAGAAGGAGAAAGAAAAGGTTGTGGCCTCCCCGCAGAGTGAGGCCATTTGAAAGGCAATTCAGCCCTGCCCACTGCACCTGGGGCAAGGAGAGGGAAGAGGTGTTGGGGTTGGGGCACCAGCCTTTCCCATGCCTCTGCTACCACAGAGGACAGAAAATGGGGTTGCAAAATCCACATTGTTTTGCACCCGCTGTCTCTGGCCTCTGTTGTGCAAAGTCTGTTGCAATCATTCCGAGGCAAAAAGAGCTCCTTAAATATCACTCACTGTTATATTTCACTCTAAGAGGGCTTTTTCATCCCTGGCTCTCCTGAGTATATAAAAATAAGTCAATTCTCAGAACCCAGGGAAACAATGTCAATGAAAAATGCAAATCCATCAGACCTTTTCTGCAATGCTTTCCGATCCTTCACCAGCCCTCCCTGCTATCCACAAGTTCACTAAGACCAGTACTGTCTTGCTTGGATTATTAATTTTTAATAGTTCTCGTGCCCTAAGTAAATAGTAAGAAGTGTTTCACCTCTGAAATAAGACCATCAATAAAGTATCTATTGAGGTATTTGACTCATTGTGGGAGGAACACTGAACTGGGCAAAACATTGCCCTGTCTGACTCTTTGGGCAACTGTGTGTCAGTCACTCCCCCTCTCCAAGACTCAGTTTCCCCATCTATCAAGGATGATGTTGAATTGAATGTTCTCTATGGTTCCTTCCAGTTCTAACAGTCTGTGGTTCCCAAAAGCTAGGAGGGGTGGGAGGGAAGGGGGAGGACCCACATTTGTTGAGCCTCTGATAGGAGCACTATCTTATTCATTATCACAGCAGACCTGTGAGGCATGGCTCAGAGAGGCAGAGTGAAGAAGTCAAGGTCACCCAGGTAGTGAGAGGCAACACCCTGCTTGGTCTGGCCCTAAAAGCCACGCTCTGCCCTCCAGAGCCAGGCATGCCTAGGAAAGAAGAGGGATTTTGACGACTGCTCACATGTGAGCCTTTCGTCAGTGAAGCTCTGGGCGAAGTGACGTATGCATAGCCCTGGGCTTTGGCTGGCTCGACCCTGAGCTTGGACCAAGTTAGGACAAGCTGCCCTGAATGCCCCTGGGGAAAGGCCAGCAGCTGCTCTTGGGGTTAAGGCTTTTACCTAAACAGGCAGGACTCTGCAAATGTGTAAATACTTTAAAACAAGCAAGCCAAGAGGAAAGGACAGGAAAATAAGCAACAATGGTAAAAGCCATGGGTTATTTTTCTTCATCCTCAAAACACCATGGTAAATAGCATCCCGTTTTATGGCACACATCAGAGATGGTAGTAGAAACATTCTGGCTTACTTCCGGCTGTTTCGAAGGTAGTGGAAGGTGCTGTTGCTCCCCTCCGCCTCCTCCCACTCCCACCCACACCCCTTCTTCTGCTCCCTCCAACCCCTCCCTTTCTCCTCCCCCTCCATTCTTCTTGCTTTCTCTTCTCCCTCCCTCTGCACTTCCTCCCCTCTTTCTCCTCCTCCACTCCTCCCTCACTTCTTTTCTCCTCCTCATTTTCCTCCTCTTCTGCTGAGAGCAGTGTGATTCCTAGTGGGCTGCCGTGGGAGAAGCATCGCCACACCAAAATCAATTCAGTTGCTGTATTCTGACCTAGATTCGAGGGTCTCTGGTCCCTGTGCAGTACTTGGTAGGAATTCAGAGGCCCAAGAAAACAGGATCAGGTTTCAAATGAGAGGTTCAGTTGTGGAAATCTAGCCAAATCTGAGCTCAACCCAGAGTTGGGGAGAGAGGCTAAGGTGGGGGGCCATAGTAATGGTGGTGATGGTGGTGATGGTGCAGGGGGTGGTTAAGGCTTCTTCAATGAGAAAAGCAGCAGCCCTGATACTGAGGCTCCAGTATTTCTCTCTCTCTCTCTCACACACATATCACCTCAATCCACCCTTGTGGTTCTAAACAACAATTGAACAGTTTATTATAAAATTCAATGAGCCATGTGCTTGGAAAAAGTATTTCCTTCCTTTTTTCTTTCCTCCCTTCCCTCCTACTTCCCTCCTTCCCTTCCTTTCTCCCTTCCTTTATTCCTTCCTTGCTTGCTTTTTTCCTTTCTTCCACCCATTTTATTTTTTGCACTCTTCCTCTATCTTAAACCCTTTTCACTTTCTACATGCTATCCCATCCAGAGAGAGGCAGTTGTCTGATAGCTAACTTTTAGAAGCCCAACATTGGTGGGAAACTAATTCCTTATGTGGCTAGATTAATTCCTTCAGCTGAGTAGACTTAGGCTGTGGTTTGGGGGTGCCCACAGCCTGGAGTCTGGCATTATAGAGTCTGTGCACCGATAGGACTTCAGATGTGGAATATTCTATTGCATGAATATATAGGAATTTATCCCTTTCCTTATTGAGAGAAATCTAAGTGGTTTCTGTTTTATCGCCAGGATCCAATCTTGTGTGTATCTTGTATGTGTCTGGGTGTTTCTCTAGAGCTACCTCCCAAACTCATTCATGTCATGACACATATAGAAAATGACAATATTTGTGTGGCACATTGGGGTAAATGGAGGAAATTTGGAACCCAGAATGAGGCTGCTCATGGCCAGAGACCAAGGTTTTCAGGTTGCTGCCCACAACTTCACCCAACTTCCCCTGCCTGCGAAGGGATCAGCGCCTCTTGACAAGTCATTGGCGATCTCAGATCTGAGGGATAGACCTGCAAATGGAACGGCAGTGTCTAAGTATATGTGCATCTTCAATTGTACTGGATACTGCCTGGCTGTTCTACCATTCTCCGAGATGCTGTTCCACTCCCACCTCATCAGCAATCTATCTGAGTTCTTGTTGCTCCATATCCCTGTCAATATGTGGGATTATCACACTCAATTTCTTCCAATCCAAGAGGCTCTGAAATTATATACTTCTGTTGTCCTGTCCTCATGAAACTGTGCCACATGAAAACTGGGAGGGCACCAAGAGATACTCTAGTTCTGCATCCTCATTTGAGGTCCAGACAAGAGAAGTGGGTTGCCTAAAGTCACTCAGCAAGTCAGAGGCAAAACCAACATTTGAATCCTATTCTCAGGACTTTCAGAGCAAAGCTCTCTCCTCTTCATCTGACGTTTCAAAACAAGTTTCTGATAGGCCGGATTAGACCACAAATGCTTTTGGTTTGTTTGCCCCTCACTAATAATCTTTTTTGGAGCCCTGGTGGCACAGTGGTTAAGAGCTCAGTGCTAACCAAAAGGTCGGCAGTTCAAATCCACCAGCCTGCTCCTTGGAAACCCTACGGGACGCTTCTAGTCTGTCCTATCGGGTCGTTATGAGTTGGAATCCACTTGATCACAACGGGTTTTTTTGGTAATTATTTTCTTTAATTAGTTGTCAACATTTGAATATCGAAAGAGTTCACATTACAAAACAGAATTCTCCCTCCTCTTAAAGAAATCAGGAGATCTGAAAACACTAGGCCCTCAGCCCCACTAGGCCACCTCTGGCTGGAGGGTTTTGCTGCTGCTGCCTTGGCTGAACACTCCCACAGGGCACATCCCACTCATCCCACCTTGCCTTGTAAGGGGCCTGCCTGGTCTCTGCAGGCTGTTGAGCTTGCATCCATATCCTACAGAATCTTGCCCAGACTGTCCTGTTACACCATTGGCTCCTAAAATTCCAAATAGAAGAGTCTTTATGGATCACTTCCCTGGAAGTCTCCTTTCCAAACAGAAAAATGAGCTCCTAACAGTAACTCTCGGTCTCACTTCCCAAGTGATCTTTCAGTGTTAATGCCAAGAGCATTTTTTCCCTTCATTTTCTAGCCTGGAGCATACTGTCTTTTTCGTTGTCCCCATCTGAGCAGCCCAGAATGATTTATAAACAACCTGCCTGTTATTATCTCCCCTGCCACATGGCATAATTGCAGCTAAGTGGCAGACCACAGGAGTTCAAGCCATGAGTCAAGGGGCAGAACTAGGAAAAGAGCCCTCACCAGCCTTTTTAACTTCTGGCTTTCTCTAGCCTGGTTCAAGTACTGCCCCATTATTCTCTCTTATACATGATTGGAGTCCATTTGAATTGACAGTGCGGGCGGCAGTTGGGGGTTGACGGTCTGATCATGTAAGGAACTACCTCCAAACGAAACTTGAGTCTGTAAGTAAATATATTTTAAAAAATAGAAAAAAAGAAAATGCATAAATATCTGACTAGTTCAGCATCCGGCGGGGGCGGGGGGTCTCCACCTTTGCCCAGGTGTAAGAATTTGATCGATAAAATTATTCGTGTCCCTTCTCCCATCCCTCCACCAACCACCTTCCTCCTGTCAGAGAAATGTCTTAATGTATTTCTTCTTTTGTTTTTTTTAGTTGACTGTCCACAACTAGCATTAAATCCTTCTGTCTCTCTCTCTGAAGCTAATGGCTTTCATTTTGTTTTGTTTTCCTTGTTTTGATTTTTGTTTTTGTGTTTCAGAAATGACAGGGCTGTGTCAGAGTTACTTGGGAGGGGCAGTTGGAGTAATGTTTATCATTTTTGGATGGCGCATTCACACAACTCTTTTCAACTAGCAAAGGAAAGAGCAGGGACTTAGAGGATAGACGGACAGATCTGCATTGGTATTCTGTCCAAGCTGAGTGACTTTGGGCAAGCAGTTTAAACTCTCTCAGCCCTAGTCTCCTCCCCTTGAAAATGGGAGTGATAATAATACCTCCAGGTGTTACTGTGAGGATGCAGTAAGGTGATGTAAGTAAAACACAGTGGCCAACACCTGGCACATATTACTTCCCTTCCCCCTTTCCTTCCTGTTTCTGAACCAACAAGCCAGATGCAGACAGATGTACTGAAAACGCAGGGATGTCTCCCTCCCCAAAGTGTGTTTTGCAAGACCTTAGTCCTAAGAAATCCTTCCTGAAAAAAGTTTGGAAAATGATGTGCACCTTAGTCCCTTCTAGAAATTCACATGTGCATTGGAATATTCACGGTTCTGAGAAATTCTGCAATAAAGAAAGCTCATTGATCTCATTAACCCAATACCACCCATAGTCATTTGACCATGGAACTTTTTTTCAGGTAACTCCCATGAACATTCTATGGGGAACGCCAAACCAAAACAACCAAACCCATTGCCATCAAGTTGATTCCAACTCATAGCAACCTTATAGGACAGAATAGATCTGCCCCATATGGTTTCCAAGGAGTGGCTGATGGATTTGAACTGCCAGCCTTTGGGTTAGCAGCCAAACACCTAACCACAGTGCCATCAGGGCTCCATGGGGAACACTGGTCTAATTAATTGCCTAATCATGACCAGGGAGTATTCTCCTTTCATAGCAGAAAGAGCCAGAGTAGAAAGACCATCTTCTCATAGCGCCTCACAGTTTCCGAAACATTTTCTCATACATTGGCCTTTCTGTTCTACAAACACACCAAGCTACAGTCCTGCCCCAGGGCCTTTGCACCTGCCCTTTGCTCTGCCTGGGGACCCTCTCTGCCCTAAAGCTTTGTATGGCTGATCTCTTCATTTCATCCAGGTCTTAGTTCAGACGTTCCTTCCTTATAGAGCCTTCCGCAGACCCCTCTACATAAAGTATTCTTCCCCCACAACAGGCACCTCTATGATTTTACCTTGTTTTAGTACCTTTATGTATCTCTACCTGAACTGGTTTTATTTATTACTTTTATGTGACGCATGTCCTCATTCCTCAAATACACAGGATGGCAGGAACCTTATATGTCCTCTCTGTTGCTGTATGCCCAGTGTTTACAGCAGTGACTGGTACACAGTAAAGTACTCAGTCAAGGTCTGTTGAATGGATAAACAAATGACTTCTCATTTCACTCTGTTGATGATCCTGAGAGATAAACCGTATTATTGTTTCCACTTTACAGATGAGGAAACCGAGCCTCAGGTTGTTACATAACTTTCCAAGGTCAAACAACAGATAAATGGCAGAGCTGAGGCAGGAACCTGAATTTGCTGGACTGCTAAGCCCTGTGATCTTCCCATTCTGGGAAATGAAGTTTTTCAGTTTATCCTTTTCCTATGAAGAACAACATTCACGTGCACAGAACAACTGGAGAGGGCCCTCTTTGACCTTAAAAGTCATCTTTCCCAAGGGCTCCCAGAGCCCCTGGGGTCGTCATAAGACGGGAGCCCAGGTGCCTTCTGGGAGTGCAGAATGAGAATGACCAAACTGTAAGACAAAGGTCAGAAAACCAGCTTGGAAGCTGGTAGCTTACAGAGTAAATCTGTTTAAATTGGAACCATGTGGCTCTTTCCCCCAGTGCTTACACAACGTGAACAGATGCATTGTTTGGTGTCAGAGCCCTTGCGTTGACTCCAGAGTTATGGCCTCTTCGAGGTCTCCACGTGGCGCAATGCTGAGGCTGTCAGGCGCAGGAAGAGGAGGGAGAGTAGGAAGATCTAAAGAAGTGTTACTTAACCCTTGTTGTCTGGCATTTCAGAAGGAGCAGAGAGGGGAGCGTAAAGCCCACCTCAGTGCCGGTCTGAGACCTAAATTAAATGCTTGTCTTTTGCGGGGGAGGTATTTTACAAACGTGACTTTGTGTCTGATGTGTTTTGGAGGCTTTTAGCTCCCCAGCCCCACCCCCCTTATTCCTCGCCATGCTTTTAGCAGATGGTAGAGCATGGAGAAGAGTAACCAGGCTTCCTGGGGAATCCTGAAACTGGTACCAAGACAAAACTGGGAATTTCTTCTTAAGCTGATCAGACCACCAATTAGTGCCTGCTTCCTAGACAGAAACAGAAAAATAAAATCCTTGAGGCTCTGGATGCAAATATAGGTATCTCCATCGTGTATGTACTATATGCCAGGTGTTGGGTTAGACACAGGCAGAGGGGCAAAAGTTATAGAACGGTCCCCCAGAAGCTTTCAGTGTTAGGAAACAATGCCTCAACCTCTAGAAATGCTTAAGAGCTATTGCAAGACATCGGCACTACGTATTTATTGCTATCTAGGAAACATCTACTATGCAAGATATTTTTATTGACACTGCGAAGTGTACAAAGACGAAACAGGCATTATCTCTACCCTCAAGGAAGTTCAAGTCCAGGAGTGTGAAGTGGGGTTAACAACGAGGACTTTGGAGTCCCACATCTGGGTGGGAATTACAGTTCTGCCACCAACTAGCTATGCACACTTAAACAAGGTAACCTGATCTCGCTTAGCCCCAATTTTTCCAACTGTAAAATGAGTAACACTTAGCTCATAGGGTTGTTGTGAAATGGAGTGAGCTCATGTATATAAGCAAGCTGTGAATAGTAACTAATGTTACTGAGTATCTGCATAACTATAATATAATGGGAGAGAGCATCCAAGCACAGGGAACATGTTTCTGTTTGCATACATAAGTATTAGCACACATTCCAGCACATGGTAGGTATCCAGAACCTATGTTTTCCATACATGAAGCATGAAGCAACATTGTTAGAGAAAGGAGAGTAGATTACCTGCGAGGGAGCTCACCTGGGGAAACAAGGGCATGCTTCCTATAGAAATTTACATATAGCTTGGACTGAAGGATTGGAAGAATTCACGTTGGCAGAGGAGGGAACAGGAGCTGTAGCAAGAAGCAATGCATGTTCTCTGTGCCACTTTACCAACCATTTGTAAATCGCTTTGCAGTTTATAAAGAACTTCCACATCTATCACCTCAGTTGAGTTTCATGGCTCCATGATGTTGGCAGAATTTTTTGAGAGTACACTGATGCTCAGAGAGGTACTTGCCCAAGGTCACACAGCTTCCAGGTAACAGAGCTGAGACTTATTGATAACATCTGTTGTTGTTAGTTGCCATCAAGTCAGCTCGGACTCATGGTGACCCCTTGTAAAACAGAATGAAACATAGCCTAGTCCTTTGCCATCATCATGGTTATTGGTATGCTCCGGTCCATTGTTGCGGACGCTGTATATTCTGAGTGCTTTCCAGCCAAGGAGGATTATCATCTATATCGGATAACATTCTGTTTTGATTGATAGAGTTTTTATTGACTAATTTTCAGAAGTAGATCTCCAGGCCTTTCTTCCTAGTCTGTCTTAGTCTGGAAGTTCCACTGAAACCCGTCTACTGTGAGTGACCCTACTGGTATTTGAAATACTGGTGGCATAGCTTCCAGCATCATAGCAATGCACAAGCCACCACAGTATGACAAACTGAGAGATGGGTGGTGGTTTCAGAACATTAGCTACTATTTATTGAGTGCTTAGTATGTGCCAGGGATTCTGCTGTGTGCTTTTCCTAAACTGTCTAATTTAATTTTCACAATGTCCCTTGAAAGTGGGTTCTGTTATAAAATATGGAGAGGCTGTCATTCAACTTAGTGCCTGGTAGAGAGGAAGTGTAATAAATACTTGTTATCATCGTGATCCCATTTTCACATATGAAAAAACTGAGGCCCTGAAAGGATTGAAGCTTAATAACATACTAGGTTGTCAAGTGGTAGGATTTGAACCCTGGTTTTTGCTCTTAATGACAAACTTTAACTATGCCTCCAGAGTCTTCTTTGCCCAAGCCAGTTCCCCTTTTACTTCTCAGTCTGAGCCCCCTAAAGTTTTGGACAGAGAGACCCTTAGCATTCATAGATCAGTTGGAGACCAACCGTCCTGCTGAGAAAACTCTCTCTTACCCTCTTGTTTCTTCCCTCCCCAGCTGTGTGCACTTCGCCTGTGAGGCTGCTGACTGCCCAGAGCTAGCTGTGGAGAATGCCTCTCTCAACTGCTCCAGCATTGACCGCTACCATGGTACCAAGTGTACTGTGAGATGTCGGACAGGCTACGTGCTCCAGATACAGCGGGATGATGAGCTGATCAAGAGCCAGGTGTGTGCAGGTGCTGGGATCAGAGCCCCTTTGTAGCCAAAGGAAGGCTGACCAGGTGTCGATCTGTTCTCTACTAAATCCCCAGTGCTTAGAATAGTGCTGTCACGTAGCAGATGCTCAATAAATATTTTAGAATAAATGATTAGATGAATGGATGGATGGATGGATGGATGGATGGATGGATGGATGGATGGGCTGTTGGGTGGTTGGGGGCGTGATGGATGGTTGGGTGGATAGTTGGATGGATGGGTGGATAGATAGGTAGTAGGTAGACAGACAGACAGATAGATTGATCGATAGATAAACAGATAGATCAAGTCTTTGTGTAGGATGCAAATCTGGAATACCATGGGCCCAAACATTTTGGAATAAAATCCTTACAGTCAGAACCGTGCCACAACTGAATGGACTGCTTTAGGAAGAGGTGAGCCTTCTGTCAGTGAAGGGTTCATTCATTGCAAAGCATCTGTTCACTGTGAACCAGGCACTGTACTAGCTGCTAGAGAAAAGAATGTCACTAAGACATTAAGAGAAGGGGGGAGGCAATTAGTGAGTAATGACCTCACAGTACGATAAACACTATAAAGGGAAGTACAAGGTACTGTCTAAGTACAGAGGGACTTCAAGAAAGCTGCCTGGAAGAAGCAACATGAAAACTGAGAACTAGATAGATAGGCAAAAGAGTGTGTGTTGGGAGGGGTGGAGAGGAGAGAGGGAAGGAATATGTGTTCTGGACACAGGCAGGAACAGTACGTGGAAGCCTATTGATGAGAAAGTGCTACCGTAGCCAGAGAATTTTTTCTCCCTGACATCACCAAGAGGTACGGCTGGGAAAGTAAGCAGGGACCACTAGTGCAGAACACATCAGCCTGGTCAGGATGTTTGGAGTTGATTTTAAGGGCAACAGGGAGCTGTTGAAGGAAGCGACATTGTCGGATCATGGTTGACAAAGGGTCTTCTGGCTGTGCCATTTGGGAGTTGATTACAGTCCAGCAGTAAAACAGGCAGTAGGGAGTCCCCTCGGGAGGTCATCAAAGGCATCCATGGAAGAGGGAATATGTCCTGAGCAAGGGTGGTGTCAGTGAGTGGATTTGAGATGTGGCTGAATGTTGCTTCAGACAGATGTTGCTGTGAGGTCTCAGGTGGGACATGGGGCAGTGGGACAAGAAAGCAGTTTAAGGGCTCTTTCAGTCCTGAGGTTTTAGGATTCCAGAGCTCTGTCATTAGATGCAGCCTTCTCCGGGGCCCAGCCAGAAGACTTCGCCTCCATGCTACCAAGCATACAAGGTACATTCCTTGTTGCTGGGAATGCCTATTTATACACAGCTTCTGGGCTTGACTGGCTTCCCATTTGGGAGCTCTGGGGCCCTCGACTGCTCTTCTTAGACACCTGCCATGCATCAGACATGGCAGGTCTGAACTCCTGTGGAAACAATTAGGTCGCTTTGGCAGTGAGGGACCTCTACTCCTTTTGATGTGTGCTTAAGAGGGGAAAGACGTCCTCTGCTTTTAAAATCCCAGATTAACATTTGGCATCCCCTGTCCCTTGGGATTTGGTGGTCTTCTCCTTGAATGGAAGCCTCTAGGCTGCTGATGACTGTCCCTCCCTTGGCTCCATCGTGTGGCTTCACCCTCCCACCCACGCAGCACTATCATCTGCTAGTTTGGTGTACATCCGTCTCTCCTTTCACTTTTTCTAGCCTTGTTCCTTCTTCACGTCTACCTCTCTTGACTACTGAACCATCAAACCCCAAGGCAGGGAGAAGCTATTCGAGCAATCCTTGGGTTTAATCTACCCATTTAACAATGGGGGAAATAACACAAGGAAAGGAACTTAACCGTGGTCTCACAGCACAGAGGAGAAGCATCCAGGTCTCCTGTATCCCAGAGCGATGCCCACTCTGTTCCAAACACTACAACTGGCTCCGGTAACCTCCTCTAGAGCCAAGAAAAAATACAAAGATGCAAAGTACCCTACAGTTGTACCGTGTTTCAGAGTCTAAACCTCACACCCTGTGAGGTCTCTGGGTGTCAAGATTGTCAACAATAAAATTGAAGTAGTAACCTGGAAAACTATAGGTAATAGTTGAGAGGATAGACTTTGGGTTCAGTTTCCCCTTAGCTTCTTTTCAGCTTTGTAACTCAGGGCTAATTATTCAATATCTCTGAGACTCAGTCTCCACATCTGTAAAACGGGAACCAAAATACCTAATGCATACATTTGTTGGGATCATTAGAGATAAACTAAAGTTAAGCACTAAGCGTTGGTCTACTGGGGCCTGGACAAGACTCTGAGCCATAGCCTAGGGAACAAGGGCATTTCCCCACATCTGGGGCTCAGTCTGACACCGCTCACTGTGCCCATATCTGCCTTTCAGACAGGACCCAGCGTCACAGTGACCTGCACCGAAGGCAAGTGGAACAAGCAGGTGGCGTGTGAGCCAGTGGACTGCGGGGTCCCAGACCAGTACCTTGTGTACGCCGCCACCTTCTCCTGCCTAGAGGGTACCACTTTTGGCAGCCAGTGCTCCTTCCAGTGCCGTCACCCCGCGCAGTTGAAAGGTACTGGGGCCCTTTGACTTGGCCAGGCCTGCTTCTTTGTGGGAAGCCAAGAGACTGTTTCCAGGCCTTCCTTCTGGGCCCCAAACACTGAGGTTTAGATGGGGTTTTATACGTGCTTCTGATTTGTTTCCACCAAGTGTATGTATGGAAACTGCCCTGCTGTGCAACTAAGAAAAAAGTAGAGTGTAGACAGAGATGACAGTGAAATCTCCCTCCAAGATCTTTTGAAACTTTGCAAGGAAGAAAAGACAAAGAAAGAAATAGGGAGACAAAGAAAATGAAAAGAGAGTAACATTTGGAACTGAGGTGACTAGTTCTCTGTGTATGATTAGAGCCCAGTAAGCCTAAGAGATAAGTGTTAATATTAGTCCCCTTTTCACAGAGGAGGAAACTGAACCTCAGAGAGTTTAAAGAACTTGCCCAAGGCTGCACTATTACTAAGTGGTGGAGTCCGCACTGGAAGCCAGGTCTGTTTTTCTCCAAAGCCAACTGCTAGTCCTTAAGAAGGGCTAGCTGGGGAGAGAGGAGCAGATGTGGACTGGAAGCATTTAGTGGTATCCTCCTGGGATAGGCACTAGAAATATGGAACTGAATAAAACATAGTCTGGCATGTTGGAGAAGAGGCCACATTTTGGAAGTGAGTAAGAGGCTGGCCTGGGAATCTTAGAATGTCTGAACTGGCAGTGTCCTTAGAGCTTATCAAGACTAACTGGATCATTGGAAAGATGGGAAAACTGAGGGCCAGTGAGAGGAAGAAACTCGTACAAAATCACACAGCAAATTGGTGGCATTATTAGGATGAATGCTTCTGATTTCTAGTCAAGCATTAGATTCCCACATTCTACACAATTCTCAGAGGCGCCAGAACCCTCTCCTTAGCTTTTTTTGTCAGGGGCAACATTGCCTCTTTATCAAATACCAAAAATACTATCTCACTTGAGCATGAGCGCTCACCTTGGGGTCTATCATTCTGTAGGGTGTGCGTGAGTGGGCTTCTGAAAGGTAGGAAAGAGATCTATGAATTTCCTGAGTTTTGAGCATTTAGGGGATTGGAGAGACCAATAATTTCATCAGATTTTCAAATGGACCCCAAGACTACAAAAGGTTTGGAACCCATACTGGACTGTGAGTCTCTTGAGTTCACGGTTGTGTCTAGTCCCTTTATATGTTCTGTCAGCAAGCATAGGACTTGGAACACAGTAAGATTCAGTAAAATGTATTGACTGGCTGGCTGGATGAATTGGTGAAGGAAAGAAACACCCAGTAAATGTTTATTTTAAAAAATGAATGAAAGACTCATTAATGCCATTAAACTGCCCCCAAAGAAAGGAAGGAAACATTTCCAATATACTGTATTTTTACACAAATAACACGTGCCTTCTACATTTGTTTGCCAACCGTGCTCTCCCCTCCGTGAGGTATTTTCATAAGTATGCTATGTTAATTTTTTTTAAAGAAACATGTAAAAAAAATTGGCATAGTGGCGCTTATGAAAATACCTCGCTCGGGGAGGGCACGGTTGACAAACAAACATAGAAGGTGCATGTTATTTGTGTAAAAATACGGTACATCCCTTGCGTCCCCTCGTTTTTAACCTATGAAAATTTGAATAAAAAGCTTTAGATATTTCATTTGAGTGCTGTAAGGATTTAGATCAGAGGGAGATGATGTGACCAGTGGAATTGTAAACTCTCCAACTTCCAGGCCATCTGAGTCCTTCTCTCAGCCCCATTTGCCCAGATGTAGGGTGTATTAATAACTCCAGACTAGGAAATCATGCTTCTCCTCTCAATCAGAGGCCCTTGGGAAAGAGAGGGTATAAATTAGCATTGATTATTACAGCCCTCATTGTGGCTAATAATAATTCTTAATCAAAGTGATTCAGACCCTTCTGCCATTGCTTCTCTGCTGACTGTGGCGGGAGGGGGTGTGACCCCTATTGTGTAGATGAAGCCCCAGAAGGAACATCATTTTGTTAGTTGTTATTGATCCCAACTTTGCTTTTCCTTTCAAAATACAAGTTGCCACATTCATCCACTAGAACCAATTGACATTTCATGCAACTGGGTCCTGAGCTCCATCTGATGCACAAATTTCAGGTCTGAGGCTTTTGCCTAGATATCCTGTAGCAAAGACTAGGAAAAAGTCTTGCTAACTCTCTCTTGAGCTTATTAATGCTTCTTTGCCCCTCTTTTCAAACCAGGAGGTAAAGAGGTGATTGTCTTAGTCATCTAGTGCTGCTATAACAGAAGTACAACAAGTGGATGGCTTCAACAAACAGAAGCTTATTCTCTCACAGTCTAGTGGGCTAGAAGCCCAAATTCATGGCTCCAGCTTCAGGGGAAGGCTTTCTCTCTCTGTCGGCTCTGGAGGAAGGTCCTTATCATCAGTCTTCCTCTGGTCTAGTTGCTTCTCAGTGCAGGAACCTCAGGTCCAAAGGACACTCTGCTCCCAGTGCTGCTTTCTTGGTGGTGTGAGGTCCCCATGTCTCTCTGCTCACTTCTCTCTCTTATATCTCAAAAGAGACTGGCTTAAGACACTATCTAATCTTGTAGATCTCATCAATATAACTGCCGCTAATCCATCTCATTAACATCATAGTGATAGGCTTTACAACACAAGAAAATCACATCAGATGACAAAATGGTAGACAATCACACAATAGTGGAAAGTGTGGCCCAGCCAAATTGATACGTATATTTTTAGGGAACACAATTCAATCCAGACAGTGATCAAAACAACTTTTTTTCTTAATTATTTTTTTTTGCCCCCCTTTCTTCCCTTCCAGTCTTAAATTTTCTTTTCCCTGCAGCATGGTTTAAGCAAAAACAGCACCAGCTATGGAATCAGAGAGACTGGTGTCCCATTTCTGGCTTTGCCCCTTACCCACTGTTTGGTGTTAGGTAAGAAAATTCACATCTATGAGCCTCAATATCCTCATTTGTAAAGTAGGCTTACAAGTGCATACATTGAAGGGTCAGTTGAGGATTAAAAGAAATGACCGATATAAACCTAGAGCCAAAGTAAGAACATAGTAAATACTTATTTTCTCCAAAGCATGCCCTTGTGAGGACCTGTGTGATGGCTGATCACCCAATGTTATGAATTGAATTTTGTCTCCCAAAAATGTGAGTCAATTTGGCTAGGCCATGATTCCCAGTGTTGTGTGATTGTCCACCATTTTGTCATCTGATGTGATTTTCCTATGTGTTGCAAATCGTACTTCTATGATGTTAATGAGGTGGGATTAGCAGCAGTTATGTTACTGAGGCAGGTCTCAAATCTACAAGATTAGGTTGTATCTTGAGTCAATCTCTTTTGAGATATAAAAGAGAGAAGCAAGCAGAGAGACATGGGGACCTCATACCACCAAGAAAGTTGTGCCAGAAGCAGAGCATGTCCCTTGGACCTGTGGTCCCTGTGCTGGGAACCTCCTAGACCAGGGGAAGATTGATGACAATGACCTTCCCCCAGAACCGACAGAGAGAGAGAGCCTTTCCCTAGAGCTGGCACCCTGATTTGGACTTCTAGCCTCATAAACTGTGAGAGAATAAATATCTGTTTGTTAAAGCAATCTACTTGTGGTATTTCTGTTATAGCAGCACTAGATAACTAAGATACTCAGCCACTGACCTTTTTGCCCTATGGAGGACTTGGTGGGGGGAGATGTGGAGATATACTTCAACCTCCGTGTTCCTCTCAGGCCCATGGAGGTCAGTGCCCTTTGAAGAACAGTGACCATCCAGGACAAATAGTAGCCCCTGGAAACCTTGTGTAAGACAGGTAGCACCGCAAGCCTTCTTGCCTCTTGTATTCCAGGTGAACTTTTCTTGACTCTCCCAACTTGCACTTGAATTCCAAGTCCTCTTCCAGATGTATGCAAAAATTCTGAGCACTCACAGCCTTAGAGTCATGTCTGCCAAGATTCTTTATCAAATATGTACTACAAGCACAAGTAGAACCTACCAAAAAATATGAGGGATAAAACCTCTCAAATTCAAAAAAAGAAAGCTTTAAAATCAAAATCACAAAGGTTTAATTAAGTGGCTAAAAATGCAACATTATATCATCTAGTCAACCTCAACTCAACTCCGCTATGTTGGGTGCATTTAATATTTACTACGGAGAGCCCTTGTGGCGCAGTGGTTAAGAGCTTGGCTGCTAACCAGAAAGTCAGCAGTTCAAATCCACCAGCTGCTCCTTGGAAATCCTATGGGGCAGTTCTACTCTGTCCTATCAGGTCACTATGGGTTGGAATGGACTCAGTGGCAATGAGTTTGGTTTGGTTTTTATGGAGTGGCAACTGGTTGTATGTTCTAGGCACTAAGAATGAATAAGATGCAGTCCCTGGCCACATAAACTGGGCAGTGCCAACACAATGTGGCAAGTTCTAGGAAAGCCAGATCTTACGTCTCCTGACATTTCCCTCCTTGTGTCCTGCTCTTCGTTAATTTCAGTCTTAAAGGGACTCTTAGAGAAATTTATTCATCTGGGTAATTTTAAAGTAAAATAGTAAAAATAGGTGCATCTATTTTTTTTAAATGTTACAATTTACAAATCATTTTATTGCTCATTAGAGAATGAAATCTCTTACCACATTTGTAGACAGATTGAGCAATATTAATTTTCCTGACTTTAAAAGATGAACAAATGAAGGTACAGGGGCATATAACATTTTAGGAGCAGAGCCTATACTCAGGTATGTTGGAACCTAATCTCTAACATTAGCACTTTTGCCTCTACCGAGAATCCCAAGCTCAGAAACACCTTCACCTATGTCCTGAGTCACGTTCCCCAGGAAACACTGGTAGTTAGTGGGGAAGGGAGACATGGAGTCAATAAAAGCCAATAAAGATCTACTCTAAAGCCACTTGCCACTGGGGGGCAACTAGAGCTCAATCCCTCTAGGGGAATGCTGGGAGACAGTGTAAAATACTCCTCAGAGATATTCCAACTCTAAAAACTGGTATGTTTATCCACCAACTCCATGATTTGCTGAGTGCTACTTCCAGGGGCATTAACTCCTCAGTACTTTCAGCTTGCCCCGTGTGTGGGCTGGGCATGCATCCATGACCAGAAAGAAAGGCCTCAGGCAGAGAGTTCAGGTGCAGTGAACAGCCTTCAGAGTACAGTGGTGAATGCCAAGGTGATAAGGGCAGGGCATAGACAGCATCTGTCATACCCTACTTTCTTCAGAGCCACGTGGTGGATGCAGAGTAGTGGCTATAGCTGGCGCATGGTAATACTGATTCTGCACAGTTTAGTGTCTACACCTCCTGCATTTGCTTTGTTGTGGGGGTGGGGATGAAGAGGGCATGTCCATGGTCCTGAATCACCAGTTACTGCTGGTTCTTCTCTTGACTGTGGCATGCTGCTAACTCCTACTCAGCCTCTCCCAGATTTTCCATTCCTGGTTTGCCTTGTCTCTCTTGATTAATGTTTTGCAATTCTTTACATTATTCTGCCACAAAAGAACTTTCATTTCACGATTTAGCATTTGCATAGCTGATATGGGATTTTTTTTAAGAGTCTCAACACTTTTTCTACAGATATTTTATCCCTCTTGGGGGACTTGTTGAGGATGTGCTCCCCATATCTTTTACAGCTCCCCTTCCCACTAAGCTAATGCTGGGCCTGAGCACCCCAAAGCAATGCCCAGATTGCAAGCGCAGTGTGAAAAGAAGCCTGTAGTCTCTGGTGTTCTGGAAGCCTGTCTGCTTCTCTGGAAGCCAGATGAATCACCCTTCCATACTTTTGCTGCTTTCACTAGCTGTAGAAGTAGCTGTAGTTTGCAGTATCACAGTTTATCCACATAGAAGCCTCTTCAGGGTTTACAGACAAACGGGTTTGTCCTCATCATATGAATCACACTCCAAAAGGTGGAAAAAGAAGAAAATGTAGAGGGATAAGAGAAGAAGAGGAGCCAGCATATAATTGCAAACTACTCTCTCTCCTTTCTTTCTTCCTTATCCTGCTTTATTTTTCTCCATAGCATTTACCACCTTATAACACACCAAATCATCTGCTTTCTCAGTATAATTTGTGTGTCTCTCTATCCCACTAAAATATAAGCTTCAAGAGGGCAGAGGTTTTATTGGTTTTGTTCACTGCTTTGACACCAACATACCAAACAGTACCAGGCATACAGTAAGCGCTGAATAAGTGCTTGTTGGATGACTAAAGACTTCAACTTCCATAGTCCTTACAAATCTGCTGGTGAAGGTAAAAGGTTAGGAGGAAAGGAAGGGAGGAAGGAGGAAGGAAAGTGAAAGGAAGGAAGTTAAGAAGCAAACAAGGAAATGCACAGCACTTTTCTGGACGTATGAATGTTCTTTCATTTAATCTTCTCAATGATCCATTCTGAAAAGAAGGAGCAATTGTTTTCTTTCTTCAGATAGGAAAGTTGAGGTGTGACTCTTCCAGAATGGATAACACACTCTGCTGAGCAGGTAGAGCCAACTTCTCATGAAAAACAACTGCCTTTGTAGTTATACAAAATGAGTTTTGAGCCCTGGTGGTGCAGTGGTTAAGAGCTCGCCTGCTAATCAAAAGATCAGCAGTTCAAGTTCACCAGCCACTTCTTGGAAACCCTATGGGGCAGTTCTACTCTGTCTTATAGGGTCGCTATGAGCCGGAATGAACTTGACAGGCAACAGGTTTTGGTTTATTTTCGAATCCCAGTATTGTCTGTTACTAACTGTGAGAACTTGGGCAAGTCACTTTATTTCTGTGAGCCTCCGTTTCCAAGTAGAAATTGTCACACTTATCTCACTATTAGTTGTCAGAAGAAATGAGATGACATTTCAAAGGCACTCAGTGCATAGTAAATGCTCAATAAATGTCACCTTCCTCCCTATCACTCTACCCCTCAGAACTTCCAACCTTCAAATCCTGGAGCCTCCAACATGCTTCCAGCCCTAGCTGTCAACACCATTCAGTAATAAGTGGGAAGAGGAGAATTTGACTGAGAAACGCAAGTTTCAGCTCCTCCTCTAAATGTCTTCGGGGAGTTTGGGGCAGTATGGACCTCGGTAATATACGATCTGGCAGTGAAAAGCCTAACTCCCCATGTTTTACTTTTAGTCTTAAGTTTCCCCATCAGGCCAGCTTCCCAATGGTAATCAGCACGTCTGTCAGAGCTGGCACAGGCTGCAGGGGAAGTGCTGCTCGTTCAGCTGCTTTGGCAAAGCTTCACTGAGCACTGGGGCCTGCAAAGAAAATCAAACCTCCAGGCGACACGATGCTGTCACTTGCAGGCATCAGGGGGGCTGGGGTAGTTACAGGGGCACAGGGGCCCAAGTGGGAGCGGCTCCTTGAGGTCACATGGCACACTGATACTGAAGCTCTGAATAGATTCTGATAGGCGCTTACAATGCCAATTATTAGACAGCAAGTACCTTCCTCGCTGGGCTTGTATGCTCCACCGCGAAAGCAAGGAGGATAGATTATATTGTGGAGGACTGTTTCTATTGCTGCACAGGAGGTTCAGGATCAGGAGCCAGGAGGCTTGAATTTGAATTCACAGTAGATAGAAAGCAAGCCACTCCCCCAGTGTGGGCCTCTTCTTTGTGGCAGCTCTCTTGATTTCCCCAGCCTCCTCAACTGTAAGTGGAAAGGTTTGGAATTTCACCTGGAGTTTCCTCTAGTTCTTCAGACCTCCTTAAGCCCAGGCAGCCCATGAGTTAACCTGGCTATCAGAGACCTCTCCCTCTGCTAACCCTGCCTGCCTGTGTCCTCCAGGCAACAACACCCTCTTGACCTGCATGGAGGATGGGCTGTGGTCCTTTCCAGAGGCCCTGTGTGAGCTCCTGTGCCTGGCTCCGCCCCCAGTGCCCAACGCAGACCTCCAGACCAGCCGGTGCCTGGAGAATAAGCACAAGGTGGGCTCCTTCTGCAAGTACAAGTGCAAGCCTGGATACCACGTGCCCAACTCCTCTCAGAAGTCAAAAAAGTAAGTGGGGCTGGAAATGCAGACTCCTGAATTCTGGGGAGGAGGAGAGCCAGGGCTGGCTGCCTGACTGGAAGGAAGTGTTCATTTCTTTGCTGGAGGCAGTACGCACCCTTCATCCTATTCTGTTCTCTGGGAGGTTAGAAGTACATTACTGATACTATTATGTTTGGGTCAAACAGAAGTAACTTTAAGTTCCAGCTTGGCTGCCTACGGCCTGTGTGACCTCAGGCAAGTGACTTTACTTCTCTGGGCCTTTCAGTTCTACCCTGTCCTATAGGGTCGCAGTGAGTCAGAATCGACTTGACAGCAACAGGTTTGGTTTGGTTGAGTTTCAAGATGGGGATGATAATAACAGTTGCCACCTAGGTCTCTTGTGAAGATTAAATGGAGATGTGTATGTAAAATGATTACAAAGTGCCTGGCACATTGTAGTTGTTCATTGACTGGTGGATATTAATATCATCATTGTACCAACATCCCTTAGAACCTGTGGAAGAAAGTGAGAGGACAGAGGGCTGACAGCGCTTGAATTGTATCTCAACCCGCATGTAACTAGAAAGAGGTCTGACACTCCTGCCTGCCCCTGCTAAAAAAATTCTGTGAATGAATTTTCCTTAATCCCTACACATGTCCCTCACCACCCAAAAGAACAGGTAGGGAGTCATGAATGGGAAAAGGAAATGAGAAGGCAGCTGGCTCCAGAAAAACTTGAGTGTTTTGGTAGGGCGTGGGTCTGTCTATCTGGTCAGTGAGATGTCTCTTCTTTCATCACTTCCTGAAGACGGGCCTTCAAGATACAGTGTACCCAAGATGGCAGCTGGCAGGAGGGAGCATGTGTTCCTGTGACTTGTGACCCACCTCCACCCAAGTTCCATGGGCTCTACCAGTGTACCAATGGCTTCCAGTTCAACAGCGAGTGTAGGATCAAGTGTGAAGACAGTGATGCCTCCCAGGTAAGCCTCCTTGAACTTGAGATCAATACTCTGGTCCCTCTCTACAGTCAGACAAGACTAGACTTTAAGAACCACTTTCTCCAGGAGACCGTCTATGTATGCCAGCGTTGTATAATGGCAATATCACCAATACAGAAATTCTAATTATATTCTATTGCAATCTCGCTGAGCCTCGTTTTTCTCCCCATAATACCATACTGTATTTGTTGAGAGATTTCTAGCTTTGAATTTTTTTTTTTTTTAACATTGGAACCCTTACAAAGGAAATCATGTGAGGAATTAAAATTTATGAAGTATATCAGAGGTGAATTACTCTGACTGGAGCAGCCAGGGCTATTTTGCCAATTTGCTACCACCTTCACCACCCATGGTAGTTGCTGAAGTATTTAAAATCACGGGACCACCTCTATCTTGAGACATCAATTGGCTCCTCAAGCATAAAGTGAGAAAGAACCATATTTAGCCTAGAAGTAGAGTTTTGAGAAAGAGTGGAAGAAAGAGTGAGGAGAAGGGTATGGCAAGGCTTGAAATTTATCTCAACCCATGTGTAACTGAAAGTCTGACACTCTGCCTGTTGAAGGAGTTCTATGAATGAGTTTTCTTTAATCCCTAAACATGCCCCTCTCCACCACATAGAATGGGTAGGGAGTCATGAATGGGAAAGGGAAATGAGAAGCCAACTGACTCCAAAGAAAACATAAGTCTACAATGAACTCTACCTTGATAACCCTAACCAATTAAGGTTGATACTCCAAGGCACATGTTTCACAGGTGTTCAAGGATCATCAGCCAGATGAGGTCAGAGCTCATTCAGCTGGGCCCCAGTGCAGGTGGTACTGTCTTCACTCATTTTTTATTACCCATTGCCGTGGAGTTGATGCCAACTCATAGCAACCCTAGAGGACAGAGTATAACTGCCCCATAGGGTTTCCAAGGCTGTCATCTTTACAGAAGCAGACTGCCCTATCTTTCTCCCGTGGAACAGCTGGTGGGTTCGAACTGCTGACATTTTGGTTAGCAATCAAGTGCTTAACCACTGAACAACCAGGGCTCCAAATTAGAGCCTACCAAATACCAGGCACTGCCCTGGGCACCATGGTCAAAATGGTCAAGGGTGAATTAAATACACATCCTTTCCTCAGTTTCCCAAACCACCATCTTCAACTCTATTCCCTCCTTCCGCATCCAGACAATTACCATGTCTTGTCCATTCTCTGTCCAAAACATCTCCTGAAGCTCTTCTCTTCTCCCTGCCCCCAGTGCTACCACCCTAACTCACGACGCCGTCATCTCTTTCCCAGGCTCCCAGGCCACCACTCAGCTGCTTCTTGCTCAGCTACCTGCTCTTCCTCCCTTGCCTCTCTCCAGTATATTCTCTACATTTCAGCTAGAGTGACTGGTTTGGAGCATAAATCTGATTATGACAACTCCCCTGCTTAAAGCCCTTTAAGAACCAGTGATTCCCATTTCCCTAAGGACAAAATTTCAACTCCTTAGGGTGGCATTCAAGACCCCTACCTCTTGACCAGTAGCATGATCTCCCATCTCATCTCTGCATTCTCTACCTTAAAGAGTTCTCCTCTCACCTCTCTACCTGCCTGGCTTCTCATCATCCTTCAAGATTCAGCTTGGGCACCCCTTCCTCCAGGAACCCTTTCTGATGCCCCTTCCTTCTGATGAGTTGAGTGTTCCTCGCCTGGGTTCCCACTTCACAGCATTGGCCACAACGCACTGTAACTGTCCACTTTCATTTCACTTTCCTCCCCTTGGCTGTAAAGTCCTTGACCTTGTCTTTAATCTTCCCTGTGCCTTCAGCACTTAGGACAGTGCCAGGTGCCTAGTAGGTGCTCAGGAAATGACATTGAACTAAGGGCTTTAAAGAACCACAATGAACATCTAGGCCAATTTCTCATTTTCCAGATGAAAAAACAAACTTAGAGAGGTTACTTAACCACCCAAAGTGACACTGCTGGTGCTGGCTGTGCCACAGCTAGAATCAAGGTCTCCCCAGCTGTGGACAGACTGACTCAAATAGACAGTCCTGAAAATCCTTGCTTGCAAACTCACAGGCATCTGTGCCCCAAATCATTCCCATCCTTGACTGTCATGGAAGCAGAAGCCAGTGCCAGAACAAGCAAAAGCCAGAGATTACCATGGCCTCACGCAGGCTGATCAACTTGCTTCTCACTCCCTTACATAAAACTGTTGCTAACAGTTACCCAAACTGCTGAGCCAAATAATATTCTGGCGGTGGTCATGTTATCAAACTGAAACCCAGTCTGCCTGGGGCCTGCCAAGTAACTTTCATGGCCAGTTTGTATTTAAAGGAGAGGAAAATGTAAATTTATCAGACGACTCAAGCAGCTCTGTTTGGCAACTAGCGGAGAGGCTATACTCAAAGGAGCAGGGTATTGCTTGTCGGCTCAAAGAATGAGGGAGTGCGTGCCAAATGGGCTCCTAATACAATTGACGCTTCTAGTTTGTACTGAAAGTGCATTTCCTCTACCCTCAGACCGGAGACCTGTGAGCCAAATCTAGTATTCACCTCAGATCCCCTCTCACTGCCTGTAAACACAGCAGAAACGTACGGCCCAGAGCATCTTGAATCTAACAGCTTGTACGGAAGAAGAATTTTTTGTGTCTCAAACAAGTTCCAGATCCCAGCAGGAAAGGATGGGGGGGTGGTGACATTGTAGGGGGAGTCACACACTCCCTTCCACTGCCACTAAAAGCAAATTTAAAAATAAGCCCTCCTCCTACTTCATTCATTCCTTGGAAGCCAGCATGATGCAGGACCTGAACTCTGAGTTCGAATCCCAGCTCTACCACCTACAAGCTGGAGAACCTTGGGCAAGCTACTTAACTCTCTAAACCTCAGTTTCCTCATTATAAAGTGGAAGGATATACTTGTACTCACCTCGTAGCTTATGTGTGAGGATTAAATGAAGTAATGAAAGTAGAGTATGTCTATGAGCACTCCCTGTAGTCATGCAGTGCACAACCTATGCAGCCATACATGAGAGCTCTGGGAAAGATTCAAATGAACTAGCTTGATGTTAAGGTCACTTCCAGTGGTGAAAATCCCTAATGCTCCATCTGGCCTCCTAGAGGTTGTAGAACCAAAGGCAATGACTTGAAACCTAGTCCTCTGACTGGCAGCCCGGTGCCAGCTCTGGAAAGTCAGAGAAGGAGGCATCTATCCTTCATAAGGCCAATGTGTGGAATGGGGAGGCCAGTATGAGCCAAAGAGAAACCTAGCCTCTTGCACAAGTAAACTTGTAGAATACACAGTCTTCTAGTCCCTCTAGACCAGCACTGCCCAATGGAACTTTCTGTGATGATGAAAATGTTCCATATCTGTGCCGTCCGATATGGTGACCACTAGCCACATGTGACTATGGAGCACTTGAAGCGTGGCTACGGTGACTGAAGAACTAAATATTAAATTGTATTTAATTTTAATTAATTCAGATTTAAATATAAATAGCCACATGTGGCAGTGGCTTCCATACTGGACAGTTCAGCTGTAGGATGATAGTGTTCTTGCCCCTCTAAACCAAGGCAGGGAGCCTTAATAGTAACAGCTCTAAATTTTTGAATGTTTGCTGGGTGCCAGGCTGGTGGTGCAGACTTTCTCTTGTTTTGACAACTTGCCATAAACACTTGCAAAAGAAACAATATCCCCATTTTACAGATGAGGAAAGAAGGCTGTGGGCTAGTAAGTTCTTACCCATGGTTAGGGTTATGAGTTAGTAAGTGGTACTCTGACTTCACAGCCCTGCTCTTTCCACTGCCCCCAACAGAGAGAGCAAGGATTTCCAGGGCAGGCTAGGGATCCAACCCCCAGGGAACCAGAGGGAAGTGTTAATTGTCTCAGGACTTAATCCAGCTCAGATGCTCCTGGGCTGTCTGAGGTGATAACTCAAACCCAGTTCCACGTGAAAAGCACTGTGGGGGATTTGTAGGTGATTAGGGGAGTGAGGCGGGCATGGGATGGGGACGGGGTCTACAGGAGGAGCATGCACAGGGGCTGCTGTGGGAAAGGACAAAGGCTAAAGGACAAAGTAATGCCCTTAATGATGGATTTCAGCAACTGAGCAGGAGCAAGAGCGGATGGGTGGGAGTGGAATCAATAACACATCCAGTTCACTGCATGAATCACAGAAGTTGGCTGTAAGAGCCTTTTTGCCACAAGTGGCGTGGATTGGCCCCTGCCTTTATGAGTTCTGCTGTGGACACAATACAACTCTCATATGGACAATGTCTCAGCAGGCAGGGGCAGCATCTTGTTTCAGGGTTGCCAAATGCTTGCCCAGACATCACAGGGCCTCCTAGAAGAACCGCTAGAAGAAACGTCACAGACCTATGTGACCTTAGAGCTGGGCAGGGACCCCCCACTGCAACCCACTTATATTGCAGATGGAACCACTGAAGCCCAGAGAGAGGAAGAGGCTTACCTCAAGTGACAGCAAGTTACTGGCAGAGCTAGTTCTTAAACCAAGTCTTAGATTTCCTAACCACATTACTGTGCAAGCCTCTCTTTCTGTCCATCCTCACCTCTGGGGCTGCACAGCACCACTGTAATTTACTTGGAGGAAGCAAAATGAGTGTGAAAGTATTGGCTGGGAGTAGAGTTAAATATTAACAACAGCTTCAACTTATCAAGCACTTACTACATGCCAGTCGCTGGACTCAGTGCTGCCACTGATCTCTTCATTTAAGCCCCACAGCACCTGGCGCTACTGTTCCCATTTTACAGACGATAAAACTGAGGTTCAAGAGGTAAAGTGGCTTGCCCCATGTTTTACAACTAGGAGGTGGTAGAACTGAGATTCCTGCACAGGTCAGGCTGCCTCCAAAGCGTAATTCTTTCCCACACTGCACTGCCTGGTTCTGTCTTGCCCTGACGCTGCCATAATTTCTCCCCACCATTATTTTATTTATTTTAATTTCTACTAAAGAGAATAAGTCTAGTTCATTCTCTCTCCCTCTCTTCCATTGTGGTAAAAGTACATAAGTTCTTACTAGTCATGTGACCTCACTCTGGCACAAGACCCCTCTATGGCTTGGCCACAATGCCTCCCCTTTCTGGTTGGGTTGATGTCGGAAGTTTCCTTAGAGACAGTACAGTAGAGGAATTAAGAGTCTTAGAGAGCCCCGTATACCAGGCTCAAAATGCTTCACATAAACTAGCTCACTCCATTCTCATGAGGACTCTACCAGGCAGTGGATACCTATGCCCATTTAACAGTTGAGAAAATTGAGGCCTAGAGACGTTAAGTAACTTCCCCAAGTCTAGACAGCTAGGAAGTTGCAGATCTGGGATTTGAACCAAGACAATTTGTCTCAAGTCCATGCTCTTGACCATTATACTAGCATCATTTAAAAACTCACTTTTTCAATTCCTAATTGAGCCTCGGTTTACTAATTTATAAAAGGAACGTAATTGCTACTCTACCATGTTGTTAAAAGGGTGTTTTAAATGTATGTTAAACACATGACACACAATAGGTGTTCAATAATATAATAATTATATTCCTACCAGCTCTTTGTGGCTCTTTGTAGCTACAGAGGTAGGAAAGTTAGAGAGAGTACAACATGCTCAGTTCTTACAGATGGATGCATAGGCACAAAGATACAGAATGTTGTCCTGAGGGATGCTCGGTCTTCTTGTAAGAGATTTCATCTTAGCATGCAGAATTGTGCATTCAGAGCCAAATATACCCAGTAGGTTTCCTGCCAGTGGCTGGAAAAAGTGTTCTCTGGTCTTCAAAGACTGGAGGCTCAACAAAACCAGGCCTATGGTCAGCCTAGACTCAGTCAGCAAGGAAGTACACAGAACGTTTGCACCAGGCGATAGGCAAGTGCCAAGTGCACTAAGATCCAATCCTAAAAGAGGATTTGAAAATGCAGAGTGGCTCCAGAAAGTCTGCCTGTTCAGAGGGCACAGAAGGGCAAAGGTGTGGAGGTGGGCAAGCAAGAGAAGAGGAGGGGGAGGGAACAAGGTGATTGATTCACTAGAATGAAGGATATGTGCATAGCAATAGACAAGTTACTCTGCAGTCTGTTTGACTCATAGAGATCCCACGTGTCAGAGTAGAGCTATGTTCCATAAGGTTTTCAATGGCTGATTTTTCAGAAATAGATTGACAGGACTCCTTCAAGGTGCCTCTGGATCGACTGGAACCTCCGACCTTTCAGTTAGTAACTGTACCACCGAGAGACTCAACATAACAATGGAAGGGGCTAGAAATTTGGTCTGGTTTAGACTGTAGAAGCCCAGGAGTGCCAATACCTGAATTTGCCTTGCTCTGAAGGCTAAGGTGAAGGCTAAGGTGCCGTATTTTTAAGGCACATTTAGTCAGCAGCAGAAATTGCCAGACGAACTGGGCAATAGGGAGAGTGATTAGAGACAGCAAGACCGGTCCTTTATGCGTTCACCTTCTGTGGTGGGACCTTCCCAGTGTGAAATTCCCTACGCAGATTCCAGCTAGTTCTGATACATTCTCTGCTACAAACAAAGCTCTCCAGCTAGTCCTGGCCTACATAGTGCTGAGGTCTGCAGCCCTTCAGGGGCTGGGGGCCAAATGCATCATAGGCCCAGACCAAGGCTCCAGGAAATTGGGGTCAATTTCCTAATCCCCTGAGGGCCCAACAGAATCATGGTGCCTGGAGCCTGGGACTCCAGGGAGGGAGAGTCGGGGTTCTCTGAAGCCACATGAGGCTGCATAAACTTGCCCTGAGCTCACACTGAGCCTCTGGGAATGGACTCTGCAAGTGGCCCTGCAGCTGCGTGCTCAGGATGGGCCACTCTTCTCCCATGGCCAGGGACATATCCACTACAATCGGACCCTCCTCCTGCTGGTCCGGGACAGGCCCAGAGAAGGGCTTCCTTTCTCTTTTGAATCCTGTTTACTTGCAGCTGTTTTCTCAGACAAGGGAGCTTCAGCCTGTATCAGCCTTTTTAACAAGTATATTCATTCCCTCAGATGTGCATTCATTTATTCCCTCACTCATTCATTTCTTCATTGACTCATTTATTCCTGATCATGCATTTGTTTTCTTGTTTATTAAAAAAAAAAATTCAATCACTCTCCATTTATTCAACCCATCTATTCTTAAACATTTCGTGAGTGAGCAAAAATATCTATGAGTAAAACAAAACAAAACTAATGAGGCACAACAGTCCAGGGACAAGGACTGGCAGGCAGGAGGGGACAGAAAAGCTGGTAATAGGGAACCCACAGTTCAGAAGGGACAGTGTTGAGATGTTGTAGGGTTGTTAACCATTGTCATAAAATAATATGTGTACTAACCGTTTAATGAGAAACTATTCTGTAAACCTTCATCTAAAGTACTATATATATATATATATATATATATGAGTGAGTGAGTGAATGTATGTGAGTAGCCAGGACCTGTTAGGTGCTGTGAAGGCTCTCAGAACACAGGGATGACTAAGGCATAGTCCTAGACCTTGGAGAGCTCATCATATAGTTGGGGAACAGATGGTAAATAAAGAGGCAATGACCTGTGTGCCAGACATTAAGGTGCCACGCCGTTGGAATTGGAGTGGCATTAAGACAGGATGATTCCTGCCCAATAAAAACATGTTTGCCAGGTGGACCAGTGGGGAGGGGATCTTAGCAGACAGAAGGAGCAGCAAGTGCAAAAGCATGGCGGTGTGAAACAGCACATGGTACATTTGAGAATGCAGGTAATGCAAACCGAAGTTCAAGGTTGGTGGTGGTGCTGTGGGGAGCAATGAACTGGAGAATTAAGCAGAGTTAAGGCTGTGAGGGCTCTGGAGGCAGGCACAGGAGTTTGGAAGGGAAGCTGAATGTCATGGGGAGCCACTGAATAGATTTTTACTCTGATGGAGCAAGGTTAACTTCTTTGGCCTCACTTACAGTTTCTCTTCTGTTATAAGCCTAAAAAGGAGAGAATATTCAGTTGTTCTCTCTTTCAAAAGATGGGCCCCCTACTTAGAACCGTCTCCTACGGGGTAGACCCCACACTCCTTAAGCTAGCCTTTAAGGTTCTGTAACATGTCTGCTGTGCCAGCTAATCTCCCTCCACTCCCTCCCTTGAGTCACAGAATCAGAACCACACTAGGCTCTCCGATGCTCACTGAGCTTTCTTGCATTTGCACATGCCATTCCTTCTTCCAGGAATGCCTTTCCATACCTTTGCTACCTCTTATTCTACTCACCCTTGAAAACTCTTTTCCAGCTTATTGCCTACTTTGAGGAGCCTCCTCGGTTATCACCTTACTACCCCCAGCCCCCATGTACTCACAGCACTGGGGCAATACTTGCCCGGCATCACTAAGCACAGTCACACTTATGTTATGGCTGGCTGCTCACGTGACTCTCTTGTTACTTTTGGACCCCACATAGCTGGGCACAGAGTGGGCAGTAATAAATGTTCCTTGAATGTAGTGACAGTTATGAAATGTGTGCAGAGGAGCACTTTGGAGGTTGGAAGGGAGGGCTGGGAGAAGGGAGCACCTCTTCAATCTGCAGTTGCCTAACACTTTGGAGCCCTGGTGGTGCATGGTTACGAACTTGGCTTATAACCAAAAGGTCAGCAGTTCAAATCCACCAGCTGCTCCTTGGAAACCCTATGGAGCAATTCTATTCTGTCCTATAGGGTTGCTATGAGTTGAAATCGACTCGATAGCAATTTTTTTTTTTTTTTTTTTGGCAAGAGTTTGAGAAACTCTATATTATTGCTTATTTTAAGGAAATAAGGGAGCACAGATAGACGTATCCCCACATGACCCTCTTGGTGCCATTATTGCTTGAATGAAATGGACTGGAAGGGAAGAAGAGGGAAAGAAAGTGAGGGGAGGGAAGGTTCTCAGGGGGGCCAAGTTTACCTAGTTAGCATATGGTAGATCCCTGACACAGGATGCTGTCCTCGGCTGAGGGGAAACAGGCTTTGGTTACACCTACCCCCCTCATGAACAGCTCCAGGACTAGTGCTCTTGCTGCAGGAGAGCCGGGGAGCAGATGGGCCCCTACCTTCTCAGTGACAACAAACAACACAAAGCAAAATTTTTATGCTGAATGCTCTGATCAAAATCTCTGAAAGACCACTAAGCTAGGAGCTAGGAAGCCTGGTTCCATGTCCCACTGGCTCTTTGGGAAGCCTTGAGCCCTGCACTGAGCCCTTGGTTTCCCCATCTGTAAAATGGAAATGCTAACAATACCTCTCCCTCCCAGGGTGATTGGGATTTTACTATCGTTAAGAAATTGTTTTGGAAGACTTCTCAGATCTCTAGGGAGATGAGGAATTGTTTCCTCTTTTATTCTGAGAGGCTTATCATGTTGGGGAATAGAGGTCTGTCTTGGTCCTGACCATGTTTCTCTGTTCAGGAACAGGGGAGCAACATCATCTACTGCCGGAAAGATGGCACCTGGAATGGCTCCTTCTACATCTGCAAGGAGATGCAAGGCCAGTGCTCTGCCCCGAACCAGCTCAGCAGCAACCTCATACTGCAGTGCCCCAACGGCTATGCCATAGGTACGATAGGCACGTGGGGGTGACTGGTGGGAGGGGGCTCGTCCTTCCAGGAGCTCAGGGCTAGTACCTGGGTGGTCAGTGGACACCTCTACTCTGTGAGACTCTGTGCTGTCACTAGGGGAACAAAGATGAGTGAGCCCAGACCCTGTCCTCCTGGAGCTCCTAGTCTACTGGGAAAGAGAGTCAGCAGCACAGAGATGGGCAAATATGGGCAGAACAGTGGTTGGTGAGTGTGCACAGTTACACAGGAGTACAGACAAGATGACGGCTGCCTTGGGGGACACAGAAGGCTCCCAGAGCAGAGACACTTACATAAAGAGTTGAAAGAGCTTGCTGGGCAAGAATTGGCATCCCAGGCAGATGGAACCACGTGTCCAAAAGGAAGGAGACGTGAAATACCACAGCATATTTAGGAAAGCAATAGTGGTCCAGTGTGGCTGCTTTGATTATTAATCTTAAAATTTTCATAACACTAGACATTCATGAGTACCTGCTGTCTATGAGGTCCTGTATCAGGCACTTTAAAGGCATATCTCTTAGCCTCTCAATAACCTTTAACAGATGAGAAAATGGAGAAAAGAAGAGGTAACGTGACCTGCCCCAAATCCTGATGCCTGTCCTACTCCAAAGCCCGAGTTCTTTCCATGGCATCTCAGCTGCATCCAAAATGAGGATAAAGAGCATTTTCAGAATAGTACTGTTTGTGTGGTGATAGGCCAGCTTGCAAAAATGCTAACAATGAGGGCTGAGAATTGGGGTTTGATGCCAGGGATTTGCCTGGTTGAAACCAGGTGTCAGGACAGGTGCATTAATCATAGGCTCCAGGGCTTCCCGAGAAACTGGGAGTGCATCGAGTGTGACCTCATTTAAGGGCAGTGATGCTGACCTCTTGGGCTGATTCCCTAATTGACCACGATGAAAAGCCCAGGGAATTGAATGTCGTTTCTCACGGCCAATGTGATTTATGGAACTATTGCCAGGCATGTCTGGAGCAGCAGGTTATCTGTGTACACATACACTTCCAGCCCCACAGAGCCCCAACATGTTCCTCACCCAGCAAACCTTCTGGTTTACTGAGAGTTATCACTGCACGTCCAGAGTGAGGCCATGGTTGGAGGGCGGAGGGGTGTGGGGTCTTACCATCAGGGATGACTACCTCCTTTTGAAGGTGGGAACACATAGCCTGAAGAGCAGATTGTTCGCCTAAACTTCGAGCAGGAATCAGCACTCCTGCACTTAGTCCAGGGCACTTACTCCTGCATGGATTAGAAAATAGAATAGCACATGGTTGCTTTCTCTGATGATTCAGAAGGTACGTGAAGATCTTACAGAGCTACCAATCCAAAGGACCCTGACCAAGAGAGTTGTGAGAAGTGGGATCTTATAGAGCCTGCTGACCTAGGCATTCTAGAAAGTTGGGGGGTAACAGGTGTAGCAATGGTGAGCTGTGTTGGCTGCTCTGTCCCAAGGCCTTCTCCTTACCATCATTCCTGATGGGTGTGAGTGGACACAGACACTCATATCTGTGATGAGGTCCCTACCCTTAATTTAATCAGGATATAAAAGTGAATATTTAGAATACTCATGACTGGCATTGAGCAGTCCTGGGAGAAAATTTCTGATTAAGTGACCTTTATGAAAGCCTATAGAAACAGACTTCTTGCAAATTTACATCCAGTGACACATGCAAATATATTCACATATGCATAAATAAACATATATCATAAACACAAGATTTCAGAACCAAACACATACATCATGCAGCAAGCTGATGCCTAGCATGTGCACGTCAACCAAATACCACAAAAATACATCACCCACACAAACACATCCATTATCAGATGACACATAAACCCACACAGAGCACACACACATCCATGCATCATACCAGTGCACATATAGGTCATGGGCACAGACACATCTTCTGGCCTGAAATATATCAAACGCACAGAGAGATCCACAAGAGATAAACATAGCTCCCACACATACACAAATACACCATGGGGCCACACTGTACGTACATTGCATTTATTCACATGCCACAACCACACACAGATGAGCCATAATGCTTGGCTCTCCACTCCCCCTCAGGACTGTCTAGAGGTAGGGGACAGGGTGTGGTGGTGGCATTCCTGTGTCTTCTGAGCTTTTTCAAGGTCAGAGCAGAAAGGGACTCTGAATCTCTGTCCCCTCCTCTGTACGTTATGTTCCCACTGCAGCCCAGATGCCCATTTTATGAATATAGTAATTCAGGGTGGGCGAGTGGGTGGGGGCACATTGCGGGAGAGCAGAGAGAGAAAAGGCTATGGGAGAAAGACACCAAGGGAGGCAGGGAGCAGGAAAGAGAGACTCCCCTCCCCCACCCCCCAGCTCCCTCTCCCTCCTCCCCTCCAAATGGCCCCTCTATCTACCTTCCAGGCTGAGCCCCTCTCTGAGCAGAGCCCACTAAATGGGGAGGGATTTGTTCTGAAGCCCTGTAAGCAGGGCGAGGTGCATGTTGGGCTTGGGGGCTGAAGGGTGCATTCTTGGGTCACCCAGAGCAGCTTTCTCTGCCCCTGCCCCCACAGCAGCCTGGGGGTGGCTTCAGTGGCAATGATGAGCCCTCAGAAAGTTGCTGCTGCTGCTGCTGCTGCTACCACTGCTGCCACCATCCCTGCTTCTCCTGGGAAGGAGAGGTGGGGGGTGGGGGTGGGGGTGTGAGATCACTGCTCTGTAATGATGCCAATTACAGCTCATATATCACAACACAGTGGCCTGGTCCTGAAGCCCAAGAGCTAGCGTGGGGGAGGGGAGAGGAGACTCAGAGAAAGAGAAATTAAGACACGACTGCAATTGCCTCCCGTTTGGCCGTATTTCTTCCTTTTTCTCTCCTCTTGAGATAAGATAGCCTTTGTCTATTTCTCAGAGGCTGTGCTGTTTTGTTTTTCAAAAGAATTTTATCATCACAGCCCGGGCTCATTTCCTGAGTTCTCTCTGCTCTCTAAAAAACTACTTTAGAACCAATCTCAAGAGAAACCATGCACCACTAAGTTTCTCTGTTTGGGGATTTTTTTTTCCCCCTTATTTTCATCACTCTTTTTTTTTTTTGGTCTTTTTGCTTTTCTTCTTTTTTTTTTTTTTTTCTCACCTCTGCCCTTTCACCCTCTCTCTCCCTTCCATGCTACCTTCCCTTCTCTTCTCTCTGAATGCTACATCATAAAGATAGCAAGGCCTGGAATTCAGAGAGACATAAGTTTTGAACCATGCCTGCCAGCTCTGCTACCTGAGCTCTGTACGTTTTGTCCTTCTTCTGTGAAATGGACATGATGATACCATTTTGCATGGCTGAACTTGCAGTGAAATGAGGTGACATATGAAACCACCTGGCAAGGCCAAGAATCTTCCCCCTTCTGGGAGCAGTATCCCAGCAGCAGAGAAAGTGAAGAGGTTCTAAACATCATCCCTAAACCTGTCACCACACCCCGCCTCTTCAGACCTATGAGTCTCTTAGACAGAAAGGAATGACAAGATGACAACAGGAATGCCACTGGTTAGATTAAAATATATATACACACATATTCATACATATATATAAGTATGTGTATATATATATATATATACACACGCACACACACAATTTTATATGTATTCATAACCATTGAGTTGATTCCGACTCATAGTGACCCTATAGGACAGAGTAGAACTGCCCGATAGGGTTTCCAAGACTGTAATCTTTATGGAAGCAGATGCTACTTTTTTCTCCCATGGAGCTGCTGGTAGGTTCAAACAACTGACCTTTCAGTTAGCAGCCAAGCCCTTAACCACTGCACCATCAGGGCTACATATTTTATATATATATTCTGTTAATTAGGTGCTGTCAAGTCAGTTCCAACTCATAGCGACCCTATGTACAACAGAACGAAACACTGCTGGGTCCTTCACCATCCTCACAGTCATTGTTATGCCCAAAGCAGCCACTGTGTCAATCCATGTCATTGAAGGTCTTCTTCTTTTTTTGCTGACCCTCTACTTTACCAAGCATGATGTCCTTCTCCAGGGATTGGTCCCTCCTGATAACATGTCCAAAGTATGTGAGACGAAGTCTCGCCTTCCTTGCTTCTAAGGAGCATTCTGGCTGTACTTCTTCCAAGACAGATTTGTTTGTTCTTCTGGCAGTCCATGGTATATTCAGTATTCTTCCCTAACACCATAATTCAAAGGCATCAATTCTTCTTTGGTCTTCCTTATTCATTGTCCAGCTTTCACATGCATATGAGGTGATTGAAAACACCATGGCTTGGGTCAGGTGCACCTTAGTCCTTAAAGTGACATCTTTGCTTTTTAACACTTTAAGGAGGTCTTTTGCAGCAGATTTGCCCAGTGCAATACAGTATTTGATTTCTTGACTGCTGCTTCCATGGTTGTTGATTGTGGATCCAAGTAAAATGAAATCCTTGACAACTTTAGTATTTTCTTCATTTATCATAATGTAGTTTGTTGGTCCAGTCATACATTCCACGTTCCCATTATTAATGGATGTTTGCAGCTGTTTCTCTCATTTTGAGATGTGCCACATCAGCAAATTAAAGTCCTGAAAGCTTGAATCCATCCACATCATTAAGATCAACTCTACTTTGAGGAGGCAGCTCTTCCCCAGTCCTGTTTTGAGTGCCTTCCAACCTGAGGGGCTCATCTTCTGGCACTATATCAGACAATGTTCTGCTGCTATTCATAACGTTTTCACTGGCCTTTTTTTTTTTTTTTTTCTCATTCAGAGTTATGTTTTTATTAGCTTTGGTTCCATCATAACGGCTTCTTAGTTGCTTATTTCTTTGTATTTGACTATGGACTAGCTTATAATTATTAGATGCCCAAATAAAAAATGGGACACTCTATGTAGTAGTCTCTTTGTGCTACACTCTTATCAGTTCATGGAAGGAAATTTTGATCCAGAGTTAATCTGGATCTAATCTGCACCAAAAAAACAAAGCTTCACAGCTGCATATTTCCAGAAACATCTGGCCTACTGCATCTAAATTGGAAATATCGATTGAACAGCCCAACCCAAATGTGTTGTCTACACGTCTAGCTGAAATGTCAACTCCTAATTCCCTCGATCAGAAGAATTGTTGTCTAAGTTTATGGTCATATTGTGCATTTTTTAAAGAAATACTATTTTTATTAAAATAACATTAAATTCCTGCTTAGTAGTGTGTAAGCACGCTGATGTCACGAAGTGCCTTTCTCATTATTATGCCCCCATATTGTAAAAGTTCATAAATTAATGCATTAAAGAACACCAAAAGTAACTAACCCCATGTGTCACAGGGTACGGTAGTTGACGCAATTGCCAGAATTATATAGAGAGTGTTTCAGTTCACTGGCCAATTTTTTAAGAAGTAGACTGCCAGGTCCTTCTTCCTAGTCTATCTTAGTCTGGAAGCTGTGCTGAAACCTGTCCACCAAGGGTGACCCTGGTGGTATTTGAAATACCAGTGGCAAAGCGTCCAGTATCAATAGCAACATTCAAGCCACCACAGTAGGACAAACTGACAGAGACACATGTTTTATACATATATATATATATATATACACATACATACATTATGTATTAATAGAAGTATTTTTGGAAGGGAACGTTTAGAATGGCTAATAGAATAGGGTATTTAAAGAAAAGACTTGATTCTCACCTAGTGAGCCATTTAATATTTGAGGGTGTCCTTGGCACTAAAGCAGGGGAATGACTACATGAACTCTATAGGGCCCTGGTCAGATTCTGACAGGTCACGTCCCTGCCTACATGAATGAGCACCTCCCTGGAGTCCTGGAGACCTCCATGGAATAGGCTTGGATTTTCGAAGACCTTAGAATGTGTGAGGTCAGGCTTGAGAATGGATGAGCCAAATTATCATCAACTTGCCAACTCATGGCCTGAAAGTCAACTATCTTCACCCAGAAGTCCCTCGACTGATGGCTTCTTTGTGCAAACCCTGTCCCTGTTAGTCATCCATGCCTTCACTGACCGATGACTTTATTCATTTTTCATTTATTTATCCATTTATTCAACGTTTACTTTCTCATTCATCCATATTACACACTCCCTTCCTCATTCGTAAGATTCCTAAATGCCTACTCAGCATTCACTCATTGCTTCATTCATTCATTCACATATTCATCTCCTCATTTAGTCAGTTACTCGCTTGTTATTTCTTTCATCCATTCCACAGATACTTATTGAGTGACCACCATCTGACAGGCACAGTGCTAAACTCTGGGCATAGAATGGGGACCACAGACAGTGCTGTCCTCATGGAGTTTATACTCCAGCAGGGAGGAGAGCTATTAATATAGCAATCACCAAGCAAATGGGAAATAGTAATATGGCAAATGCTATGGCTGGTGCCTGTGAGGGGATTTGGCCTGTCAGGAACCCATTGACGTCTTCTCTGAGGAAGTGATACTTGGATTGAAGTGCAAAGGATCATTAGTAATGCACTAGTTGAAGAAGAGTGGGAAGGGTCTTCAAGGTCCAAGGGAGGGCAGGGATGTAGAGTGGGGACTAACAAGCTAGTGTTGCATTCATAAGCTCATTTTTTACTTACTAAGCTCACCCTAGGTGTCAGGCACTGGATTAGACTCAGACATGCCCAGGTGAATCAATCACTGTCTCTGCCCTTCCAGGGACAACACTTTAACTGTGGAGAGGAGGCACAAGGAGGGTGATGCCAATACTGGCACAAACTTCATCAGTGCCCCAAAGAGACAGATCCAATGTAGTAGGCATTCAGAAGATCTAGCGATCAGCTGTAGAAATCAGGGCAGGCTTCTCAGAAGATTTGAACTGGGACTTGAAGAACTGATAGGATTTGCCCATGGGAAGTCAGATCAGGAGGCTGTTTCAGGAGAAGGGCTGAATAGGAATAGAAGTTTAGAGGTGGGGAAGTTCAGGGAATGGATGGAAAACCAAGTGTAGTTCAGTCTGGTTGGGTCAACCAAAGGGTGAAGGTGGTTATTGGGAGATTGGATTGGGCTAGACTCTGGGAGGCCTTGAATGCCCAGCAAAGAGATTTGGACTTTGTCCTGGATATGGAGAGCCGTGGACAGGTTTTTGAGTGGAGGAGGAGCATGACCAAACTGGGCTGAGGGCCAAAGAGCATGGCGGTGGGTGCCAGCTGGATTGGAGACAAATGAACAGAGTCAGAGAGACTAGAGGCAGCCATCCCAGGGGAGCTGATTCCTTCCTGCTTGAGGGTAGAATGGCCGAGTACACTGGACTAGGGGTGGCAGAGTCCACTCTAAGAAGGGCAGCACATGGGCATTGGGAGATAGGTGGGCTGAGCCGCCACCTTGTACTGTGCTTGCTCTCAGGGTCAGAGTGCGCCACCTCATGCCTGGACCACAACAGCGAGTCCATCATCCTGCCAGTGAACGTGACCGTGCGCGACATCCCCTACTGGCTGAATCCCACACGTGTGAAGGTGAGTGATGGGGCCGCTTTGGCCCACCTGCTAGCTAACAGGGAGGTAAATTACACTGTTGAGAATTTCTTGTGTCCTAGTCCCATGTTGGTCTCTTTATATATATTATTTAATCATCACACCTGTCCTGATGGGTAGGGACTTGTTTACAATCATTTTTATAGTCCTGAAGTAATACTTTGTGTCAGGCCCTGTGCTAAGGAGCTTTTAATTATTGTCTCATTGAATCTTGAGAACAGCCTAGGAATAAGAGGTTCTATTGTCCCCAGGAGTCCCTGGGTGGTGCATACAATTAATGCACTCGGGTGCTAACAGAAGGTTGGAGATTCAAGTCCACCCAGAGGTCCCTCAGAAGAAAGGCCTGGTGATCTACTTCCAAAAAATCAGCCACTGAAAACCCTATGGATTGCAGTTTTACTCTGAGACACATTCAGGTCACTATGAGTCTGTACCGACTCGATGGTATCCGGTTACTGGTTTTAGTGCCCTCGTACTTTACAGATGAAAGAACCCTGGTGCACAGTGTTTAAGCACTAGACTGCTAACCGAAAGGTCAGTGGTTCCATCCCACTAGCTGCTCTGCAGGAGAAAAATGTGGCAGTTCGCTTCTGTAAAGATTACAGCCTTGGAAACCCTATGGGGCAGTTCTACTCTGTCCTGCAGGGTTGCTATTAGTCAGAATCAACTCAGCAACAATGAGACTTTACAGATGAGGACACTGAGGCACCAGGGTCACAGGTAGGGAGTGGCAGAACCAGGTCACAAACCTGTGTCTATCTGACTATAAAGGCCATCCTTCTAAGGACAGGGTTATCTTCCTTCTCTAGTATACGCTCTTAGAAGGCAAGGGCTGTATTGCTCAGGTTGCTTCTCTCTTGCCCCGTGCTTTGCTTGTTTTGTGGAGAGCAATTGCTGCTGAATTAGGGGGCTATTAATGTCTATTATTTATGGAGCGCCTACTATGTGGTAGTTCATGTGGCCGTTCTTTGGCACACAGGACTACAGCTAAACCTCAGCACAGTTGAATGAGGGAGGGGTCATTGTCTGCATTTTCTAGATGTGGACACTGAGATCTCAGAAGGAAAGTGATAGGCCCAGAGTGAGGGCTCGAACCCCAGCCTAAGTCCAAGTTCCGTGCTCTCCCCACTCTGCCAGGCTGGCGTGTCCTGGGCCAGATAATCATGGAGGGCCCCTCCTGGTGGTAGCCAGTGTCATTGCCCATTTGACTTTGGGGTTGGCCACCCCCTTTCCCTTGTGTCACCCAATGGATCGGGACCCCCTGTGCCCTCCGGGACAGGATGGATCCCAGGCCTCATGTACCGGATCTGGGCACTGGCTCTTCACCCTGGAGAAGGGGAGAGGAGCTGGGGTCAGGGCAAGGCTCAGCTATGCCTCTCTCCACCAGCCTCTCTGCCTGCGGTGCTGGGAGGCCTTGCAGACCCAGGGAGCTGCTGTCTGCCCGCCTGCTGCAGATTGTGCTCCGGATAGCCAGAGCAGAACCCGATACTGGGTGTTCTGTTTCTCAAATGAGCTGAGGGCACGGATTGCAAGGCCTTACTCAGCACTCTGGGCACAGGGACCTGGCACTAGACCTGGCCGGACCCCCTCCCCTCTGTACCCCAGCATTCTTCTCCCCTCTTCGCTCTGTCCTCTTTCTTCTATTGCTGTCTCTTTTCCTATCTCCATCTTTGTCTCTCCAGCTTCAGTTCTTTTCCTGCCTCGATTTTCTCACTCTGTTTCTTTGTCCTCCTTCTGATATCTCTTTCACTTTGTTCTATCCCCCCTCCCATGCTCTTTCTCCCTCCATCGCCATCCTCTCTCTGTGTCTCTGTCTGCCTCTGACTCGCTCAGACATCCACAAAACAGCCCCATTCCCTGCCCTCCTCTTCCTTTGTTTTCTCCACCGCAGAGTGCCTTTTCCTATTCCTAATGCCAAATCCCCACACAGACCACCCCCCCCCGCCCCCGGGGCTCGTGACCTCTATACACCCAGCAGCACGCAGAGCCTAGATGTCAGAATCACAAGGACATTGAAGACCATCAAGCACAAGCCCCTCATTGTACAGCTAGAGAAAGTGAAGATCAGAGAGGTGGGTGGCCAGCCCAGGGTCCCACAGTAGGTAGAGCTAGAACTAGAAGCCAGGACTCAGGATTGGCAGTTCTTTCCATACCACTGCCTCCCCTCCCTTTACCCCACCTAACTCCTACCTACCCGGAAGCAGATGAGCTACAGACATGTGCAGGATAGACACAGGAGACCTCTCTCAAATGCCAATACCGGAGGCTTTCTTAGCTTGAGGTGCAGACTAAATTCCTAAGGCCTAGGTCCCACTCAAGGCCTACCCTCTGCCCCCAGGTGAATTCCTGCCCTTCCCTCTGTGAGCCTTAGGCACTAAAGGGTTCAGTTATAATTCACTGTAAGTAAATCCTGGGATCTAAAAGGCTGCAAACCCCCCCACCCTGCCCCGTTCTCCCCCCACCGCCCACCCGCTGCCTGCCCGCCCCAGCCCCCACCCAGCTCCCTGGTCTGCCTGCCTTTATTGATGCCGGTCTACCGAGAGAGCCATAACGAGGTTCAGACCTCCACAGGTCTCCGGAGGCCTCATTATCCAGGAGGAAAAAAAATGCGGTAGAAAAAAGGAGGAGTGCGAAGGGCAGAGACTGATGATTTCCAGGAATAAGGCAGAAAAGCTGGCCTCTGCTGCACCCTTGCCCCTGGTGCAGTGAGAGCTACAGAAATAGAGCTGCTGTGTAGGTGTTTCCAGGCCAAAGCAGGCCCTGGGTGGCTCCTCTCTTTCCGAGGGGCTGCCTCTGAGCACCAGTGCAAGGTAGAGGGTTGGGGTGAGGCTCTGCTCCAACCCCTGCCATGTGTCTCCCAAATGGTAAGAATCTGAGAGGTGAGAACTGACACTTAATGGACACTTACTGCAGATCATGCCTGGGGTCAAGCACTTTCCTGGGAGGGAGGGAAGAAGGAAAAGGAAAAGGGAATTACCACTCATTGAAAATCTATGATATATAGCCACCATTTGTTAGGCAATTTCATATATCCACCTCATTGTGTCTCTACCACACCCCAGTTAGGTAAATATTATCACCATTTACACACAAAGAAGCTGAGGCTCAGAGACGTTGTCATATGCCCAGTTCACATAACTAACATGGTTGAATCAGCTTTTGAACCCAATGCTACTTATGCTGCATTCCATCCTGCAAGGCATCCACCCTGCACATTTTAAATAATGAATACATGCAACACATGCATTCAAAGGAAACAACATTCAGCCCTTAAGAAGGGAGCAGCACTGGGGAAACCCCTGAAAAGAGATAGACTGCATCTGCATGAATGTTAAGTCCACTCTATGCAATGGATGGATGGAGACACGCTTCGTGCTCTGGAGGGAAATGAAGCCATAGGAGGAGAGATGAGGCCCCATTCTAGTGATTCTTCATTCATTCCTGGACACACTCATACATCCACTCGTTTGATCATCTGTTCGTTTGTTTATTCACTCATTCAATAAACATCAGTTATGTACCTTTAAAGGGCAGGTATTCTTCAAACACGAAGGCTACAGTGAAAAATGTCCAGGCATTTAAAGAGCTTACCCAGAAGAAAGCCAGGAGCTCAGTGACTGATAAGAAAATGCAAAAATAAATTAAATGATATGATTCACTATCAGCGGGTCCTATAAATCCAAGGAGAAAGTCAAGAAGTAAAGAGGGCTTATCATAGAAGACATCCAGGAGGGATGTCGTATCTGGGCCTCAGGATGAGGAAGCTCTCCTAAGAAGCCTTTTCACATGTCCTCGGTTCCACCTGGGGCTCGTTCTCTCTGGGCTTTGTCTTCTAGACACTGCAGTTTAGAAATAGGTCACTTACCTGCCACTTCCTACATTTGTCTCAAAGCCTTTCTGAACTTTGGTCTTCCCGTCAGTCAAATGAGTAAGCTATTTTATACTTACAGCTTCAGAGCCTGGGGGAATTTGAGGAAGTGTGTAGTGGTTTAAAACATAGACCTTGCAATCAGACAGATGTGGGTTTAATTCCTGAGTCTGTCATCACCTATGTGTGTGATTTGGGACAAGTTGCTTAACTTCTCTGTGCCTCAGTTTCCTTTCGTGTAAATGAGAGCCAAAAATAGTACCTATTGTATAGTTATTGTAAGAATTAAGTGAGATGAAAACTCAGGGCATAGGGATTGGAGTATAATATTTGCTGACTAAAATGTTTTGTGTTGATGATGAGAAAGATGATGCCGATGATGGTGTTGATCATAATAGTGGAGGTGATGGTGGTGGTGATGTTGATGGTGATGATGATAGTGATTGCAGCCAGGAGGGAAAAAGTCTCTTCTTCTTATCCACCAAGGCAGGAAATGAAAGCCCTCTTACAAAACCTAGTCTGAAAGGGCTCTGGCTGGGCTAGATGTCTCACTGGCATCAAGAGGAACAAGGCTGACCTTTGAGGGGCCCCATCTGGGATTTCCCAACTTGTGGTGTAAACAACCTGGTCTTTCCTTCAGCTCCCGCTGCCTGCCCCCTCTCCCAAGTCTCCTTGCACACAGAGAGGCCCTGTAGTGAGACAGGTGGGGCATGCAGCCCTGAGTAATAGTGGAAAATCCAAAAGCCTTGGAAAGATAAATAGGCACATGCAGATAGTATAAAAGTCCTTTTTCTGAACTCACGTCAGGTAAACCTCAACTGACAGAAACGTGTACAGCCACACCAAGACACTCCTACAGATGGATTAAATCAGCTCTCAAATAAACAGGGAGGGACAAGAGTCAAATCCCTGGTGGGTCCTAACCCTGGCGTTTCCTACTTCTTGAACCATTACCAAATGCCCCTCCAACTTCCCTGCACTGGCCTGGAACAGACTCTTAGACCCAAAGATTCAAGTATGGGTTAAGGTTTTCAGAGGATGAAAGCAGGTGATTCTCCCCATTTCTGGCCCCCAGACTGGGAAGCAGAAGGGAAGAAAGGAGCTTGAGCTGGAAGGAAGGGAGACCAGAACCACTGATATTCCTTCAGTTGGTCAACATATATTTGTTGACTGGGCTCTGTGTGATCCTGGGGGAAGACAGAGTGTCTAAGACCCAGGGCCTGCCCTCAAAAAACTTAAAGAGTTGGTCCTAGGTTAACCATTTCCACATTATTTATCTCATTGCATCATCACTGAAAGCCTAGGAAATAGATTTTTGGTACCCATTTCACGGATGGGAGAACCAAGCCTCAGAGTGGAAATTTATAAAGCAATTTCAAGTCAGAACTGGAGCCACATCTGTCCTACCTCAAAGCCCATGTTCATTCTCAGTACACCTTATGTGTGTGTTGGGAGAGGGTAGAAAGTGTCAACAGAGACAGTAAGGGTGGCTAGATAGATTTCACACTGAGAGACTGATAGGCAGATCTTCAAGTTACATAAACTATTCCAAGATCTTTAATTAAATTCAGTTTGTACTAAGCTGGTCCTCTAAACTAGGCACTGTAGGTGCAAACATGGAACAAAAAGTAGTAATCCAATAATCTGGAAATTATTATGTATTGGTGAAGTCATTTCTGTTTGGATCCACTCATTCATAAAATAAATATTTATTGAGCATCCTCTATGTGCCAGGCACTGTTCTAGGTATGGGAAAGCCAAAAGTGAACCAGAGATGCTGTGGGGCAGAGAAGACAGGCACCCAACCCAGTCTTAGCCGGATCCCTAGAGTCATGAGATTCCCTTCATTCCAAGCCTACCAAGAAACCTAGTAATTACAGTTTGGCTCCCATATAGGTTTGCTCTCGGGAGAGAATGGGCTGGTCACACATTCTGGGCCATGTGACTGTTCATATCTTAATTAAAATTAATCAACTGGCAGACAGCCGGGAGAGCAAGCCCTGATTGTATAGATTTCCACAGCTGGTACTTGGCACTGTTATCTCTCACTGCAAGTCAAGGCATTTACATCCAGGTTATTTTATTTTATTTTTTGAAGAAATCATTGTAATTTTCCCTAAAAAGTGAGGCATCAATGACAGAATAGGAAAGGAAACTTCTAGAATTTTTATGTTACCCTCATTCCTAAGACTATTTTATATTCCTACTTTTATTTCTTTCTTCAGTTACCTACTTTTAAAAATACCATCGTGTTGGATTTTATATCACGAGCAGACTTAAATCACTTATGGGACAATGGGTTGGTTTCAAGTCCTAATTTCTTCACCTAACATCTGTGGAACTTGGAGAATGTATTCTCCTTATGACAAAAGACTAATGCCCACCACACAGCATGGCAGTGAGAAATAGATGAGATAACGCATAAAGTAATTAACACCATGAATGTACTCAATACATTTTAGATGTGATTATCATTATAATTGTTATTAAAGGAAGTTATAAATGAATACATAGATACATAACTGTAGCTTTCTTTGAGGAGGTTGGGAAAAACGCCACCTGGAAATATGTCTAAAGCAGAAATTTAAAAGATAACCAAGGTTTCTCCAGGTGAGAAGGTGGGGAAGGACATTTCAGTGTAGGGGAACAGCAAGAAAAAAGACACTGAGATATAAAAGCATGTGGCAACCTCGGGGAGGTGTGAGTGGGCCCGTAGGGCCTGACAGCAGCTGACGGCATGAAGAGTTCTCTGTCTCCTTGGGCTGTGAACCAGCAGTTAGTACATTCATCCTCAGCCCACTTGCTCTCAAACTGTAGTGTGCATCGAATCATCTAAAAATTAGTTTTTAAAATGCAGAGTCCCAGGCCTGAAACAAGGCCAAATAATCTGCCTTTTTAATGCCCTCCTGCAGTAATTCTGATAAAAGTGGTCCTCAGTGCACACTGAGAAACTCTGCTCCACACCTTTCTTCCCTCTTCCTGCTGCAGCCGCACACATACATGCACACACACATGCATACACACACACCCTACCCTCTACCTTATCCCCAACTCTACCAACTGGTTAAACATCAGCCAAGAATTCTCTGAAGGGCCTTTCTGATCATGTCTCCAACCCCCAATCCCCGCTTCTCAGCCCTGGTTCCTGCCAGGGAAACATAGAATCATTACCCATGCAGTGAATGCAAATATTATTTTAATCTTATGGCTGCTGTTATTGCAAGTATCCAGACAAATGCTCCATGTAAACGCCAGGGTGAGGTCGGGACTTGGAAGCTCCAAGAAGAGGTGGGGTGGTTGATGTGTTGCAAACACTGGGGTGGTTTCTTGCAGCCCCAAACCTGTCTGACCTCTCTCTCTCCTTCTCTCTGCAGAGAGTTGTCTGTACTGCTGGTCTCAAGTGGTATCCTCACCCTGCTGTGATTCACTGTGTCAAAGGCTGTGAGGTGAGTCTGAGGGGAAGACACCTATCAGCTCTCTAGAAATGATTCTACTGTTGTTATTGTTATATTAATGATGGCTACCATGAGCTGTACCTATTAATTTTTTAAATATCCACTTAACATACATCTCAGATAGGAATCAGCAATCCCATTTTACAGATGATGGAATTGAGGCACAGAGATAATAAGAAACATATATCCAAAAATATAGTTACTGGGTAACTGAGTTGGGATTCCAAACCAGGCTTTTCTGGCTCCAAAGCTTGTGTCTACCTAATAATGGATCTATAAAGGAGGGGAGGAGAGAAGAAATATTGATTTAGTAACTATAATATACCAGGCATTTTACCAATAGTATCACAATTAATCTTTACAGAGCTACGTCAGGCAGATTTTTTAAGTTCCCATTTTACCGATGATGGTTACTTACTTGCACATCACCTGCTTCTGCCCCATATCTTTGTCCTTCACTCTCAACTCCAGAAGTAGTATGGACACCTTAGGCCCAACCACTGACCTAAAAATAGAAGACCCTTTCTGACTCTCAAGTCTTCTGACTTCACATTTGAGCAATTCCTTGGAGTTTGGAATTTCAGAGCTCTGGCACTGAGTATCAGTGACAAGCAGAGGTGCCGAGAGTTTTGGGGATGTCAGCTGGGTTCTCCAGGGAGAGCTGTCCGTGAACCTCGAAGCACTTCTGTGCATGCCTATGCCCCTGTCAGTTCTTCTCAACTGGCAGTGAAAAGGAGGCCCCAAATCTCACCAGGTAGAATTCTGGGGTTGTCCAAATCGCTGTAGTCCCCCGAGAGCCCACTCAGGTGGAAAGGACTAAATTGGGCCCCAGAAAACTTTGTGTTTGATGAAACTCTTAGAATGTCAAAACCAGAAGGGTTTTTCTAGATGATCTGGACCTGCTCTTTTATTTTAAAGATGGGCAAACAGAGGCCCAGAAAGTGGCCAGGTCTAAAATTTGTTGGAATACCAAGACTGGAAGGGTTCTTAGAGTAATGTGGTCCTACCTGTTTGTTGTATATACTGGAAAATGAGAGCCAAACTGGGGAGAACTGGCCCAGAGTTGCACAGAGCTGAAGCATGAACCCAAGTCTCCTGACTCCCGGGCCACTGATTTTTCTCCTCCACTAGGCCACCTGCTGTTCATGAGCCATTCTCTGACCTGTAAGTGTCACAAGATATCTCTAGGTCACACATTCCTCCCTGTGTGTTGGTTAATGACTCCCTTTGACATATTCTAAACACTGTAGTCTTTGAGAACCCTCATTCTCCCAAACTTCAGCCAGGAACAGCAAAACCAAGGCAACATGCTGTAGCTATTGCTTCCTTCCATCTCATTGGATCAGTTCAGCATTTCGGGTAAAGGAGACTTGGGTTACCTGGGAACCCATTCTGCTGAGTCAGCAGTCTGGACAACCAGTGTGACAGCAGAATTTGATCCTCTCTTGACTCAGCATGAGGCCTAAGAGACCCTCCCCTGTCAGGCTCTGAGCCCTGCCAATGATGCTTATCGCCTTTGCCCTTGCAGGCGCCCCTCATCTCTTTCTTTTCTCCTTACCTTAGAACTAATAGTTTGCCTCTTGTCTGGGGCTGAAAAGTATGGTTAGAAGAGATACAAATGCTGGGACCAGAGAGAAGCCATCAACATGGAGTATCTAGTGGTAGCCCTCTGCCCTCTGCCCTTTGCCCCAAGTTGTGTGCCCAAAGTGGTCATCCACTCACTTGTTATCAAAGCTTCACTGAGCGTATATTATGTGCCAAGACTATTCTAGGTTCTCGGGATACAATGATTTTGGTCCAAGTGAAAATAGTAACTAAGTCTTCCCTGAGTCATCTTGTTCCTCGTTCATCCGTCCAGCTATCTAGCCAACATTTTACTGAACAAACATTTACAAAACATATACTAGATAAATGTTTGTTGAATCAAATTACCTGGCATTTTTCTAGGAAATCTAGGATACAAAAATGGATGACACACATTCCCTGTCCATGAGGAACTCACGGTAAAGGAGGTAGACAAAGAGAAAGTTCTAAAATGATGTACCAAGAGCTATAACCAAAGCAAGTAGAAGAGGCTGTAGAAGCACAAAGCAGCCTAGGTTACAAGTAAAGAAATTAAAAGGTTTTTTTGGAGAGGTTGGTTTTTGAGCTAGATCTTGAAGGATGAGCTGTTTGTCTGGATACATTACTGGCAGAAGGAGAGGCATGAAAAATACCAGAGATGCGAGAAATCTCTAAGTAGCAAAGCTTTTCACATGCTGTTTCCTCTGCCTAGAAATTGTCCCTCCTCCACCCCCACCTAATTAACTCATCCTTATGATCTCAGCTCAAATGTCATTTCCTTAGGGGCACCTTCACTGAGCTCCCTGACTAAGTCAAATCCTCCTACTTTATATTCTAATAGCATCATGTACCTCTCCTTCATAACTGTTATCAGAGTTGAAATTGGCCAATTTCATGTGTGATTATTAGATTAAACCCTGTCTCCTCACTAGAATGTAAGGTCTAGGAGAGTAATGGCTATATATTAACTTACTATTGTATCATTTTGCTTAAAACAATGTCTAACACATAGTAGGCATTCAATAACTAGGGTCGAGTAGAGGATGGATGGATGGATGGATGGGTGGATGGGTGGATGGATAGGTGGGTGGGTTGGCATGGCTACCAATGGATGGAGAGGGTATCTATGGGAGAGTAGCCAAAGATGAGAGGAGATTTTTTTCAGGGGTCAAACCAAAAAAGAACCACCCTCATTTATTTTTTCTCCTCTTCCTTCTCTTCTACCCCAGATACTCCTTTACCAAGTCAGTTCCTTTCATTCTAAAGAATAGAAATTGATCTCCTGCATTAGTCCAGTCATATATGCTATGAGGAAGAACATACAGAGCATAGTCCACAGGCAGACCTCCTGAGACAGAGAAAAGCAAAGAGCCTATCATTTGTTTGGTTTTTCTATGTGCCCCTCCACTCTAATATGAATGGAATTATGTGTTCAAAATGGCACCCACCCAGCCATGTGCATGTGAACATATACACCTGAACATAGTTCTTGTCTGTTTTTAGCTCTGTCTTGCAAAGATCATTCTTTAAAGCGTAATACGGTAGTGATGAAATGGAATCTGGCATCATGAGTTGGGAAAATGAAGGTTCTATGGGTGAGAATTTGGAGCACAGATGCAAAAGCCAGATGCCAAGTGGGATGGACTCCATGTAAACTTGGTTGTCCCCACAGCCATCAGAATGGGAAGGAAAGGCCATTGGATCACAGATGTTGTGCTGGGATGTGATAGTTTTAGCCAACTGATGACATCTTCTTTCCCATCAATGAGCCACTGTACGTTAGAGACCTAAAGACACACTTCACTTAGAGTGGTTTCACTTTCATCTTCTTTATATATTAAAGTGTCCCACAATATTGCATTTGATAGGGTAGTGGGTCCACTGCTTTAAGAAATCAGTGGACTGATCTTATCAATTTATTTCACTAGTAGGAATCCTGAGGCTCAGAGAAGATAAAATAAGCCACTTAACCAAAATCACCAAGTAACCAACCAGTTAGCTGAGGTTTAGAAGATCAGAATCCATGTTTTCTATACCCCTGCTAACTTCCCTTTCCACTATGCTTTTACAATCATATTCCATTTGAAAAACATCACTCCAGGCCAAAATTGGTGCTGTGGAGACGCAGATGAAACAGACATTGCCCATGTCTTTGACTTAGCTACAGATACATAAGATCACAGAATATAGTGTGCTAAGTGCTAAAATGGGGAAATACAAGTACTAAGGGAGTCACAGAGACTCCTGAACTTTCCTCTAATATGGCTCTGGGTTCAGATCAGTAATGGCTTGACTTCTTCTCCTTATCTTTTTAGCATCTTTTGAAAGGAACACGGGGAAGGAAAATAAATCAGTGTGTGCTAGATACAGCCTAGAGTAGTGAAGAAAACAACATGGAGTCAATGTAGATTTTAATCACTACACTTCCTCAGCCAGTGTGATCTTGGCTAAGTCCCTTTCTTTCTCTGAGCCTCAAGGTCTTCATCTGTAAAGTGGGAATAACAATGTTTGCCTCACATGTTGTTCAGAGAATTAAAAAAACAAACAAACAAAAAGGTAAAGCATGTGACACTGAGTACGTCTGTATTTCTCTCAGAGGAAAAGGGGCCCATACAAACCATGGTGCCAAATTCCTAGGACTTCTTACGTTTTTATCTTTATTATTCTTGGGAAGTTTACATTCAGCTTTCTACTATATTTACATATATTTTATTATAAATTATGCTTTTAATTACTTACCAGGAAAAATGGGGAAAGGGGAGCTTGAGAATTTTCTTATTATTTCTTCAAGTAAAATGAACACTTTACTTCAGGAAGATGTAACTGGTCTGTCTATGGCTTTGCATACCTCAGTATCTCCTCAAACAATCATACTCTGGTTGGGAATAATTTGGCTAGGTAAGATCTTTGTAAGTATTAGCAGTTAAGTGATAACTTTTCCAAGAGGGTGTTGGGATTTGAAGCCAGGTGGTCTAACTGTTGGGGTTTGTGAGAAGATGAGAGACATTTGAAAGCCTACAGAGGCCTAGATGAAGTGCTGCGGCCAGCTCCCCTCATTCCAGAATGCTAGTAAGACCTCATTTCCTTCCTGCCTTGCTCTCCCTTTATAGCCCTTCATAGGAGACAATTACTGTGATGCCATCAACAACCGGGCCTTCTGCAACTATGATGGTGGGGATTGCTGTGCCTCCACAGTGAAGACCAAAAAGGTAAGCCAGTGCCCTCCTTGCTCACTGCGTCCCCCATGCTTCCCCAGCTCACTTGTCCAGGATGACCCGTATATGCTAGAAGAGTCCTTGTTGTTCGGGTTGTGTCAGTACACTACCTTCAAGCTTTATTTTATTTTATTCTTTATTCTTTTTAGACAGTAGTTGAGCTAATATGTGCTAGGCCCTGAATGAGGTGTGAGAGACTCATGGGTGATATATGTTGATGTGGTCCCTGCCTGCAAAGCTTAGAGTCAGCTATAAAAGCAGACAATTACAAGAACAATATGAGTACTTTTAGAAGGGAAGGACTTAGTGCTGTGGAGTTCCTGGGGAGGGGCCTTGTCATATCTGAAGGTTTGGAGAAGATTCTGCCAAGGGAGTAACATCAACACTGACACTTGAGGAAGGAGGTGAAGGGGCAAGAAGGTGAGCAGGCAAAGAGTGTTTTGGGCAGGGGAATGACATGTAAAATCCTAGAGACAACACAGATTTTAGAGTAGGGCTTAAGTCTAGGGGAAGAGAGAAGAGGGGGCATTCCCAACAAGGTTACTCATGACCTTCAAGCATTTTCATGTCCTTTTTTTCACACCTGTGGAATTAGGGGGGAAGGTCTTGGTTGTGAACAAAGTCATTCATGACCTTAGAGCTTTTTCTAATGTCCTTTTTTTTCACAGCTGTAAAATTGGGGGGGGGGTGTCTTAGTTGTGATTTTCATCCTTTGTGTATTAGGGTACACATAGGAGTGATTTACGTGTTTATAGTAAAAGTGGATGACATCTTCGAGATGGACATCAACCACACAGGGAAGAGTGGCCACTTCCACTTTCTTGATGGGCGTTGGGACCTGAGTTTGGAATTCTTGCTGAGAGATGGGAAAGAAGTGGTAGACCTGGGCAATCCAAGTAGAGAATGGTTCCTGTGATCAGTGAGTTGACAGGAAACTATTTCTATATTTTTATACTCATCAACAGTCTGAGCTGAAAGCTCATTTGATCTCAAACATCATTTGATCTAATCTCTCCTTTTAAAGAAGAGGGAACTAAGTTCCAGAGACAGGAATGGACAAAGAATCATAGTCAGTCATAGCAGAAGAGCCGTCTGTGATGATCTGGTCCAAACTTTTCATTTTATTAATGGGGGAACCGACCAAGGCCTAGAAAGGAGGAATGATGTGTCCAAGGTGGCACAGTGAGTGATGGAGAGAAGCAGAGCAAGATTCCTGGCTTCCAATCCAAGTCCCTTTATACTGCAGCATCCTAAAGAGAGTTGGTTCCTTCAAGAAAGATACTCCGATCTCACTTATATGAAATACTTAGAATAAGCAGTGCATAGAAATCAAAGTTGAATAGTGCTTACCAGAGGCAGGGGTACGGGGAGGCCAAGTCATTGTTTAGGAAGTATTGAGTTTGTTTATGGTGATGGAAAATTTGGCAACAAATACTGGTGATGGTTGGACAACGTGATTGATGTAATTGGTGTCACTGATTATACACATGAAAAATGTTGAATTGGCAGATATAATGAGATATATATATATATACACCTAAACTATTCTTACTGTTGTAAAATATAGGCAACAATGAAAAAATAAACAAATAACATAAAAAAATACTCTGAGCCGATAATATGGGATGAATAGGGCAAGACTCAAGGATTACACTCAAAGAAGAGGACTGTTGCTGCATCTTTTGATTGACAAATAATGAAACTATTGTTCTCTGAGGTTGGTCAGTCTTGGGCTCAGAGTACTTACAGGACTCACCTGAGTTCACTCAGCTAATGTGGCAAAATCCAGATTTGAACCCAGTTCTGTCTGGCTCGAGAGCCTCGCTGTTTCTCCTGCATGGGGCTGAGTCTCAGAAGAGAAAAGCATTTGGGAGATAGGACCTTGTCCTCAGCACACCTGGGCATGACCCTCCCAGTTCTGGTTGGAAACATTTCACTGTGAACCCAGACTGCCTTGGCAAAGGTGAAAGCAGCTTTTTAATGCAGCAAAGACAGTTGATGAGGTTCCCAGCCTTGCCAGTCATCCTTGACATCCCAGTTGGCCCAGACAAGAGTTTCCCCTGGGCATATACAGGACAGAAGAAAGGCTTGGTTTCTGTCTCCAGTTTCAGTAGTAGGAAGCCTCTCAGGGTAAGAAAGTGGCTGGAGGCTGGCTTCCTTCCTCTCATGCTCCTGCCCTTATCTGATGGACCTGTTTAGGGCCCACTTATACCCTTGACCTCAATCCCATATCATGGAAAAATCTCTGCGCCTAAGCAGCGGATCCCAGGCTGGCACTCAGAAACTCACCCATACTGCATATTTGCTTTAAACATCTTCCTATGTTCTGTTATTTAAGTAGTTACTATGTGCTGGGCTGTGGGCTGGGATCTCTGGGCATATTATCAGTATCATTTAGACCCCAGAGCCACCCAACAAAGTAGCAAATTAAGGCTAGGAGAGGTGGAATCATTTGTGCAAGATGAGCCAGCGGTGTGGGATTTAGGATTTCCTGACTCCAAACAATCATAGTGGCTAATATTTATTGAGAGCTTACTGTTTGCCAAGCATCGTGTTAACTGCTTTTACATGTGTCATTTCATTTAATCAGTACAATAGCTCTGTTGTAGCTGTTTTCTTTTATCTTCATTTTATAGGTGATGAGACTGAGGCTCAAAAGGGTAAAGTCACACAATAAGTGGTGGAGCTGAGATACAAACCTAGTGAGTCTAAACCACAGAGCACCTACCTCTAACTACTGCTCTGAACACCTTGTTACGGTGGGCTTGTATATGGTCCAGGTATCTTGCCCTTCCCCTGGTAGATGGGCTCCTTGCTTTGTAGACCTCCTGGAATGGGGTCCTGGGTATGAACTTCAGGCCCAGGAGCAAGTTCTCAGCACCTTCTCCCAGACTTCCTTCTTGCCAGCTCTCCACCTAAACCTCTTACCGGTTCCCAGGGCTGAGGCCTCCAAATCCCTTGGCCAAGAGTAAGGTCTGTCTGCTCCCTCCATCCTCCCTCTCCTTGTTTGTCTGTACAGACACCAGCTGTTCCCCACATCTGCTTCATGAGGTGACCTGTGCCCAGCTGGCAGACAAGAGGAAGACAGTGCAGGAAACTCCATCTGACAGGGGGTCCAGTTTCCCAGCAGACACCTGTCTGCAGGGTGAGGCAGACAGAAAGGGGCAGGACTCAGCTTCTCAGAATGTCAGTTTATTATTTTCCTGTTGGAGCCTTGAGAGCCTCGAATACAGAGCAGATTTCCAGAACAGTTTCTCTAAGAGTTTCTCTTCATAACCGAAAAAAAAAAATCGCTTTATAATCGGAATCATTCTAAGCAAGCATGTGTTAAGGATGTGAGGGAGGAAGGGGGAACAACTTTAACATATTCAACATACCAAGGCTTTCTAAGGTGTGGTGGCCTGGAACGCTAGTTATGGTCATGTTTTAGGCAGCTGCCAAGAGACTGATTCTGGAAGATGTCTGGGGAGTTGGGGTGAGTCCCAGCTCTGTGACTTATTAGCTTGGTGACCTTAGGCAGGCCAGACTCACCTTGGGTTTTTAATCTCTTGATATTTGTATTAGCTCATGTCTAAGGACTCTCCACATGGCTTCCTGAGTGAGGTGATTATTGAGCAGGAATTTGAAGGCTAGTTAGAGCTAGGACTGGTAGAGAATGAGAAGAGGTTAATCGCAGTAGCATGCAACAAAAGATGGCGTACCCAATTGCTGACACTAAGTGTAGGGTTGCCATATTTATTTGCTAAATCTGGCGACCCTACCTAAGTGAGAACATGTTTTCTCAGGAATGGACGTTCAATACAACGTGTACCCCATGGATCTAAGGAGCCTAGTGTTTCTATGAGATATGTGAAGACAAGCAAAGTCATTGAATGGAGAGCAGCCTTCTTAGCAGAGTGGACCATGGCCTACATTGACAAAGAGTTGGTTGGTGCCGTACAGAGCTGAGGATGTGCACTGATGTCTTTTCTCAACCCAGCAGCCAGAATGGTCCTTTTAAAACAATTTAGATCATATCAGACCTCTATGCAAATCCCTGAAGAGCTTCCCCATTTTACTGAGTAAAAACCAAAGTCATTCCAATGGCCCACAAGTCCCCTACATGCTCTTCTGGCCCCCATTACCTCTCTGACTTCATTCCCCACTATTCAGGCTCTCGCTTACTCAGCTCTGGCCACTCTGGACTCCTTGCTCTTCCTTGCACAGGTCAAGCATCCTCCTACTTTACCACCATTGTCACTGACAGTTCCCTTAGCCTGGAGCACTCTTTTCCATTTATCCAGTGATTCACTTACTCACCTCCTCCAAGTCTGCTCAAGTACCATGCTCTTGATGAACCCCACACTGACTACCCACCCTACATCACCTCCAGCACTCCCACACCAATTTGTCTTGCTTTCCACTTTTTTCTTCCTTCCATAGCACTTATCACCTTGACATATAGTATAAGATGTAGTTATTATTTATTACCACCACTTTCACCTTGCTAGAATGCAAATTTCATGAGGGCAGGAACATGTGTCTGTTTTGGTCACCGTCGTATATATACCAAGTTCCAAATTACCTCACTGTTGCCAGTCCCATAGTAGGTGCTCAGTTAATATTTGTTAAATGAGTGTGTGTAGGGTAGTACCTGCTATGTGAAGATACTGTGCTAGGCCATGAGCAAGGTGAATTTGGTCCCAGCCACACTGAGTTCATGTCTTGTGGACTAGTGGCTGGACATTTAGAGTATAATAAATGCTGACGGGAACGCAGCAAGTGAGGAGGCAACTTCAAAGGTGAGATCTGAAAAGTTCAGTAGGTCTTATCCAGGTTAAAGGAGTAGAGGGAAGCCCTAGGTGAGGATGGGAAGGAAAGAGTGTTTCTGGCAGAGGGCACAGCCTTTGCAAAGGCCCAGACATAAGGGAGACTATTAGAGAAACAGTAATTCCTTGAGTATAGCTAGGACACAGTGCAAGGGGAGAAATGGCAGAGATGAACCTGGAGGGATGAGCAGGACCCAGGACTTGAAGACTTTTATAAGCCAAGCCAGAGGGCAAAGGAGTAGAAGGCTTTCTGGAAGAGATGATGAATGCAGTGAACATGAAGGATGAGTAAGACATAACAAGAAGGTTAAGCAGATTAGACTAACTCCTCCTTGTCCAAAAACCACTGGCTTCTGGAGTGTTACAATTCTTCCCAGTTGGGGTGCAGCCTGACTTTCTCTTGCAGATGAAATAGGCCCTAATTTTAATTTAGTCCTATCAGGGTTGCTATGAGTCGGAATCAACTTGATGGCAATGGGTTTGGTTTTTGGTTTTATGAGGAGTCAGACCCTTCTAGCCAAAAAAGTTATCATCACATCACCTTTGTTAACATCATCATCACCAACATTGTCATCACTAATATCACCATCATCATCATCACCATTTATTGAGCACATACAAATGTCATGTGCTGTGCTAAGTGCTTTGCCTGAAATTTATATTTTATCTAAAACTATTTCTATGTGGTAGGACTGTTATTAGTTCCTTTTTAGAGACAGAGAAACTGAAGCCGAAAAAGGGACATTGCCTGATATCATACACAGTCAATAACAGAACAAGGATTCAAACCCAAGTCTCCTCATCGAGGCCAGTGATCTTCTCTATATAACCACTTTATCTACTTTTAAACAAGCCTCTATATTCATTGATTTACTCCATGCCCTGTGCCAGGCGCTGTATCTGGCTTTACCCCCAAAGAGCTTGTCATAGTTGACATCACACTTTCATCTATTTACATCTCATTCAATCTTTCTTTCAACATTGACAAGACCCTGAGACTCCATTCATTTACATATTGTACACGGTAATTGTGACAGAGACCTTATGGCCTTCAAAGCCTAAAATATATACTGTGTGGAGCTTTTCAGGAAAAGATTGCCAACCCCTGTTTTATTATCTTGCTACTCAAAATGTGGTCCAATGGCCATCCACACCACTCCTGAGCTATTTAATAATGCAGGGTCTCAGACTCCACCTGATTATTGTCATTTAGAAAATGCGTACTCTCCATCTTCTCCCTCTTGAGTATATTTTCTAAGACATAGTATTTTGGTCTATGTATGTGTACAACTGAGTGTATGAGCCTCATGAATCAGAGCTTTGAATAATCATTATCTAAATATCCACAGTAGATTAAAAAATATTATGAGATAGAAATTTAGTATTAATGTACAATTTAGAGATTCTTGAAATGTTATCTCAATAACGTTTCAAAATAATATTATAAGGAAAAATTATAAAAGACTATAAAATTTTATGAGTGTCCTGGCTAATGCATCCACCCAGGTTATCTTTGCTGGTATTTGTCTTTGATTAGGCTATTTTACAACTCTATAGAGCTAGAATAAGCAGTCCTGGTAGTGCAATGGTTAAGTGCTGGGCTGCTAACTGAAAAGTTGGCCGTTCAAACCTACCCAGCAACTCCACAGGAGAAAGGCCTGGCAATCTGCTTCCATAAAGATTACAGCCAAGAAAACCCTACGAGGCAGTTCTGCTCTGTCACACAGGGTCTCTGTAAGTCAGAATCAACCCTATGGCACAGAACAGTAACAACGACATAGAGCTAGAAGGAGTCCCTGGGTGGTGCAAACGGTTAACACTCTTGGGTGCTACCCGAGGGGTTGGCGGTTCGAGTCTGCCCAGGCGTGCCTGGGGGGAGAGGCAAGGCCATGTATCTCCAAAGATCAATCAATGAAGACCCAGTGGAACACAGTCCTGCTCTGGCATACATAAGGTCACCATTAGTTGTGGTAGACTCGATGGAAACTAGAAATAGAGCTGGAAGTTAACTTGTAGGAAACTGATAGTAATGCAAGTAATTCCTGTCCGTAGAAATAGAAATTGTGTCCAGTGGAATGCAATTTGTTATCAACCTGGGCCTACTGACCAGTTTTGCCTCTGTTTATAAATTCATTATCAGATTATAAAGCCTAATATTTTGAGATCTCTTTTGAACTGGTTGTGATATCTTACTTCACTGATTACCTCATTAATTACTGAGTTAAGTAAAATCTGTGACACATTAACAAAAAAAAAGACCCTGAGACTCAGAGGGTGAAATGACTTGCCCAAAGTCCCGCGGCCGGAAGGTGGCAGAGCAAAGGCTTTCAGACCATCAGTATATGATGCCTCTTGCTTCTCCTCCTGCACACTCTCTGCTTGTTACCTCCCTGTTGTGTCTGAGTCAGAATCCAGCCGTGTCTGCCTCCCAGGCCCAGACGAGACCTGCAGCCAAGGCCTTGTGGTGCATTTGGCTGGGCTGTGTTACTGAGCTTCTCACACATGCAGATGGAGGTGTTAGCCTGGACAGCTTACCCAGCGGAAGAAACCTCCATGCTGGAGCACTGTTTCCAGCCCAGAAAGAAATGGGAAAGAGTCCTGGCCTTTAGTCATTGGCCAGGGCTTGTTGACAGAACCCCAGAGTGGGTGGCCAAGCCATTTATGGGGCATCCTAGCCACATGGTGCTAGGAATCCCCAAATGTAAACTGGCCACCACGATGTTCATGCTGTGGGTGGTAGGTTTTCTTGGGAGGCCGTCTGGGGAAGAAGGTGGGAAGCTGCACGGGGAATCAGGGAATCTGATAGGCAAGCTCAGAACACTCACTATATCGGGGTGTGACTCCTCTCTCTGTGACTCAGTTTCTTCCTCTGTGAATAGGGGACCCTGACTCCTGCTCTGTCTACCTCCTGGGGGATGGTAGCTATGAGTGGCTACAAACATGTATGCAGATCCCAGGCCACTTGCCAGCCCTGTGACTCACCTCTTTGCATCTTAGTTTCCGCTAAGATATAAAATTAGGGTTGCTGGTAGGAGTGAGTGAGAAAATGTACATTGAGTTTATCTCAGTGCCAGACACATAATAAGGTAATAAAAGGATACTGGCTATTAAAAAGACAGCAGCCAGACTCACCAGGTTGTGAAGAAAGTGTCTTTTTCTTACTCTTACTTGCTGAAGGGCTGTCAGTCTTTGGAGATGGGTCTGAAATCCTGTATCCTCTACTTATCAACTAGTAGTGAGGTCCGAGGCAAGTTTGTTTTGTCTTAAACATTGAGAAGCCTCTATTTTCTCATCTGCAAAATGGGCAACTAATAAGGATAGCCTCACAAGGTTGTGTGATGTCAACAAGCTATTATATGGAAATCATCAGGCTCAGGGAAGGCCATCAGGAATTGTTAGCATTTATGAAAAAATGGTGTTCACTACTGTGAACTTGTATGAACAGGCTTCATGGAAGTCTATTCCAGGTCAGACCAAGGAACACCTGGGAAAGTGGATGGAGCTGGTGATCTCCACCGATTTCTTTCCAGCTTTAGGCCCTTGATCAGTAAGTAAGCTTGTGACTAGAGGAGATCCCAAAATAGTCTCAGCATGGGCAGTTTTCAGGGAGGTAAGAAGGAGGGTGGAAGGAGGGAACAAGACATTGTGCATCTCTTCTGTGCCAGGCGCTGTGCCAGCTGGTTTGTAGATGACATTATTTCATTGATTCCTCCCTAGAAGTCTGAGAGCTCTTTAGGAAGGCAACATATTACAGATAGGGAGACTAAGGTTCACAGGGCTCTAGGGACTTGCCCAAAGTCATGCAGTTCCTTCATGGAGCCCACAACTGATCCCCGGCTTGTCTGCCTCCCAAATTCCTAGCGAGAGCTCAGTCAATGAAGCTGCTATTACAAACATGTGGTGGAGACAAGGAGGCCTCTGGATCTGCCACCTCAGACCAAACCTTCCAAACTCTGTCATATTCTGATTGAGTTTCCTTGCCTTACTTTCCAGATGACATTCTTTCAGGAAAATGCTGAAACTGCCTGGGCCAACCTGGGGAGGGAAGAGTGGTCGCACCAAGCCAACATAGCCAAAGTGACCAGGCTGGTCTGAGAAGCTAACTAGTGGCAGAGCCCTGCCAGTTGATGGTTTCAGAGAAGCTGGTGGAACTAGGGAAGACAGAAAGGGGAACATGAAAGACTGAGTGTTTGGGGGAAATTTCCATTTGTAATTCCTTCCTAGACAAGGCATTGCCTTCTGCCTTCTCAAACTGAGAAGAATGTTCAGCCAAATGGGAACTTAGAGACCAGTAAGATCAACTCTGAATGCACAGATGGGAAAACTGAAGCCCAGAAAAGGGAAGTACCTTGTACAAAATCAGGTAGCAAGTAAGTTCAAGAAAAGAGGCTTCCAAACATGCATCCTGCCTCTATCTCCATGCATTGATTTACTGAGTACCTATTATGTATTGTACAAAAACTCAGTGCTAGGGATGCGATGTTGAACGATAGACATGGTCACTGCCCAGACTGAGCTGACAATGAACTGAAGAAGACATCAACCAGTTTAGGACAAGTAGGAGGTAAAGATAGGTTCCTGTGATGTGGAGTGAAGGTGATGATGGCATCTTTGGATGGACCAATGAGGAAGGAGGTGATGCTTGAGGTGAGACCTGAGGAGAACAAGGAGCTGCCAGTGGAAGGGCATTTCAGGCAGAGGAACAATAGTGGCCAAAGATTTAAAAGCAGGAAAACATAGTATTTGAAGAACCAAAAAATTTTTTTTAAAATAAAAAGCCACAGAGAGTGAGGGGGAAAGGGGAACCAGGTGAGCTCTAAGAAGTATGTGGAGGTCAGATCTTGCAAGGTCTTGAACTTGTGGTAAGGCTTTGTATCTTATTCCAAGAGGTAAAATGTGCTAAATTGCTATCTGTGTGAGGTGCGGCAGGAAATACAAGAGACACATCAGATGTAAAACTGTCCTTAATGGGTCTCAGAGCCCAATGGGAAAGTGGTACAGAGTGAATGGTACAGAAGACATTAGAGGTAACTGGATCACTTTAATTCCAATTAGAATGTGGGCAAGGACAGGAGAAGGGGAGAGATAAGGTGATGGGTGAGTTGGGGACAAAGAGATTGCCCAAGTCTAGGAAGATGGGAGAGAGGGCACAATAGGCAGGAAAGGCGTCCCAGTTGGTGAAATGTAAGCGAGAAATTTAGATTCAGCACTCAAGCATTCAGCATTGAGTATCTCCTAGATAGTAGCCCATGTCCTAGGGGCTTTCACGTGTTTATTCTTGTTTGGTTTCCACACCATATGAAATACAGTATATATATATTTTTAATCTCCAGATGTAGAAACCAAGGGTCATGGCAGTGAAGGTATTTTCCCAAAGTCACTCAGCAAATATGAGGCAAGCGAGGATCACAATCCAGGCCCTAAAACTCTCGTGAGAGTACTCTTACCACTCTTCCTCAGTTACTTGGATTTGGACTCAGCGCTGCCTTCAGTTTCCCCCATTAAATTGGAGAGTTTTCTCTCTATGCGTCTTCCAATTCTAACATTCTGTGCTTCTCTTGGAGCCAAAGAGGTTGCAGGAGAATATTCACAATGGAGGCCACAGAAAGTAAGTGTCTGACCAGGAACAGCAAGTAGTAGACAGAGACGCACTGCACGGAAGAAAATGTTTACTCCAGCCTCAAGCACCTATTAATTTTAATTTGAAAGAGTAACAAAGGTGTGTTAGCCATGGGTACAAAGGAAGAGACAGTCAGAGAGAGATGGAGAAAGGAATAGAAATTTATTCATTCTATGGCTGAGGCCCTTGGGAAACAATGAACAAGACAGATAAGGTCCCTGCCTCATTAGCCACAGAATTGGTGGGAGGGTTGACAAAACAAACAAAAAACAGTGGAGATTAGGTAGATAGACAGATGGATAGATAGATACAGGCACGTAAACATACATAGATATAATTGAGCACTTAGCATATGTCAAGCACTGTATAATAAGTGAATTATCTCACTTACCCTTCATCACAACCTCAGAAAGTGGGCACTATCATCATTCCCATTTAATGGATGAGTCAAATGAGGCTCAAACAAATTGTCACATGCCCAAGGTCACAGCTCAAGCAGATGAGAGAGCTGGGACTTACACTTAAATCTTACTGATGTTCAATCCCATATTTTAAATTATTGCAAAATTACTGCAAAGAGGGAGGGAGGGAGGGAGGAACGGAAGGAAGAAAGACAAAGAGGCAGAGAGACAAGAGTTGGATAACAGAGAATGAGGTCACAAGTGCATGAGAGAGATCAAGAGAGACAAAGATGCTGTCTGAGACTATGTGAGCACTTGGAGACCCTGCCTAGGCAGGAGGCGAATGAGGTCATTAAATCCATCTGCGCAGATGGGGGCCCTCTAGGGAAAGTTGTATGCAAATGTCATGATGCAATGAGGTGAAAGTGACTTGCGTTAGTGCAGGCTGGGGCTCAAGCAGGGACTTCACTCTGCTCTTTGGAAAGTCCATCTGCTGCATGAGGAAGACACTTGCTCTGCTGGGCTCTTCCTATCAGCTTCTAGAAAGGAAAGCTGGCCCAAGGTCACAGAGCATGGAAAGGGATGGACTGGGAACTGGAAACTCAAATTTCTCACTTTTTTTTTAATGTTAAAATCTGTTTCTGAGGGCCTTCAACTACATTTTGTATGTGAAATATTCCCTATTCAAAATTTCAGGCCACTAGAAAATAATCTGAGTTCGCCTGAGACAGGCTTTTGCTGTTTACATCATTGCCTCCTAAAATCAACTTGCCAATATACAGTTAAGGAGCGCTGGTGGTGGACAGCTAAGCTGCTAACCAAAAGGTTGGTAGTTTGAACCAGGGCTTTGCATTTCTAACAAGTTCCCAGGAAGTTATGCATAAGAATCACCTATAACTTCCTGGGAACTTGTTAGAATTGCAAATTCTCAGCAGGGGTTGCAACCAGAAAGAACTAGTTGGAAGCCCTGGTTTGAACCCACCCAGCAGCTCCACAGGAGAAAGACCTGGTGATTTGCTCCTGTAAAGATTACAGCCTAGAAAACCTTATGGAGCAGTTCTACCTAATATAACTATATTAAACAACTTTGGTTTAGTACATTCCAATTTTTCATCCATGATTTCATCCAGCCCTTATATTTGTTTCACAGTACAGGTTGGGTTTTATCATACCATCCTGTAGATAGGAACTTGAGGCTCAGAGAGAAGTAGCTTGTCCTACTTTAAATACCAGAATTGTCACTTACTACTTTGGGCAAATGACTACCCCTTTCTGAGCCTCAGTTTCCCCATCTGTAAAAGGGTACCTATCTTACAGAGTTGTCAAAAGGATTCAGTGTTTTCCTGTTTGGAAAATACTTAGCACATTACCTGATCCAAGTACTCCCCTCCCCCTACACTGCAAAGGAACTTCTCTGATGGAACCATGATGGTTTTGATAACAGTTATCACACAGCTAGCAACAAGCAGAACCACAACTTGAACTTGAATCTTCTGCTCCCCAAATCCAGTGATTGTCCCCTGCCCTGCACTGCCTCTCTGAAAATTATTGCCTCAGACTCAAACCACGTGTGTTCACAGCTTCTCTTTTTCTCTCTCAGGTCACCCCCTTCCCTATGTCCTGTGACCTACAAGGCGACTGTGCTTGTCGGGACCCCCGGGCCCAAGAACACAGCCGGAAAGACCTCCGGGGATACAGCCATGGCTAAGGAAGGACAAGGAGTTGTCAAAGCATTCCCAACGCCAGGACCCGCATCCCTTTGGTATTGATTTCACAGTCAGCTGCTCAATGGAATGGCCTCTCCACACCAGGGATCCTTAGCACCCAACCGGTCTGCCTTTAATTTCACCCAGGAAGGACTCACAGTGGGGCAGATGAACCAAGTCTTGCCATGTTCAATGATGGAATGGAATCCCATCCCAAAGTTTTAGATGGATTGCAAATACAGCATGCAGTCACAGAGCCTCCTAAAATTCTAACCATTTGTCACATGACCACAGCAAGGAACATACTCTGTATCTAGGAGTGTGCACATCTGTTGTTAGAATGCATGCATGCATACACACCCATACAAACACCTGTATAAGGGCAGTTTTGGAGACAAAGTAAAGAGAGACTAGAACAAAACTCAGTCTTTCCTTTCCCAAGCTCCTAGCCAACACTGTCCTTGAAAGAAAGAGAGTTGCAGAAACTGCTAAGACCAGGTATTGAGATGCCAAGATAGCTTGCACCCTGAGGCTTGGAATATGCGGGGCATGCACACTTGTGCGGTCTTTTGGGATTGGAAGTTAAATGGTCTCTGGCCACCTACCTTCTAGGAAACTAGGACCCAGGAAGAGGTAAAGAATCCAAGGTATGCAAAGTCCCCCAGTTCTTCCTCTGCCATAGCGATTTTACCCCAACTCCAAGGTATGAGGCCAAGCTGGAAAAGGCTTAGGATTGGAACATCAAGGTGTTATACCAGCCCCCTGCTTGAGGCTTGAGGTCATATTATTCTTCCAGAACGCCCCTGTTCTCTGAATCTTGCCCTGGGACCACATTTGCTGCTACTTTTCCTGCTGCTCTATCCTATACATTGAGTAACCCAAGATGGTAGGACTAGGTTAGGAAAAACCCCACACAACCAAAAAGTCTGCCTTAAAAGTGACCCACTTTCTTCCACAGCTCCTCACCTCTTAGCCCTTCTGTAAGGGAGAAACCTTCATTGGCCCACGTGGTGAGAAGTTAAGTCCTCCATGGGTGGCTTCTCATCCTGGAAGGGAGTTGAGGGACCTAAGATGCTGGAACCCTCACTGAGAACCCAGAATGTCTAAGCCAGTGTTTGATTTTTGCAATCAAGAGGAACAGTGTTAAATTTCTACGATGTTGGAGTCATCTAGAGACTCTTGGAATTGTAGGGACTCTTAGGTTGTTATTCTTATCCCAGCTTTCCTAGCTCACCAGGCTAGAGTAGGCTTTGGTTCTGAGGACCTCACTGTTGCCCCAAGTAAGTCAAATTCTGGAGACAGAGGATAATCTTGGATACGATTAGTCTAGACTGTGGCCTAGACGGCCATCAGAGGGAAGTCAAACAGTTCATAGCCTCAGTCCTCAACAACCCAACATGGTCATGGTGTTTTTCATATAGTCTTCCTGCTACCAGTACTCCCTTCCACCTGTGACTGGGTAACCCTTCCCTTTCTCCCATGTTCAGCCTCCAAAATTAAGAGGAAATTAGTCAAACGCACATGGAAGCCCCCACCTCTTTTGGGACCCCTTTGCCTCTCTTTAATAACCCGAATGGCATAGTGGTTAAGAACTCGGCTGCTAACAAAAAGGTCAGCAGTTCAAGTCCACCAGTTGCTCCTTGGAAACCCTATGAGGCAGTTCTACTCTGTCCTGTAGGGTTGCTGTGAGTTGGAATTGACTCAACGGCAATGGGGTTTTTTTTTGCCTCTTTTTAGCCAGTTGCCCGTCTACTGCCTTTGAATTAATATTGGAAGAGATTAATACAGAATGAGTTGGAGAGAATGGTTAAGTCTGCCATACTTTCTGAAACCTAGAGCTGAGAATGTGAGATGAAAGGGTCTACATTAGATGTATCACATAAAGATTGCTGTAGATCAGGTCATCTCAAGTCTGAGTGAAGACAACCAATAAAAACCAGAATCTAGCATAGGAATGGGAACAATCAGGCATGTGTGTTGCTCCTCCTCATTCCTGCATCCAAGGCAGACATTGTTCATCAGTCATGGCCCTTTATACCATGGGGACCAAAAGCAACTTCAGAAACTTTCTTATTATATCACACTCAATAGCAATTACGTTGATCGACAACACTTGAGAAGATATCTATTGGCCATATCAAGTGTTTTTCACACAGGTGCCCACAGACAGGGAAGCAGTGTTTAGGTAGTGGGCATGGCTTTTACCTTATTACAAAGTCTGAGACTGGGTTCCGGAATGGAGAGGCTGCCACCACTGTTAAGACAAAGTTCAAATCCTTTATGTTTCGTCCTAACAAACCCATATCTCATTTATTTTCGAGATTTCTTTTCTGTGGTTACCAGGACCAATTCTTAGCAAATAAATAAATAAATAATAATATTTGAATCTTGATCCCATATTGGCACCCCTCTCCAGTATCTTAGAACTCTTGCCAACTCTTAAGGCCCCTCTCTTGTCCTAGTCTAATTATCAACGTGTCTCCTCTTAGTGTTAGCTGAGAACGTTTAAGCTAAAAAGATGACAATGTCAGCCCTCTGAGTGGTTTAACTACACCAATAAGTAATGCAAAAAGTTTTGAAGACCCAAAGATTACATCACAAAAGGTGGGGTTGCAGGAACCACAGAAGAACCTCACAGGCTTCCCTTAAATCAGTCCTCATCCTCTTTCTTCCTCTACTTCCACCCTTGTCCATTGCCACACTCCCCAGCTCAGTGACCCTTCCTAAAGTCTGACTCCTATCTTCAAACTCAGATTGAGTTGAGTACTTCTAAGTAAAAACACACCCAGTCTCCTTACTATCATTCAAACCTATTAAATCACAAATTCATGTTTGCCAAGGATATTAGGCAAGAGGGACAACCTGATCCATGGCTAGCCCCATACTGACATGGAAGGTGTAATTTATAGGTCCATTTCAAATTTTAGTGGAGGAGAGTCAGCTCTATTCGTGCAAAGCGCTGATTCCCAGTTTTGTTTTCTTCCTGGGAATAAACTCATTGTCTCATCCGTTCAATCACCTTCAGTTTAGGACATTAGAGTACTCACAAGGAAGCAACACTGAAGTTCAGGGGCTCTAAAACACTTGGCGATTCTGGGTCTGAAAAAGTATTAGCCCACTAGCAGCAAGAAAGAAAAGATAAGGTGGACAGTCCTCTAAGCTCCATCTTGGGAAGCATTTCCAAGCCAAACCCTAACTGCCTGCCCAAGGGACTTGTATTACTCCCAGCTTCTGTGCCAACAAAATTTTAAGGGAAAACAGTCCTTGGGAAGTTAATTTTAATGGATAAATTGGGGTGTTAAGACAGGGAGAGATCAACCATCATAAATAATAAGACTTTGAAAATGGAAGGTACCAGCTGCTACTCCTGTCTTCAGCATATTGAGTCGCTGCCTAGACAGTTCTCTTGGTCTTGTTCCCACCTTGGCCAATGCTTAAATGCTATTTGTTAAAAATAATCCTAAGAGACAGACTTCAGCTACCTCCCTTCCAGGTTCGATTTAACTTGGTTTTAACTGTCAATTTGTTATAGGTCTTACCTGTGTTTAAAAAAAGAAAAAGAAAGGAAGGAAGGAAATGGAAAGATGAGGAAAGGAAAGAAAGGAAGGAAACCATAAAGTCAAGTTAAAAGTTTTGAGAGGTTTTGTTTTTTTTTTTGTTTTTTTTTTCTGGAACTACTTCAAGTGAGAAAATAAAAGGAAGAAATTGATGGTGACAAAGCTGTACAGATAGAGATTAATAGAAGACAAGGCAATAAAATGGAAATAAAAATGCATGATTAAAAACTAAGAGAAAAAAAAAAAACCCTATTTTTGTGTTTCCTAAAGGACGTTGTTCATTCTACAGACTGAGTAGGTAGATGCAATCATAAAGATTTCCCTAGAAGACATAGAGTTGGCTTTTATAATGCTGTCATTTTCTGTACATTGTAGTAGGTCCAGGAAATAAGTAATTTTCTCCCTTGATATGTTGTTGTTGGGGGAGTGTTTTTGTTGATTTATTTGGTGGCAGTCAGTGGTAGTAGGGAGTGGGGAGGGCTTGGTGTTGGTTTTACCAAATATTAAGGGACATAGTGTATCGTCGTGCTTTTCACATTATAAAATGTTCGTATTTACCAGTATAACACTGGGCTTTATAAAGACTGCACTCAGAATCACACTGCACAGTCCAATTTTCTAAAAAGCTGCTACATGACCAGACAGGTAATTCCAATGGGTTTTAAGTACACAAAACAGACCATACCAAACCAAATAAACAAAAACATAAAAACTAGTAAACAAATAAAAGACTGTACTTTTAACTTATTAAAATTCTGCGAAATTGTTACCAACAGTTTGATTTTTTAAAGAAATATATAATAGCCAAGAGAGGAATGATGTCCCTAGATTAAGAACCTGGAATTCTTGATTCCAGGCAGCAATTTATTTGCTCAGTGATCTTGAAAAAGTCATCAAATTGCCTCTCCGTTTGCCTCAGTTTCTCTAGCTACAAAATGGGGATAATAATACTTACCTACCTCACAGTGGGAGGGCAAGGGATTGTGAGGCCCTGAAATTTTAAATGGGCTGTGGCAATCTGTGAGAGCCAAGGCTTGACACAAAGTCCATGGGTTACTTTTCAAGAACGCACAGGCCCATTGACCATTAAAGAAAGAGAGGGAGTGCTCATTTGCTATCTCAAGTAATAAAGATAGAGCTCCTGGGTTATCGTCCACCTTAAGAGAGAGGCCTCTATTTGGGAATATTTCATTTTTTTTGGTAAATTGGATTTTGTTCTTTCCCTTGTTCTGGCCTTGACCAGTTCTATAGTTTGATTAAAAGACAATTACTTCCTACACTGTAAAAGTTAGCTTACTGTCGTCTATTCCAGACTTCCAGATCATTTCTACCTGTACAGAGGAAGGGAGTCCCTAAAATCCCTTCTTCAGCAGACACCTCACTTCTCAGACTTAAAATTCCACATCAAGTGTTCCATTCAAAGAATAGGTGCCCATCCAGATGTGAAATTCTGAGTGCAGACAACTCGGGGCTTCTTAAACTACACACCAGCAGTCAGTGAGGAGAACTTTGAACAATTATTGAGTTGCTTTCTTGGGTCTCTATAATCAATAACCTGTCTGCAGATATCTATCTATATAAAGATATTATATATATAAATACAAATTTACATATATATGCACATGTATATATTGTTGTACATATATGTGTGTGTATATATATACTTAAATGTAATATTTACAAAATAAAACTGTGATCTCATCTAGAGAAAACGTATTCATACTACAAACTGCTCTTCCATATTTATGTATCATATTATGCCTTTTTATTCTTGTTATAATTATTATGGGTATTTCTAATTATTATGATGTTGAAATCGTTTGGCACCTTTTGGAAACTACCAAAAAATGACTCTCCATTGAAGTGCTTAAAATCTGTCCTCATGAGAATTCTAGTGGCCTACTGTAAAAAAGAAAAAAAAAATTAAAGAAAGAAAATAATCTAAACACCAAAAATAAAACATGATTCTAATCCTTCTTCTGTACCTCACGTGCATAAATTTGCTGCTCCTATTTTGGGTTTTATTTTTTCCTGTTTATGTATTTTTATGGATCTAAGTTAAGTCTTTCAGCAATATATAAAAATGTAAATAGTAAACTTTATTTATTAAGAATGTCATCCTTTTTAATTTATATTTACACAATTGTTCATCTAATTTATTTTTTCTATACGGTTTTAAATACTCAGACATATTTTGCTGTTCATGATATTTTTACCCTGTTCTTGTTGATTTGTCTTTCCATACTGTTTTCTCTGGTCTCAATTACAGGTTGGATCTCACAAAAAAATAATGTCAAAGACAGAAATATTTTGCCACTGTTGATTACTATACCTAAAAGTTCTATATTATGAAAATATATAATAGCTTGTATGCTTCAATGTGTAGTGGTCTGTTCTTTGTCTGTGGTGGAACTCTAAGGGACTCTGGTAGATACACACTGAAGTGGAAGAGAACCCCAGGGTCTAGAATTAGATCAGTGTTAACACAGGATTGAACTCAGTATACAGTCAGTCCTCTACATAATTAATTCCTTAAAAAAATCTATATTTTGCGTATGTAAAAATTGGAAAACATTTTTAAATGCTATAAGAGAGTTCAGTTTTCAGGGGACTAAAGCATTTATCATTTCCAATTATACCTTGCCTTCTGAATATCTTCAACAATGTACATTCAGCATGGTCCTTGTTTTTTTTCTTCATAGTTGAATACTCAGCCAACCAGCTCATCAGCTGGACATACAGCAGACAATAAGATTTTGCCGCTTTTTTCAGTCTGTCTAATGTATCTTATCTTTCATCATGTAGTAGCTGTGTGATCCTTGGCAAGTTATTTAATTGGTTTAAGCTTTAGTTTTCTTGTCTGTAAAAGGGCAATAACATAATTCCTAAGGTTGCTACTAAGATCACATAAGCTAGATATGTCAAGGGTTGAGAATAGCGCTGGACATATATTAGCTCTTGTTATTATTATGACAATTATTAATACACTTTTTTTTTCTGATTTCTACTTATTTTTATAAAAGAGTTAAAACAAGATGCACTCAAGTATCCAAGTGTTTGCACAGGCATTGACATGGAGTGCAGGTACTCCATGTACACTGAGCTGCTGGCTGACAATACCACCATAAGGCAACTCAAAATGTATGTTCATCTGCTGATACGTGACAATTTAAAATCTGCACAAAAAAGGCAGTTTGGGGACATTGAGGTGAATTATACATAAGGGAAGTCAAGAACTACCCACAGCAAATTTTTAGACTTTTTACAAATATAACTCACTGTTAGACATAAGGCGGGGGGGGCGACCAAAAAGAAAAAAAAAAATCGTTGTTAAATTCTGCCAGATAACTGTTTTTTCAAAAGTAAGATAAATGATTAAAGGGGATATTTTTTTTTCCTCACTTCTAATCAATTCACTGTGAAGACTGAAACAAGATTTAGAGAATAGTTTCATGAAAAAAGGTAGATAGTTCTGAAATAGAAAGATTAAGAGATGAAGTCTTAATATGGCTTTTTTTACTACTTGGTTTTATCAGCAGAAACAGAATGTCATGGGGCAAACTCTTAAAACACAGGTGATCTCAGTTCTTGTGTCCTTCCCTTCGTTTTCCAACTCTAACACATACACCTGCGCACACGCACGCACACACGCACACATGCACACACGCACACACACACACACACACACACACACACACACACACAGAGTAGTCGGAAAATTCACTGGACTTTAGTTGCCTTATCTGTCAAATGGGAAAACTTCTACACTTCAAAGCAGGCAGAAATGTTCAGCATTTGGATCTATTTATATATGTCCTCCACGTTTAAAGTTTGTCTAATTAAGGAAAATAGTATCAAAGTTTAAAAAGGGGGGGCAGGCACTATATCATGCTATGTTGGCATTGGTAAACCTATCCAGTTCTTAACTTTCAATACCAGAAATAAGAAACTAGGAAAAAAACACAGCCTGTCTGGCCCTCGACTCAGAAGAAAGCAAAGCTTTCTCTGGGTGACTGTTTAAACTCTCTGAAGGAATGAGGTTTGGGGTGAAAAAGAGCAGTGACTGTACAAAGGCAGGGGCTAGGAATCAACAGAACCAGGTCCAAGTACCGTCTGCCACTGTGACCTTAGGTAAGTCACTTACCTTTGCTAAGGTGAGCAGTTGGCAATGAGAAAAAAGCAGGAGAATTTGTTTAAGCAAGGTGGATCAGCATCTAAGTAAAAGAAAGGCGTGGCACTTTTAAGGAACTTAAAGACCTTTGTGCTTAGAAAGTAAAGACAGAGCAATGGTGTTCCAATACAAGATAGAGAGGTTATCAGGGGACTGAGCCTTCCATAGCCTCATGGGCCATAATAAAGAGTCAGGTTTTACCCTAACAGCAATGTGGAGCTGTTGAAAGTTTTTAATGGAGATTAACATGGTCAGATTTGTGATTGAGAAAGATCCCTCACTGGCAGTGTGAAAGAGAGAGTGGAAGGAGGTGAGCGCAGACGTAGGGAGTTAAGAGGACATTGTGTAGTCCAGGAAAGAAATGATGGCTGTTTGGACGAAAGCGATGATAGTGGGTGGACAGAGATGTTTTCTATTCTGTTAAAAGGTGAGACTGGATGAAATAGTCTTTAGGGTCCCTAACACTCTGTGATTCTAGAAACCCATTGCATATCTCTGCTATTTACTTCTTGTGGATTTCTTTTTTAAATAATGAACAATCAGGGCAGGGAAATCTAGTTATTTTCTAAGACCTAAGCACAAGCTAGTAGTCCCTGGGTGACACAAATGGTTAAACACTCACTACTGACAGAAAGGTTGGTGTCAAACCCACCCAGAGGCACTTTGAAAGTAAGGCTTGGTGATCTGCTTCCAAAAGATCACAGCCTTGAAAACCCTCTGGAGCAGTTCTACTCTGCACACATGAGGTCTCTATGAGTTGGAATTGGATCTACGGGAACTGACAACAACAAACTCCTGCTGTCAGAAAATATAGAGACCTAAGACCATGTGATCAGGTTGTAGGTTTGGAAGTTCAAGTAATATTCCTGATAGCTCCTTTAGTGGTTTCATCAAGATAAGATCTCAAGATGAAAGGCAGGCTTTTGGGGAAGGGGCCAGAATGGAATCAGATGAGATATGATATCACAGCTACTTACATGTCGTGTTCCTGGGCAGTTCTTTACCTCTTTTGAGTTTCAGTAGCCTCATCTATATAACAGAGCTACTAAGGAAAATGTGTCCTAATTTAAGCAAAGCACCTAGGAAGGTGCTGTCATACTGTCATATAGTAACTGCTTAGGAGATGTTGGTTGTTACCCCTCTGCCGTCCTCCACTTCTCCGTCCCATCCCTGACTAAATATGACTCCATAGCTGCTGCACTCTGCAGACCTGGGTAAGAGGTGAGGGCATGCAGTACACCAAGCCCCAGCTCCCCAGTGTTTACATGAAGGAAATATGCGCGCATCTCTTTTACATCACCAAGACTGGGGATCTGCAATCCATTAAATTTGATTCCATCTCTGTGAAACTGGACAAATGTCAGTTACATGCTGAACAGATTGAACAGGTCCAGAGTGAAGACAAGTATAAAATTAAAATCAGCATTATTTTACTTTCTGGCTTGTGCTATGAAAGGGTAACAGTGAGAGCAGTGGGTGAGAGGTCTCTTTCATTACGACATGGAAGTGAATCGGGTTCTCTTCTAATTCTCACAAAAGTACTGTGATACAGGAATCATTAGTCCCATTTTTAAGGAGCCCTGGTGATGTGATGGTTATTACTTGACTGCTAACCAAAAGTTCAGCGATTCGAACCCAGGAGCTGCTCTACGGGAGAAAAGACCTGGTGATCTGTTCCCATAAAGGTTTCAGCCTAGGAAACCCTATGGGGCAGTTCTACTCTATCCTATAGGGTCCCTATGAGTTAGAATCAACTTGAGGGCACACAACAACAGCAATAGTTCTATTTTTATAGAACTGAGGCTCAGAGTTGAAGTGATTTTTCAGAAGGAGCATCCCCAAAATCAAACCCCAGTCTCTTGCAGATTTAAACATTGTATTACACTGGCTCTTCTCATGATTATTTTGAGCCTGTTTTAGCCCAAAGAACCATCATTTAAATACTCCAGGGGTGGAAATTGTTTCAAAGTAATGTCAATGCAGACTGACTGGTAGTGGTTGCAGTGCTGGGTTGAGAAGGATTCTTAAGGTGCATCCAGGCTCCAGGGGAAAGGAGGTGATGCAGCCTTGTGCAAGTCATCTCACCTCTCTGAACGTCAGTTTCCTCATCCATAGCTACCTAATATGGGAAGGGAAAAGACAGTGGCAATATAAATGATATATTTGCTTTTCTGTGTTTAGTACTATTTCTTCATTTGTAAAATGAGGAAATTGAAGGTTAGATTGGGGAGGAGATTCCGCAAGGTTACATATCATGGTAGCCGCAGAGCCCCACTTTGGCCTTACTAGCCAGTACTCTTTCTTCTCAACCAAGATACTTCTTGCCTAACTTGACCAAAGACATCATCATCTTGGTATTCTCCTGATGCCCTTGAACAAATTACTAACCAGAAACCATTATAACCAACCATTACGTTAACTCCTTGGGCTATGACTTGTACTAATTGAGGTTTTTTTTTTCCCCCCAAAAGTTGCCTTCTATGACCAGCAGAATCTTGGTTCTTCGAACAGCACTGGTCCCTGTCCCAAGCTTGTGAGGAGAATGGGTCACGTGCATGTCTCTAGCTATCCCATCCTTTGCTGACCAGTTACTGTGGGAAAGACAACCCTTATAATAAGCCTAAAAAAAGCCACATTTACTGAGCAGTCATCTTATATCCATTCTTTTCATTTAATCCTACCAATAATGCTACAAGGAAAGCATCTTTAAGCCCACGTTGGATGAGAATACTGAGGTCCAGAGGGATGAGATTATATAGCTAATAAGTAGCAGAGTCAGGATTTCAACCCAGGCCCGTCTGATTTCCAAACCTCTGCTCTCTTGCCCTGGCACTCTCTCTGTTTTCCTGTGCTATTTCTCTCCTTATCATCAAATAAATGGGCAAAGGGTTTTTCTTTTTTTTTTTGTTTTTGTATTCCCCCTCTTTAGAGGAAATCCCTTCTTTCTGGGCCTTCATCTTCCCATTTTCAAAGTGACTGTGTAGGACTTGTTTTTTAAGGCCCTTTCCAGCTCTTATTATTGATTTTGTGATGGATAGTTTGGAAAGTTCTGGATATTAAGTGAGAGTTTACCTGAGGTGAAGTGCGGCAGGGGGTGGGGAGGGGGCGGCTGGGGGAGGAGGTGTGGTGGTTAAGCCATTCTAGTTCACTTGGAGAGATACTGGCTTTGAGAGCATCATTCATGCTCTGTTTGGAAATGAGCAGTGTTGGTTTGTAGAATGAAGAAGCACAGTCCACAGTGAGGGGAGACTTTGGGTCAGCATTTGAAGCACCTAGAAGGGAAAAGTTAAGTTTACTTATAGCTCATGTATCGTAGTCATCTAGTGCTGCTATAACAGAAATACCACAAGTGGATGGCTTTTAACAAAGAGAAATTTATTCTCTCACAGTCTAGTAGGCTACAAGTCCAAATTCAAGGCATCAGCTCCAGGGGAAGGTTTTCTCTCTCTCTCTGTTGGCTCTGGAAGAAGGTCCTTGTAATGCATCAGTCTTCCCTTGGTCTGGGAGCATCTCAGCGCAGGAACCTCAGGCCCAAAATACATACTCTGCTCCTGGCACTGCTTTCTTTGTGATATGAGGTCCCCATGTCTCTCTGCTCGCTTCTCTCTTTTATATCTCAAAAGAGATTGGCTTAAGACACTATCTAATCTTGTAAATCTTGTCAACATAACTGCCATTAATCCATCTTATTACATCATAGTGATAGACTATACAACACATAGGGAAATCACATCAGATGGCAAAGGGTAGACAATTATACAATACTGGGAATCATGACCTAGCCAAGTTGACAGATACTTTTGGGGGGACACAATTCAATCCACGATATCGCCCAATTTCTACATGTCTTCCTTCCCATCGCTTTAATTCCCATATTCAATGCATATGGGCATTCAGCAGGAGAGGAGGGCAGAGAAGAGATGAGAGGCTTCTTACAAGGAGTAGCACTTGAGCTGAGCCTTGAAGAGTAAGTAGGATTTGAGGAAAGGGAAAGCAGGGCAGTACAGCTAAGGAAACTGCAGGTCCATTTGACTTTAGGACTCTATTATCTCCCTCATTTTCATCTTCCTCCAAATGTATGAGGGACACAGAGGTGGTGTCCTCGACAAGAGGTTGTCTGTCAGGTAGGGTGCTCCCCTGTGGCTCTTCACATGAGCCTGTTTGGGCTTTCTCAGAAAAGGAGCAGCTCGTTCTCCTCAATGCCATTGCAAGGAACACATTCTTTTCCAGGATTAAAAAACATTTAAAAAAAAAACACACACATCGAGGCAACACAGACCATATGTAGGAAGGGAACTGACTAGCTGTCCCTTTTTCTCCAATTCCTGAAACATAATGGGTCTATCTATCCAACCATCTGTACACACACACACACAAACACACACACACACACACACACACAAAGAATCTCTCTATCAGTACACATCAAGGGAGGCGCAATTCCCTTCCAAGGAGCCAGACATAGATCTTAATTTCCAGACTGTTAGAGCACCATCTAAGACCCAAGCTCAAACCTTTATTATTTCTCTTCCACTAGCAGAATGGCTTTCCCTCCAGTTGTTACAATTTTTTCTCTGTGTTGATATTTTTAAAACATTTTCCAGGAAGCACCCTGCCAAATGCTTTCCTCTCAAACATCTGCAGTTCTCCTGTAAATCATCTTAACACATACAAAAACATCAGTTGTTGGGACTCTACTCACCTGTAAATTTAGGTTGTCTTCAGAGCCTGAGATTTGTAAACAGGCTCACTTCTTCAAGAGTAGAGCAACCCAAATTTTAGCTTGCCTAAGCCCTTCATGGTGGACTCTGCCTGTTTTGCTAGGCTTGTCTCTTGCTTCCACCCCATCCACCACCTACCCATCCCTCACTTTATGCCCCAGCCAAACTGAACTTTTTTCAGTTACCTTCCCATGTCATGTCCTCTTAGTTTTGTGCTTTGGACTCAGGCTGTTCTCTCTACCTGGAACACTTTCCCTTATCTAGACAGAGCTCACTCCTATTCATTCTTTGAGTCTCAACTAAGATACCATATACATAATTATTATTATATATTACATTGACTGTAGCCTTGCTAAATTAAGTACTTCACACATATTCACTTATTTAATAAATATACCAACACATTGAGATAGATATAACTATCAGTATTCTCATTTTACGAATGAGGAAATTGAGGCAATACATTTTTTAAAAAGTTTTCCAAAGTCATATGACTACTAAAGTGTTCAAATCTAAATTTGAACCCAGGCCATCTGATTCTGAGCCCCCAAACATTATGCCTAATGACATCTCCTTGAAGCCTTCTTTGACTCCCACCAAGCCTGGCAGGGTACCCTGTGAATTTCTACTAGTACCAGTCCCTAATTCTTTCATAATTACCTTAACCATACTACACTAATTATTAGTTACTTCAGAAACACACAGAAGCTGCCTCTCATTCAACCTGTATCCCCTGGCTCACAGTAGGTCTTCTGTGATTGTTTGAGGAACAAATGGATAAACTTGGATGAAGCCTGAGTTAAGTACCATTCATGAACAAAACACAAGCTAATCCAATTAGTGATATAAACTCCAGGTTGTGACTAAACCCATTAAGAGAAAAAAGTTTTTCAGCACTTTAGAAATGCTTGCTAACACAAAAATCATGCGTCAACCAACCAACCGTCCTCATTTGTTTATTAAAGCAGGTGCCTGAAGTACGTATGAATATATATATTCAGTAATTCCAACACTTATCATATTGCAATTGCCTGTACTTTGGATAACGGGATCAAATATGGAGGAGAGTTTGGCTGATTAAGTGGAAGACTAAATATTTAGAATTTGGATGCTGAATGGAGAACTGGGGCATACAGAAGGCCATCTGAGCACCTGAGAAGGGGTAAGTATAAACAAGACTGCCCACCCATCCTGGCGGTCCAGTGATTTTCGTTTGGAAGGTAAATCTCAGCCTCCACAGACTTGGTGGTGAGAGATTGCTAAACTAGGCTTGCCTCAGGCTAGGATGGGTGCTACAACCAGAACCTGAACCTGGGGCCAAACGTCCCAGTGCTGACGCAAATGAGGTGACCTCCTGGATTTACATGCTCTTCCTTTTTTTTTTTTTTTTTTTTTTTTTTTGTGCTGTAAGTGAAAGTTTACAGCTCAAGTTAATTTCTCATTCAAAAATTTATACACATATTGTTTTTTGATATTGGTTGCAATCCCCACAATGTGATAGCATGCTCTCCCTTTTTACCTTGTGTTCCCTGTGTCCATTCGTCCAGTTTTTGTCCTTTCCTGCCTTCTCGTCTTGCTTTTGGGCACGAGTTGCCCATTTGGCCTCGTATATTTGATTAAACTAAGAAGCACGCTCCTCATGTATGTTATTGTTTGTTTTGTAGGCCTGTCTAATCTTTGTCTGAAAGTGGGCTTTAGGAGTGATTTAGTTCTGAGTTAGCAGGGTGTCCAGGGACCACAGTCTTGGGGGTTCCTCCAATATCTCTGTCAGACCAGTAAAGTCTGATCTTTTTTTCATGACTTTGAATTCTGTTCTACATTTTTATTCCTGTTCTGTCTGGCACTTTTCTGTTGTGATCCCTGTGTCAGAGCAGACAGTGGTGGTAGCCAAGCACAGTCTAGTTCTTCTGGGTTCAGGCAGGTGGAGACTCTGGTTCATGTGGTCCTTTAGTCCCTCAGGCTAATATTTTCCTTGTGTTTTTGGTTTTCTTCATTCTCCTTTGCTCCAGACAGGATGGGACCAAGAGATGCATCCTAAATGGCTGCTCACAAGCTTTTAAGACTTCAGATGCTACTCATCAAACTTGGATGTAGAACATTTTCTTTATGAACTATGTTATGCCAGTTGACCTAGATGTCCCTCAAGACTGTGGTCCCCAGCTCCCAGCCCCAGCAACTCGGTCCCTCAAGGTGTTTGAAAGTGTCTAGGAAACATCTATGGCTTTGCTTTGGTCAGGTTGTGCTGACTTCCCCTATATTGTATGTTGTCTTTCCCTTCACCAAAGTTAATACCTGTCTACTATCTAGTAAGTGATTTCCCCTCTGTCTCCCTCCCTACCCTCGTAACCATCAAAGAATGTTTCTTTCTATGTGTAAACCTTTTCTTGAGTTCTTATAATAGTGGTCTCATACAATATTTGTCCTTTAGTGACTGACTTATTTCACTCAGTATAATGCCCTCCAGATTCATCCATGTTGTGAGATGTTTCATGGATTCATCATTGTTCTTTCTTGTGTAGTATTCCATTGTGTGCATGTACCATAATTTGTTTATCCATTCTTCTGTTGACGGGCATTTAGGTTGTTTCCATCTTTTTCTATTGTGAATAGTGCTGCAATGAACATGGGTTTGCATATGTCTATTTCTTATTTCTCTAGGGTATATACCTAGGAGTGAGATTGCTAGATTGTATGGTATTTCTATTTCTAGCTTTTTAAGGAAGTGCCGTATCATTTTCCAAAGTGGTTGTACCATTTTACATTCCCACCAGCAGTACATAAGAGTTCCAATCCCCCCGCAACCTCTCCAACATTTGTTATTTAGTGTTTTTTGGATTAGCATGTTCTTCCTCTTTTGATACTCAGGTTTTAAATGAAAAGGTCACTGGTTACCAATTTGCAGAGCTGATGGTTAGCCAGACCCCCTAGGCTTAGACTGGATCACACAGTGATGTCTGGACCATCCAGACTTCTGATCTCTTGATTCACTTTTCCAGATCAGTTAGAAATTTGACTCCATTATTTTCAATTTTTCACAGGTTTTCTGTTAAAGCCACCCACTCTCCATTTCTTTCCCATATAAAATTGGCCATTCTCCCTTTCTTCTTTCTTTTGCTTTTTTCCTTTTCTTCTTTGAGTTTTTGGCTCCAGAGCAATTGGCCAGAAGGAAACCATGAAGTGAAAAGTGATAGGCTATTCTGCTACCAGAATGGTACATAAAGACCTTATTGATACCTCACTGTACTTTTGCTAAAGCCCAGTTTCCAGAAGGTAGCCTGTATGGTTCTGAATGATCTAGCCTTGCACTGTCTAATGCAGTAGCCACATACGGCTATTGACACTTGAAACATAGCTAATCTGAAATGAGATGTGCTGTAAGTGGAAAATACACACTGCATTTCAAAGCCTTCATACCAAAAAAGAATCTAAAATACATCTGTGATGGTTAAGATTGTGTGTTAATTTGGCTGGGCCATGATTCTCAGTGTTTATATGCGATTACCTCCATGATGGGATCTGCTGTGAGTAGCCAATCAGTTGAAAGGGAGTCTCCTTGGGCATGTAGCCTAAATCTGAATATAAGAGGACATTCTGGCTTTTGCCCTTTCTGGATCCTGCAGCTGCCTTCTGTTCATCTGACCTCTAGTTCTTGGGACTTGAGCTAGCAGCTTACCTGCCAATCTTTGGATTCGTCAATGTTCACAGCCTGTGAGCAAGAGCCCTGCTCTGCAACCTGCCAATCTTGGGTTCGTCAGCCCCTATGGCTATGTGAATCAGGAGAAGCCTCTTTCCTGATCCACGGACTTGGGATGTTCCAGTGTCTATAATCGCATGAGCTGTTTCCTTGATATAAATTTCTCTCTCTATATATGTATTTATATGCCTCACTGGTTTTGCTTCTTTAGAGAACCCAACCTAAGACAACATCATTAACAATTTTTTATATTGATCACATGTCAAAATGATAATATATTGGATATCTTAGGTTAATAAAATATACTATTAAATTTCACCTGTTTCTTTTTACATTCCAAAATGCAGTATTAGAAAACTAAAAATTACATATGTGGCTTGCACTATATTTCTATCAGGCTGCACTCACCTAGCCACTATTTAATGTCCAGCTACTCCTCACAATCTATGATGCAGTCACACTGAATTCTTTTTAGGTTTTCTACCCTGGTGGTGTAGTGGTTAAGAGCTATGGCTGCTAACCAAAACAAGGTCAGGAGTTCAAATCCACCAGGCACTCCTTGGAAACTCTATGGGGCAATTCTACTCTGTCTTACAGGGTCGCTATGAGTTAGAATCCTCTCTACTCAATGGCAGTGGGTTTTTTGGTTTTATCCTTCCAAGTTTTCTATCACTACTCAGCCTTTATGTATCTGGAATATTCTTTCTCCCCCTCATCCCTCTTTACCTGGCTTACTCTTAATTCATCCTTTAGTCCAGAGTTTAAATATTACTTCCTTGAAGTGGTATAGTATGTGTTCAGCCCCCCAAATTTGGGTTAATGGCCTCTCTTCTGTGACTTCATGATCCTCTCTGTTTTTACCCATCACAGCATTGGTTAAGCTGTTGTAATTGACTCTTTTTGCCCCTCTGAACTGTAAACACCAAGAGGTAAGGAACTGTTACTGTAAATGGTACATAACAGGTGTTCAGTAAATACTTGAGGAAAGAATAAAGGAAACAGAAAAACCAAATGAAAGCCATTGCTGTCAAGTCAAATCTGACTCATAGCAGCCCTATAGGACAGAGTAGAACTTTCCCATAGAGATTCCAAGGTGGTAATCTTTACAGAAGCAGAATACCACATCTTTCTCCCGCAGAAAGTCTGATGTGTTCTAACCACCGACCTTTGGGGTAGCAGCTGAGCACTTAACCACTGTGCCACCAAGGCTCCTTAATAAAGGAAGTAAGGAAACTAATTTGATCATACTGCATTAATAGGACACAGCCCTCTGAAACAGAGATCCACAATCTATGGTCTGCTTTTTGTAAATAAAATTTTATTTTATCTATTTGTTTATTTCTTTATTTATTTATATGCTCACTCATTTACATACCATCTATGGCTACTCTTGTGCTGCAGCAGCAAAGGTGAGTAGTTGTGGCAGAGACTGTATGGCCCACAAAGCCTAAAATACTTACTGTATGTCTCTTTAAAGAAAAAGCTTGCTGACCCTTGCCCTATAAGATGGTACCCAGACTCTTCATGACATGTCCCTGCTTACCAGTCAAGCTTTATCTATGGTTCGCCATCTATAATATCTCCTCATTTCAGGTATGCTGAAACCTTCCATATTCTTTTGTTCCTCCATCCCATCGTCAGACCACACAGTAACTCTCATCACTCTCTATTATGTATGTTTACATACAAATCTTTTCCCTCTAGACTGTGAACTGCTTAAGAGCAGGGACAACTCATTTGTCTTAGTTATCTGGTGCTGCTATAACAGAAGTATCAAAAATGGATGGCTTTAACAAACAGAAATTTATTCTCTCACAGTTTAGGAGGCTAGAAGTCTGAATACAGGGCACCAACTCCAGGGGAAGGCTTTCTCTCTCTGTCAGCTCTGGGGGAAGGTCCTTGTCATCAATATTCCGCTGGTCTAGGAGCTTCTCAGCACAGGTACCCCAGGTCCAAAGGACATGCTCCTCTCCTGGCTCTTCTTTTTTGGTAGCGTGAGATCCCTCTCCTCTCTGCTCCATTCTCTCTTTTATATCTCAGAAGAGATTGACTCAAGTTACAACCTAATCCTGTAGATTGAGTTCTGCCTCGTTAACATAACTGCCTCTAATCTTGCCTCATTAATATCTATAGAGATTATGATTTATAACACATAGGATTATCGCATCAGATCACAAAATGATGGACATCCACACAATACTGGGAAACACAGCCTAGCCAAGTTGATACACATTTTTGGGGGACACAATTCAATGCATAACACCATTCATTTAACAAATATTTATTGAGTACCTAAAATCAGGAAAGGTGTGCATCAGGCTTGTATCATTTCACCATACTTATTCTATCTGTATGCTAAGCAAATAATCCGAGAAGCTGGACTATATGAAGAAGAACCGGGCATCAGGATTGGAGGAAGACTCATTAACAATCTGTGTTATGCAGATGACTCAACTTTGCTTGCTGAAAGTAAAAAGGACTGTAAGCACTTATTGATGAAGATCAAAGACTACAGCCTTCAGTATGGATTACACCTCAACATCAAGAAAACAAAAATCCTCACAACTGGACCAACAAGCAATATCGTGATAATCGGAGAAAAGATAAAAGTTGTCAAGGATTTCATTTTACTTGGATTCACAATCAACGCCCATGAAAGCAGCAGTCAACAAATCAAATGGCACATTGCACTGGAAAAACCTGCTGCAAAAGACCTCTTGAAAGTGTTAAAAAGCAAACATGTTACTTTAGGGACTAAGACGCACCTGACCCAAGCCATGGTGTTTTCAATTACCTCATATACACTTGCAAGCTGGACAATGAATAAGGAAGACAGAAGAGGAACTGATGCCTTTGAATTGTGGTGTTGGTGAAGAATGTTGGCTATACCATGGACTGCCAGAAGAGCAAACAAATCTGTCTTGGAAGAGGTACAGCTAGAGTGCTCATTAGAAGAAAAGATGCCGAGACTTCGTCTTACATATTAGGACATGTTATTAGGAGGGACCAGTCCCTGGAGAAGTATATCATGCTTGGTAAAATAAAGGGTCAGCAAAAAAGAAGAAGACCCTCAATGAAATGAATTGACACAGTGGCTGTGACAATAGGCTCAGGCATAACGATTGTGAGGATGTGTTGTATATAGGGTCACTAAGTGTCGGAAGCAACTGGATGGCACCTAACAACAGCAATACTGTATTTGTAAAGTGCTTAGAACTGTGCCTGGCCCACAGTGAGTGCACTTTAAGTGTTACCTATCATTATTATTATTGTCATTGTTAATATTATCACCTAAGCAAGGGCATGTGGCAATGTTAGGTGACTCATTGGCAAAATGGGGACAATAATATCTGTTTTGCCCACTTTGCTGTGGGAATCCGATTAGAGACATCAGTGAGAGGACTTTTGTAACCTGTAAAGTGCTCTCCCAGATGTGAGCCATGCTGATTATTATCATCCAGATGTGTGGGCCAAACCACTGCAGACACATCTGTCAGGAGCAAACATCTGGAGGCCTGGCGTTCCATCATCACAGCCTCTGCCGCCCTTTCCCCTCTCTGCTCCAATTCCTTTCCCCACACAGCCCCTGCTCCTACCCAGGGGCAGCCTGCCAGTTCCTGGGTTGCAGCAAGAAGAACAACATTCTTCCGTTCTCTATCCAGTGTGGAAATTTCACCTCTTAACAGTTTCCATCACGTCAGAGGTGCACTGAGGGTCCATTAAGGCTTCTTATGGGAAGGGAGGAGGGTGTGGGGAGAGAGAAGGAATGGGAATCCCTTTTACTGGGATTATACTAGCACCCCTAGGAATCTTTCCATCTAGTCACAAGTGCTCTAAGTGGGTCATGGCTACTGCTGGAATGTGATTTTTTAAAAATAGGCCAATAGCAAAAGAATGCTTCATTGAATTAAAGCACATATCCATTGCTTTTTTTTTTTGGTCCCAACCATTTTTCTTCATCACTTTCCCAAACACAACAGTGTCTGGATTAATTCTCAAAGCAGTTTTGGACTTGAAGCTGAGACCAACTTGTAGGGAGTCCCCAAAAGTAAGGCAATTCACTTCAATACATATTTATTTAGCCTTAACCTTGTGCCAGTCACCGTGATCAGCACTAGAAGGCCAGAAGAGAATGCAGCACTGTGCTGTCCTTGGAGATTGTATAGATTTTGGGGCAAAGAGTCACAAAACCCTGAGCTTTCCATCACATGGCAGGACTGGAGTCCCTGGGTGACACAGTTAAGTGCTTGGCTGCTAACTGAAAGGTTTGTAATTGGAGTCCACCCAAAGGCACCTCAGAAAAAAGGCTGGTGATCTACTTCCAGAATGTCAACCATTGAAAACCCTATGGAGCACAAGTGTACTCTGACACACATGGGATTGCCATGAGTCCGAATCGACTAGATGGCAATTGGTTTTGTTTTTTGTTTTTTTATGGCAGGGCTAATATAGAAGTGATCCTTGGTGCTTGGAGAGCTCAGAAGAGGTAGCAGATAGCTCACATGTGCGTTGCCTGAGCCCAGCACATAATCAAGTACAGAGTAGACTTTCCACAGGAATATCATGAATGAGCAAATGAGCCCTATATCTGAGGGTTCAAGGAAGTCTTCCCAAAGAAAAGAATCTTCAATCATGCTCAAATATACACGTCAGGGTTCATAGATTCTAGGTGGCAGCAACAGAGTTGGCACAAAGGGACCTTATAGCAAGCATTTGGGGCACTTGACTCACAGCTTAAAAGGAAAGGCTGTTGAACAAGACTTGAAGCAGAAAGCCAGGCAATTCAGAGGCTCAGTGGCAAGAAGATCTCAGAAATCATATCCAAGCTCTACGCTAAAACTCAACTGTTTCTCTGTTCAAGATTCAGAGTCTTGGGAGTAAGACTCCAGTTGGCCACACTCATGCTATATGCGTGGGTGATGGGAGGAATCATCTGGAGTGGGCGAGTTTGACACTTTAAGTTCTACCAAGGAGTCATGGTTTGAATTATGTCCCCCCAAAAATGTGTGTATCAATTTGGCTAGGCCTTGATTCCTGGTACTGTGTGATTTTCCTGTATGTTGTAAACCTGCCTCTATGATGTTAATGAGGGAGGATGGGTGGCAGTTGTGTTAGTAATGCAGGACCTGATCTACAAGACCGGATTGTGTCCTGAGGCAATCTCTTGAGATATAGAAGACAGAAGTGAGCAGAGAGACAGGGGGACCTCATACCATCAAGAAAGCAGTGCTAGGAGCAGAGCGCGGCCTTTGGACTGGGGTCCTTGCGCCAAGAAGTTTCTAGTCCGGGGGAACATTGATGAGAAGAACGACAGAGAGAAAAAGACTTCCCCTGGAGCTGACACCCTGAATTTGGACTTTTAGCCTACTTTGACTGTGAGGAAATAAACTCCTCTTCGTTAAAACCATCCACTTGTGGTATTTCTGTTATGGCAGCACTAGATGACTAAGACACAAGGCCATCCCGAGGAATCCCTGTGTGGCACAAATAGTTAAGCACTTGACTACTAACCAAAAGTTTGGCAGTTCAAATCCATCCAGAGGTGCCTCAGAAGAAAGGCCTGGTAACCTTCTTCCAAAAGGCCACAGCCTTGAAAACCTTATAGAGTGCAGTTCTACTCTACACATATAAGGTCTCCATGAGTCTGAATCTACTTGACAGCAACTGGTAGTTTTTTTCAAGGCCATATCCAATGAGGCAGAGGTGGTTCTCTGTCCCCTCCCTCCAAAAAAATCAGGATAGTGTTGGGAAGGAGTAGCTGTTGCTGAACTACCAAAAAAAAAAAAAAAAAAAAAAAATTGCAACTGCCTGCTACAGCAAAAATTAAGTGGAAGAAATAAGATGGCAAGAGTATCCCTGCATATGTAAACATTGTGAGCAAAGGTACAGATGTCTGGAAAAATAAGGGATGGGCAAAGAATTTCAAGCAGCTTTGCATTACTTGGGTATAAGGCATAAGACAAAGAGTGACCAGGTATAAACAGGGGCAGAACATGGAGATGCTTAAACTTAATTCTGTACTATGGAATGTTGGGATAATGAAGCTACAGAATCCAGGGCCACCTTTGCCTGTGTCATTGCTGTTTAGGAATACTGGGTTGTTTATGCCCAGTATAGAGGGCTGCAGTGTGTTCTGTGATGGTTACATCCCACTGACACTGGGATAAATAGATTAAACAAAGTCAAATACCATTAACCCAATTACAGATGTAATTGGGCCCTGAGCTTGGCCCATCCCCAACTTGAAGATTCACTTGGAGACTTAAAAGGAACAAGAGCAGAAAATGTCTGTGGTCTGTGCCCCATGCCCATAGCCACCCATGGAAACCCCTACTGCGCAATAATTTTTCATGTTCTGTGTTTGTTTGTTAATTTTTGTTTTTAGTGCAAGCCCCAGTGTCTTATGTAACAGAACATGTGGTTGGGTGATAAGCTCTTTCTCCCTGAAGTTAGGTTTTGCTTTCTGGTACTAGTAGTGGTACCCAGTGAATGGACAAGAGGAAACTAAAGAAGAAGAAAGCCACAAGTCTTTATTGAGCACCTACTGCATTCCAGGCTCTATGCCAGGCCCTTTCATATACGTTATCATATTTATAATGTCTTCCCCACAACATCCCAGCAAGTTAGATTAATCTGGTGGTTCCTATTTTTTCTGAGGAGAAAATTGACTTCCAAGTCTGTAAAGTTTCCATGTTTGGACAAGCTGAGATTTGAACACAAATTTGCCTGACTTCAAAGACCTATATTCCTTCCTCAGGATTACTCTCTTAACAGCTCATTCTGTGGGTGCTTTGTTCCTTGTCACAGAGATCTGCATCTCATCTTGGTTGTTTCTCAATTTTTATCTCTCTAGAGTCCTTGGAAGGAGCCCTGGTGGCACTCTGGTTAAGCACTCAACTGCTAAACTAATGGTTCAAACCCACCAGCCACTCTGTGGAATAAAGATGTGGCAGTCTGCTTCTGTTTAAGATTACAGACTTGGAAACCCTGTGGGGCAATTCTACCTTGTTCCATAGGGTCGCTGTGAGTCAGAACTGACTTGACGGCAGTGGGCTTTGTTTTGGGGCGGGGGGGAAGTCCCTGCATGGCAGAAACAGTTAAGTACTCAGAACCTAGCTACTCACTGAAATGTTGGCAGTTCAAACCCACCTAGGGGCACCTGGGAAGAAAGGCCTGCCAATTTCCTTCCAAAAAGTTCACAAGCATGAAAATCCCATGGAGCACAGTTCCACTCTGTAACACATGGAGTTGCCATGAGCCAGAATCAACTCAACAGCAACTAGTTGGTTAGTGATAGAAAGCTTAACACCCCACAAAAAAAGCAGCCCTTTATAGGAGACAAAACAGCCTTCCTGGGAAAACTTTCCCTTGTCTCTATTTTCTTGAACCCCAAATGAGGGAGTTTACTTCTTTAGCTGCATACCTATCTGAAGATGGATTTGGCCTCAGTGTAATCCCCATGTAAACTCACAGACTCTTCATGCTCAGGCTGGAAAGGTCCTTAGAAATCACCCAGACCTTTGGTTCTCTGACATAACATTCATCAAAGCCACCCTGGGAAACTTGTGAAAATACAGATTCCTAGACCTCTGCCAAGATCTATTTAATCTGAATCTCAAGGCATGGGACCTGGGAATCTGTATCTTCCCTCAAGTTTCCAGGTCATTGGGATGGTCAGCCAACTCTAGAAAACACTTTTTCAGTTCAATTCTCCAAATGATATTGCATAGGAGATCAAGATCCAGAGAGGGGAAGAAATTTGCCAAAAGTTTCACAACCAACCAGTCATGGTTTTATTTTCCAGTCTCCTCATATAGCCCCTCTAAGCACGTGCTTCTTGCTTTGCCCCAGGAAGGCTGCTCGTTGACTGTGCAGTTGAATAGCTTGTAAGTGAGTGAAGAAACTACGTCACCCCTGATCATAAAAGCTAGTGAACTGTAACCAGACTGGTATTTGTACTCAAAACTGCCTGGGGAGGCTGGGCCGACTTGGCACTGAACTTGTTTCCTGAGCCGAGGTGAAGCTTTCTTCCCTGCCCCTCCCTACCTGTCTCTGATGTCAGGAAAGGTGATGGGCCTGGGGTTACTTCAGGGTCAGGAAAGCACTGGAGATAAAATCAGGGAATATTCCACTCTTGGTTCTGCCAACTCCATGGCCTTGGGCAGGTACTTCTTCCTTTCTGGGCCTCAGTCTTTCCATTTCTAAAATGGGAAAATTGGCTTCTGGAATGGTTATGAGAAATGAGCTGTAGAGTCACAGTGTCTTAAGTTAGAACTGTATCCTTGTCCCTTCTTAACAGTACAGCTCCAGGGAAATCACGTAACTTCTCTGAGCTTCAAATCCTGTTCTGCAAAATAGGAGTGTGGATAGCTATATCATGGGGTGTAGGTGAATCGGAATCAACTCGATAGCAACAGGTTTGGTTTGGTTTGGGTGATAACTAGATGAGATACTGCATGGAACATGCGTGACACAGCCTATGGCCATGGAAAGTGCTCAACAAATGGTCATTATTGCTTTTGTTGTGTTTGAAGTGTGTCATTCTAATCTGAACTCCCAAGAGACACACCACTGTGATCAAGAGGGAGAGTGCTGAGGACTTACATTCGAACAGAACTTTCCGGTTCCTATGTAGACCGGCTCGTTCATTCTCTAGTGGCTCCAGTGAAAAGGCTGACTGGCATACTCCAAAGGGTCTAGAGGTCAAAGGAAAGAAGCCCAAGGTCCGCTCTGGCCTGGAGAACCAAATCCATTTCTCAGTCTCAGTTTCCTCATCCATAAACTATAGATGATGATTTCCATTCTAGAAGACTCAATAAAAAGGTTTTGAAACTATGTGGTACAGCATCAGCACACATTTTCTGAGTCCCTGGGTGGCACAAATAGTTAAGTGCTTGGCTACTAGCAGAAAGGTTGGTGGTTCAAACCCATCCAGAGGTGCCTCAGAAGACATGCCTGACGATCTGCTTCCTCCAAAAGGTCACAGCCTTGAAAACCCTATGGATCATTTCTACTCTGCACATTTGGGGTCACCATGAGTAAGAATTGACTCGACGAGCAACTAACAACAACAGCTATGTGGTTCAATCTGTCCTGAGCCCTGGAGACAAAGAACATGACTCTGCCCAGGAGCTTCCATTTAGGGGAAAACAGACACCTAAAGGTGCAATTAGAACTCAGTGCTCAATGGGCTAAGTGAAAGCATCTCAGAAGTATGAGGATTAAGAGAGGTGAGAGGAGTCTCTAACCTGAATTTGGGGGGCATGATCAGAACAGCTTTCCTGGAATAAGTAACACATCTCCTCCAGCAGTTTACTTTGTAAATGTCAACTTACTCTATAAATATATGTAGGATACATAGGACATTCAGGATATATAAACCAAACCAAAGAAACCCATTGCCGTCGAGTCGATTCTGACTCAAAGCAACCCTATAGGACTGAGAAGAACTGCCCCATAGGGTTTGCAAGGAGTGGCTGGTAAATTCAAACTGTTGACCTTTTGGTTAGCAGCCTGAGCTCTTCACGACTGTGTCACCAGGACTCCACAGGATATACAGGAGATATATATGTACAATAAATACAAATAAATAGGCTTTTCCCTATCCTCTTCCAGTTGAGGGCCCTGCGTGCTTGAGAATCCTAGAACATTAGAGTTGAAGGTTCCTCAGTAAAGTTCTGGTCCAGCTAACCTGTTTATGAAGGGACCTTGAGGGCAAGACTGGGGAGAGACTGCCTCAGGGTCCCACAGCTATAAATGTCAGAGCTGGGCCCAGAATCTGAATTTTTAACTTCCCATTTGGGGCACTCTTGCTATCTGAACTGACAACCTCCCCAGATCCTCTCTCTCTCTCTGCGTGTCTCTCTCTCTCTCGCACACACACCACACATGCCCACTTGTCCAGCAAAGCACACCTGTGGCCCCGCACCCTCCCCAGTTGCCAACTCTTATAAAATAGGAAAACAGCAGCTTGGCTTCTACCATAACATGTACAAACACATGGAGCAAAGTTTCCAAAGGGAGACAGACAGTGAGTGCCTTTCAGGGTCTGGCAGTTTTACGGGCAGAGGCCAATTAAAAAACACACCCCCACACAAAGCCCGTGGGTTTTGTTTGGCTGCTGTGGCCCTGTCTCCAGGCTCCATGCACACTGCATTGATGGCACAAACTGGAAAGGCCACTGTTCTCGAGGGATTCTGGGCATTCATGGTGCTGCCTGGGGGTCTTCCCTCAGTGTCCCCTTATTCTAGGCATCAAGCTCAGTTTTTCTGAGTATTAGCTATGAGCTAGGTCCAGTGCAAGCTCCAGGGTACAGACAGAATCTTACCCATACTATGCCCTTGCGTTGCTCATAGTCCTCTGAGAGAGAATGACTTCGAGGAAAGTGCTAGAATGGAGGCAGGGAGTCCCCACTGTGAGAATTACCAGATCCTTCTGGGAGAGGCAAAAGTCCTCAGGGAGACAGTGAGTGGCATTTGAGCTGGATCTGCTCAAGTGGATTGGGCATTCCTGGCAGAGGGAACAGCACATGCGAAGGCTGAGAGGGGAGGAGTGAAAGGGCATTGATGAGATTTTTCAGTGTGGCTGTAGAGTAGGGTGTTGAGTGTAAGAGCGACAACAACTAACATGTATGTAGGACTTGTTAAATACCAAATACTCTTTTAAGGATCTAACATGTATTGACCCATTTCATAGATGCTTCTTAGAAGGCATACAACCAGAATGTTCCTTAGAAACAAGGATAGTGAGACTTACTTTATACACATCATCAGGAAAGACCAATTGCTAGAAAAGGACATCATGTTTGGTAAAGTAGAGGGTCAGCAAACACAAGGGAAACCTTCAATGAGATAGATTGACACAACAGCCACAACTATGGACTCAAACATACCAACGATCATGAAGATGGTACAGGACTGGGCAAGATTTTGTTCTGTTATACATAAGGTCACCATGAGTTGGAATTGACTTGATGGAAACTAACAACTATCCCTCCTCTCCCACCCCACCCCACACACACATTTGGAAGAGTTGAAATGGAGAGGTTAAGTCACTTGCCCAGGTTGATTGGACCCTTAGCAACCAGTGGCTTTTGTGGCCATGGTTTGGACCAGGGTTTTCTGTAGGGCAGTAGAGTCTGTTGTGGATGTAGTGTTACTGAAAAAGCTGGGAGTCATGGATCCCCAGTTCTTTGTCATCTCTGCACCAATCTTGTTGAGACCTTGATCTTTTCTAGGCATAAGTTTGCCTAATGGAGTCAATCATTCTGCCCTTGTCAACTTCAATTAGAGGTTGTAAAGATAAAAAGGAGAGAGAAGTCAAAAGTGTTCTTTGTACATGAGACATCATCTGATATGATGATGCCCTTGACACCTACATCTCCCACAGAATGTGAATAGCTTACTCAAAGTCACACGGACAATTTACTACAGAGGCAAGACTAGAAGCCAAGGCGCCCAACCTCTGGAGGCAACAGTGTATAGTAGTTAAAACCACTGGCTCCGGAGTCAGACTACACTTGGATTAAAATTTTGGTTTTGTCACTTACTAGCTGTCTGAGAGGAGCCCTGGTAGTGCAATGGTTAAGTGCTCAGCTGCTAACCAAAAGGTTGGTATTTCAAACCCACCCAGCAGCTATGTGGGAGAAAGACCTGGAAATCTGCTCCTGCAAAGATTACAGCCTAGAAAACCCTATGGGGTAGTTCCACTCTGTCACATGGGGTCACTATGAGTCAATGGTACCTAGCAAAAACACAAGAGCTGTCTGAGACCAGGAAGTTCCTTAAGTTCTCTGAGGCTCAATTACTGCACCTCTAAAATGTGAACAATAATGCATACCTCACAGAGTTGTAGTGAGAAGTGTAGGAAATAATATATGTAAAGAATCTGACACATGGTAAGCAATTAATCAATTAAATGATGATGACAATGATGAAAAAGAAGAATATGAATCCAGCACTGTTTCCAAAAGGCCAGTGCTTCACTCTTCATAAGCTTCTACACTGGCTTTATACAAGCCCCTCACTGTGGATCATACACCTGCATTTGGAAGTCATTGCACATTTCTGCATACTCACACACTGGTCTGGGCATGGTTTCCACATATAGCCAAATGATATTCTTGGGTCTCTTATGTTCCAATTACTATATCTGCATAACACAAATTAAGCCTCATCCCTGAACTGTCCATTGAGCCCATGAAATACATATCCCCATCACGCCCCCCAGCTAGTTCTGTTCATCTGACACTTAGACACCAGAGGGAAAGGAAGATCCAAGTCACAGGGCCTCTTAGTTAGCAAGTCCTGTTGAGTGTATCTCCTTAACATTCTCAGATCCAGACTCACCATTGCATTGGCTTTAGCTCAGGCTTCTTCATCTCCCTCCTCCTAAGAACACGTATCATCTCCTACCTAGTCTCCATGCCACCACCTCTCTCCCTTCTTCCAGTCTTCTACTTTGCAGTCAGAAGTCTCTTTTCAAAATGCATACATGCAGATGCCATGCTTATGCTTTTGATCCAGTGGCTCCCAATGGTTAATATGGTCTCATTCTGCCAACCTCTCCAGACACACCTCCATCTCTCCTTCTACACCACTTACTCATCATTCCTCAAACATGGCATACTCTTTCAGGTACATATATGCTGGTCTCTGCCCATAAGCCTCTTTCTCTACATTGTACTATAAAGGCTTTCCTAATGACTCACCTTCCAATGGCACAGTTCATTGCATTCATCCTTTCTTATGCAAATAAAAGTCATTAGAAAAGCTGTTTATTGACAGCTTTTGTCTTCCAAGCACTCAATGACTTTACATATATTGTCTAATTTAATCCTCCCAGCAGCTCTTTGGGAAACCTTGGTGGCCTAGTGGTTAAGAGTTCAGTTTGGCTGCTAACCAAAAGTTCTGCAGTTCAAATCCATCAGGCGCTCCTTGGAAACCCTATGGGACAGTTCTACTCTGTCCTATAGGGTTGCTATGAGCTGGAATCGACTCGACGGCAATGAGTTAGCTTGTTTGTTTGTTTTTAACAGCTCTTTGAGGTAGTATATTTATCCACTTTTACAGACAAGGAGCAGGAGGAGCCCTGGTGGCACAGTGGTTAAAGCGCTCGGCTGCTAGCCAAAAGGTTGACTGACTGTAAGTCAAAATCAACTCAATGGCAATGGGTTTTTTTGTTTGTTTGTTTGTTTGTTTGACAGATGAGGAAAATGAGGTTTAGAGAGATTAAGTTAATCTGCCCAGGCAACCTGAGCTTCTCAGTTGGCAAGACCTGTTGAGTTTGCCTTCTACATTTCTCTCAGGGTCCAGCCCCTCCTCACTGTAAATGGCACAGGCAATATTTAAACCCAGATTGGATTGACTTTAAAGTATCTGATTTTATCATACAGTATTTAGTTAGCTCAGTTCTGGAAGTTCCTTAAGGGCAGGAGCTGGGTCCTGTTCATCTCACTACCTCAACCTGGAAATCAATACTCAAGCGGTGATTGGCAGTTAGAGGGACTTAGCTTTTGATTTAACATGGGTGGGTGGATTGTACCCATTTCCCTGGGAGATAAAAAGCACAGTGCTCACCAGTTTGGACTACTTAGTCTGGTTCAGATTTAAGTATCTCAGTATTATTATTTACTAGCTGTAGAATTTGGGGTAGGTTATTCAACCTGTCCAAAATTCAGTTTCTTTAGCTCTAAAATGGTAACCACCATAGTACTCAGCTGCTTTGAGGGTAAAATGACATAAGCATGGAGAGTCATTGATATGGGGGGACTCCTTAAACGGTAATTATTAGCATTTATCTACATCCCACTCTTTAGCATGAAGCCTGCCTAGAGAGGAAAAGTCTTGACCATACAGAAGGAGGGGGTCAGCTAGGAGTGATGTCCGGTGCACTGCTAACACACACCTCTGTTATTCACAACTTCTTTATCCTAGGGTGAAGACCACACGAACAGTCGTGTCCTTGCCAGCATAGTAGGGCATGAGCTCCCATGGCATTTTCTGTGGTAGTGCATGAATCGATTCAGCATGCACAGCCCAGGGCGCTGGACCTAGCAGACTCATTTGCACTTTAAGAATGTTTCTTTTTCTTTTTCCAATGAAACATCTTAACAAATATTGGTCTAACCTCCTTTCCTGCCATGGCAGGGCACACACACACACGCCAGTCTCACCAAGCTTCTTGCTTTTCACTCTTGAGAGCCTTATGATTGCTGGGAAGGGCTACAAGCTCCGTAGTGTCAGGAAAAGAAGGTCAAAACTAAAGGCGTATGCACAGGAGACAAGTGTGGGGACAGCTTGATGGCAGATGTTCTCAGGGGCCAGCTAACTTTGGCAAAATGGACAGCTATCCAGAGGCCACTACTGTTTCTGAGAGCCACAGAGAAGCCCACACACTTCTCCTTTGGACTCTTGCTATCACCTTAAGTTCCACCATCATTGCCACGTCTCTTTGAGTTAATTTTTTATACCGTTTATAGTTTATATATTTCACAGGGTTAGTGATTAATTTCTTCTTTAAATCAGGATTCCCTAGGCCTGTCCCAGACAAGTTTTCCAACCATCTCACCAAGACTAATAGCATTATGCATACTGTCTCTATTAGAAGGAAAAAAAAAAACTACTATATATCATGCTGGGTAAATATAACCACTATCTCACTTAAGCTGCACAACAACTCTGCAAGGTAGGACTATCATTGACTCCATTTTGTTGATGAGGAGATCGAGGTTGAGAGATCAAGTTACTTGGTCAAAACTAATAACTGAACTGGTAAGTGGTGGAGGAGCCACGATTCAAATTTAATCATGCTCAGATCACATCTCCAGCACATTGAGGAGTTTAATTTTTTTACAACTGTTGAGCTAATTTTTTTTCTCAGTTTGGGGCAAGACAATTGACAGCTACAGCAATGGAATGACTCTGTAAAGACCTGGGACCCAGGGTTCGGGAATGGGTATACATGAGAAGCATTTCAAACAGGGCTTGGCATATGATAAGAACTCAATGAATGGTAACCCTTACAGTTCATTCGCTTATTTGTTTTTTGTAAAAAATGTTGTTCCCACTCTGAATGTACTATACCTGGGAGGAGAAGAGTCATCGACTTCAACAGAATAGGATGAATTCATTCATCTAAATTTCACCTGCACATTTTTAGAAACAATTTCAATAATAATAACACTTCTTGAAAGATAACTTTTAGCTTAGATTGCTGGAAGCTGAGTAGATTTCCAGGCACCTGAGTCATTTGGAAAAATCTCCTGCTTATGTTTTGTTTTCCTTTGCCCATGTGGATCAGAATCCTGGGGGCTAAAAAAACCTCAGCATGTAGGCTTTCAGGAAGGGGATAGTTGATCTCACCAGCCCCCATCAAAACTGAGAAATAGGCATATTTTTAACTGCTTATAATTTACCAATATTCAATATGTTCTCCTCCTCTGAATTCACACAGTGTCCTACTCTCTTCTATTAAGCAAGTGTCATCCTTGCATTATAATATACCTGACTTACATCTCATTTTTTAAAGCTAGCTCACTTATCTGAGCTAATACCAGGACATTAAGAATCTACAGTGCCTCGTTGTACTCATTACCCTAACCCAGGTAACACATGTGAGAATATTTTCTATTTAAAAAGAGATTCTAATTGTGGAATGCCATCCCTGTGACCACCGGTTACATACTGCTATCACCTCTTGCCTGGAAAACGACAACGGCCACTGTCTCTTTGGGTTTTTCTCCAATCCACCCTCCTCCCCGCAACTGGAATAATTTTTCTTAAATAGCAAATTGACTATTTTACTCTTTTGTTAAATTTCAGCAATGGTTCCCATTACTCCAAGATAATATCAAACTCTTTCCACAGTCCTGCCTAGCTCACAGCCTCACCACTTGCCACTTCCTACTTTGATCTCTATTCACAGTGGAGGTGTTTTCAGCCCTTGGATGAGTTATATTTCCTTTTATCTCTGAGTTTTTGCTCATGGAGTCCCCTCTGTCTGGAGCAAATCCCATGCCTCTTAGATCACTGTCCAGCTTATTCCTCCCCATCCTCTGGTATTACGTATCATTTTTTCAAGGACACATTCAGGACCTCTCCAGTTTGTCTCATCCAACAATAAGTCCAAAGAACCTCTGTTCTTCCCTTGAAGAACTGGATTACTCTCTCTAATACCCACTGCACCCTAAGTTCCCAGAGGACAAGGAACTTCTCTGCCTTTAGTTGCAAGATGAGAGATTGGCACATAATAGATACTCAGTAAATATTTCCCAGTAAACAAAGAGGCCTCCCAAACACATCCATTGGTAAGAAACACCACCCAAGCAGAAAGAGAGACAATAGGAATTTTTAATGCATGGAAAGTCCTGCAGGGACTATGGGCAGACCCACAGGTAGCAGGAAGAGGCAGGGGTCCTGCAAACTCAATAACGTCCAAAAAAAAAAGAGTCCTAAAGACCCAAGCTTCCTCACTGCAACAATCCTTGGGGATTCCTTCCTGATGCTGAAGAGGTCAAACTATCTCTTCATAGTCTCCTCCAGGGGTCTATGGCTGGAAGGAGGCTGACTTAGGCAGGAGGGAGAAAAAAGAGGAAAGGCCGTTTGGTCTCCACCTGAAAGCTCCTGCTTCCAGATTGACCACCATCCATAAGAAAAGGTTAAAAAGGAGAGACTTTGATAGAGCCAAATAATATCTTAGAAAAAAAATAAAAGAGAAATATGAATAATTCCAGTAGTTACGAAGTTCTCTGTCCACTATCCACAGAAGAAAATGTTTGCTTTGGCCTTGCTGGCGAGCATCATCTGCCAGGCCCCTCCTCAGCTGTCCCCCAGCCCACCCAGGATCCACATGTGTTCTGCTCCCCTTCCCGTGGAGAGTCTCTGTGCTCATGGAGGGCAGCACCCTCCCTCACCGGCCCTTGGACTCCCCATACGTGTTTCGGGCCATGGACACCATCTTCTCCTCGCATGTGATTTTGGTGTCCTTGAGGATGCTGTACCAGACCATGCCTGCAGGCCGGACCTCCTCACTGCGGCAGAAAAGGTAGGGCACAGTGTCCACACGGCTCTGGATATAGGCGCTTCTCAGGAGGCTGGAGCAGTGGCTGCTCACCCTCTCCAGCCGCCGCAGGATCAGGTGGGCCTTCCTGGAAGGTAGGAGAAGAAAATGATTAAGGAAGCCAAGAGTCAGGAGTTAAGTCTTTGAGGTAGTGAATAAAGATCAACAGATAAATGAAGACTTCTTGTCCCCAACAATCCTCCACTCATTCCTGACATGAGTGTGTCATTTCAACTACCTATTCAAAAATTACCATATAAATTGCCTTCTTCAATTACGCAGTGTGTAAAAAGTGTAAAGAGAAGTATAACCTTAGATGTAGCATTCACTTATAAAATATGGGAGCCCTAGAGTTAAAAGACACTAGCCTTGGGACCCTAACCAAACAGAAATTGTAATAATAATGATAGAAACAAAAGCAATGTAACAGTTACAATTTATTGACACCATGTGCTAAACATCGGGTGAAAACTTTAAATACATTTTAAAATTTTATTTAATTTTCACAACACTCCTAAAGTTATTGTTCTTTTTACCTCTATTTTATAGGTGAGGAACCCAAGCCTCAGAGAAATGACATTACTTGACCAAGTTCAAACCTCAAATAAGTACTAGAGTAGGATCTTTGAATCTAGGCCTGGATACCCACAAAGTTTACTCCTAATTATTCTGCTTTTGTGTTTCTCTGAGACTCTTGATACTCTTCTCTCCCAATCATGAAATTTGGAAACCTTGCCCTTCATGCTTCTCTTTAGTCAAAGCCTAAATACTCCTGTCCCTAAATCATAACTTCTCTGTGTCTTATTTTTTTCATCTCATAAATGGTGATGAAGGTCTTTCTCTTATAAAGTGGTGGTGAGATTAAAGATGACAAATGTCCAAAGCCTGGTACTGGCTCAATAAATGACAACTACTATTATGGATTGAATTGTGTAACCCAAAATATGTGTTGGAATCCTAACTCCTATACCTGTGGATGTAATCCCATTTAAGAAGTTTTCTTTCTTATGTTAATGAAGCCATATAGTGTAAAGTGTGTCTTAAACCTAATCACTTCTTTTGAGATATGAAAAGAGCAGATTAGGTACAGAAGCAAGCAAGCACAAATAGGGGAAAGATAGATGACACGTGGAGATTGCCAAGGAACCAAGGAAGGCTGTGGCTAAAGAAGCTGAGACAAAGATTTTTCCCCAGAGCAGACAGAGAGACAGAAGCAGTAACTGTGAAAAAGTGGACTAAGGGGGAGGCACTGCTAGACTGGAGTACAGCGGCCAAATCTAAAGTCCTTTAATAAGGCTTTGCTATGCTGATACCTCATAAGATTCAGAGCAAAGGAATAATCTTCTCTCAGTTAAATTTTATCAGACACCAGAAAGGGTGAAGCCCAGATGACTTTTAGAGAACCTGACCAGATCAGACGGATACCTGTAGCAGATCTGAACGGCTAGTACCTAAGTAACCTCACCCTGAGGACTCTTCACCCTAATGAAGGACTAACAATCAATGACTGTTTTGGACTGGTAAAATGATTGAGAGTGGGAAGCTAATCCTTCACATATGAAAGGGCCAATGGCTAAAAAAGCCAGGGGGTGGCCTGTGGTGCAATTAATTACTTAATATGGCCTTTCTAGCCATAGTCTTTTTGACTCTTACACAATGAGTGGGTGGAACTATGTAAATAAGGTATATGGAAACTGTGATAGTTAAGGTTACGTGTCACCTTGGCTAGGTCATGATTTTCAGTGGTTTGGCAGTTTGTAATGATGTAATTTGGCTGTTTTGTAATGATGTAGTCATTCTCCATTTTGTGATCTGATGTAATTATCCTCCATTTTGTGATGTGCCTTTTCCTAGAGCTGGTGCCTTGAATTCAGACTTCTAGTCTCCTAAAATGTGAAAAAATAAATTTCTGTTTATTAAAGCCATTAACTTGTGATATTTCTGTTACAGCAACATTAGTTAACTAAGACAGCTATGATTCTGAAGAATTATTATGATGATGTTTTAGGATTAAGGTCATACTGAATACCACTACTCTTGGCAAGAATCACTCTGGACTATGGTGGTCACCATTAGAAATTTATCTAGCAGTCTTTATCCAGCAATCAGGGAGAGGATCAGTAAGCGAACCCATGGTCGCATAGAAAGTTAAAGCTAGCAAAACCCTTTGAGATTTCCTAGTCCAGGCTTTCTCAACAGTAGCAGTATTGACATGTTGGCCTGAAAAATTCTTTGTAATAGGAGCTGTCCTGTAGGATGTTTAGGAGCATCCTTGGTCTCTACTTACTAGATGCCAGTAGAACCTCCCTCCCCCATTATGACAATAAAAATGTATCCAGACATTTGCAAACGCCCCCCTTGGCAGAAAAATCACCCCAGTTGAACCTCTGACACAGTCTGTTCTACTCTCTTTAAAGATATGGAAACTGACGCTTAGAGAGGGAAAGGAACATTCTTTTCACCAGTCATACCACAAGTCAACTTCAGTGTCAAGGGGGTCTGTCTCCACGTGGAACCCACTCTTCTGTATATCCCAGTACCTTCAAGATGCCAAGGAATCCTGAAAGGCTAAACAAGAAGCTCTCTCCTGCTGCCCTCTCCATGCCCCTCTGAGACCCTGAGAGGGTAAGTTGTTTTATGACAACAGACCCCACAAATGGGAGACTGTGTTAGGCACCTGTGTGGCAGCTGGTAAAGGAACAGGCTTATGTGTGTACATTTTGTGGGAACGATTTATGAGATGCCTTTCAAAAAGTCCTCTTTGTATAGTTCAACACTTGGGTGGAATATTTCCTGAGGTGCTAAGAATTCATAGCTTCATAATCACACTCGAGTTGCAGCTCTACCCACAGTCCTCTCTCCTCTCTGGCAAATGCCACCCTAAGAGGAACCTGAGATGTTTATTTCTCACCGCTCGTTGTTTGAGTTCTTGCTCTGTTCCTTAATAGCTCTATGTCCTTGGGAAATTTACTTAACATCTCTAAATCAGTTCCTTCATTTGAAAAATGGGACTAGTGTGGGGTTAAATGAGATGAAGTCTCCCACTGCTCATTTATTGAGCATTTATTATGTGGAAGAGCTCCTAGTTTGGTAGAATGACAGATAAATGGAAAATTACATCACAGGTGGCAAGAGCAATGATAAAAAGAGGCACACAAACTGTGGGTAAAGAGGGAGGTATATAGCTAGGATTGGGGTATATGAGAAGACTTCCTAGTAGAAGTGTAACTGCTGTACAGTCTCAAAAACAAATCAGAGTTAGGTAAAGGGGAGGGAAACATTGTAATAGTCAGGATAGATAAAGGAATAAAGATATAAGAATGCACAGAAATTTGGGAATTTATGGCTGGAATACAGCCTGCAAGTGGGGATTCAGTGTGATGAAACTGGAGAAATGAGCAGAAGCTAGCTATCTTGGTCATCTAGTGCTGCTGTAACAGAAATACCACAAGTGGATGGCTTTAACAAAGAGAAATTTATTTTCTCACAGTCTAGTTGGCTATAAGTCCAAATTCATGGCATCAGCTCCAGGGGAAGGCTTTCTCTCTCTGTCAGCTCTGGAGGAAGGTCCTTGTCATCAATCTTTCCCTAGTCAAGGAGCTTCTCAGTGCGTGAACCCAAAGGATGCATTATGCTCCCGGTGCTCCTTTCTTGGTGGTGTGAGGTCCCCATATCTCTCTGCTCGCTTCTCTCTTTTATATTTCAAAAGAGATTGGCTTAAGACACTATCTAATAATCACATCAATATAATTAAGCCCATCTCACCAACATCATAGTGATAGGATTTACAGCACATAGGGAAATCACATCAGATGACAAAATGGTAGACAATCATACAATACTGGGAATCATGACTTAGCCAAGTTGACAGATATTTTTTGGGGACACAATTCAATCCCTGACATCAGGCCATTGGAGCTTTGAAATCCAAGCACTGTTGGTATAGAGTAATGTTGCAGCATACAGACTCTAGAGTCTGACTGATGGGTTCAAATCCCAGCTTAGTCACTTTCTGGCAGTGTGATTTGACCAAATTGCTTTGTCAGGTGTGCCTCAGTTTCTTAACCCATGAAATGGGAATAATAACTGTACCTACCACGAAGGGTTCTTTTAAGATTTAAATGAGCAACAGTGAATCTATCGATTTACCTATCTCCTCTGATTCTCTGTTGCTAAATCTTCAGAATCAATTGTTCACATGATGAAATGAGATATAAATGGCTAGGCCCTTGACGAAGCCCTGGTGGCACAGTGGTTTAGAGCTTGGTTACTAACCAAAAGTTCGGCAGTTCGAATCTACCAGCTGCTCCTTGGAAACCCTATGGGGCAGTTCTACTCTGTCCTATAGGGTTGCTATGAGTTGAAATTGATTCAATGGCAACAGGTTTGTTTTGTTTCGGTTAATCGATCATAAGCCTTCAACAAATGTCATCTATGTTTATTGTCTTGAGGGAAAATGGGGGTATTATTGAAGGATTTCAAGGAGGAAAGTGACATTGGAGTGGACTGTTAAGAGATGTTTCTGGTTGCCTTGAGAAGAATTGGGTGGGGACAGGAAGGCAGGACTAGAAGGAAGAAACCAGGTAGAGAGTTAATGGTGTTAACCATTTCCCATCATTGTCTTTAGGAGTTTTGGTTTTATTTTGTCACTGTACTTGACATAATCTTTCTGAACTAGTTTCCTCATCTATAAAAAGGGCATAATATGTTGGCCACTTCATATGTTATACCCATAACTATAGGGTTATAGTGGGAATTAAATAAGTTAATACATGTAAAACTCTTAGAAAAGTGTTTGGCACTTAGTAAGCACTTGCCATGCTAGAAAGCATCATCACTATCACCACTACCACCACCACCATCGTCATCATCATCATCATCGTTATTAGGTATCCTTTGTGTCCTATGCTCTGGGGATTGATATGAACTAGTATAAGCCTTATGCACATTTATATGTCAACAGCAGGAGACAGACAAAAATATTAATAGCCTATAATTCATGGGTTGAGTGTTGCATTGGAAAACATGTAGTGTGTTATGGGAATATATAAAGTTGGCACCTAATCAATTTATGGGCAGACAGTCTTCCCAACGGATGTAAGAGGTAAGCTAAGTCTTCAAGATGAAACAAGTGTTTCGTGTGTATGAGAAGGCAGAGGAAAAAGTCCATCCATAATTAGACTGGAGAAAGCATAATCACCAGTTGTTTGAAATCGCCAGTACAGAAAATGGGTGGGAGACTGGAGAGCTTGGCAGAGATTAGACCATCCAGATTCTTCTAGGCAATGCTGTAGTATTTAGATTTTATTCATTGGGCAGTGAAGAGCATTATCTGGTCTAGACAGTCACAAAAATAGAACACAAATGCAAAATGAGGTTGGAAAGGGCAGTTCCTCTGCCTCCTGCCCAAATGCTTTGTGTCCAAAGGCCCAACCATTTCCTCAGAGAGACTCTTGGAACACAACTGGACCAAGCCTCCCTTTGTTTGGATGAGGAAATGGAGCCTTAGAATGAGAAAATGCTTTGCCTAAGGGAACACTTAAGTCAGGAATAAAAGCAAAAGTAGAACCAGGGCCCCTGATGGTATAGAGCTGAGATGAAGACGCATTTAGCTCTGGAGTCCCAGATTCAAATCCTAGCTCTGTTACTTAACATCTCTGTGGATCATAAGTGAGTTCTTCAGTACCACTAAGTCTTGGTTTCCACACTGGTAGAATGGGAATAACACCAGAGTTACTGGGAGGATGAAATAACATTGGTAATTTACATAGCTCTCAGTAAATGTTAGCCATGATTCAGAATAGCATATTGTAGTGAAAAGGACAGATTTTAGAGCCCATTTGGGCAAGTCGATCCACCCCTCTGGGCCACAATTTCCTCATTAGTAAAATGGGAATGTTGCTGTTAGCTACCATCGAGTCAGCCCCTGACGATGTCAGCCCCCTACGCATCCACAACAGAATGAAATGCTGCCTAGTCTTGTGCCATACCCATAATCAGTGTGGATTGGATAGTTGTGAACCATAGGGTATTGGCTGATTTTCAGAAGTAGATCACCAGGCCTTTCTTCCTAGTCCATCTTAGTCTGGAACCTCTGCTGAAATCTGTTCAGCATCAGAGCAACACACAAGCCTCCACTGACAGGTGAGTGGTGGCTGCACATGAGGTGCACTGGCCAGAAATCAAACCCGGGTCTCCCACATGGGTGGCAAAGATTCTACTACTAAATCTCCAATGCCTCATAAAATGGGAAGAGCGATACCTATTTAGTAGAGCTGTTGTTAGGCTGAAATGACATGACTGCCATAGGCATCCAATACAGGACCTTGTACATAATAGGTACTAAACCAATGTCAGTTTGTGTGTCTCTTGCTTTTTCCGACACCACAGACAGATGCCTCAGCATCTTGGCTTACATTTACACAACAAAGAGAGGGAGACTCAGAAAGTGGAGTCAGGGAGAGAGGGTTGGAAGTGCTCAGAGGCTAGTGAGGAGGAGGGGGAGTAAGAGACACCAAAGGCAAGAGTGCTGGGTAATAAATTGTAGGCAGTGGAGACCCATAAATCAAAGGCCAGGCTTGCCCAGGCTTGCCCTGGAGAGAAATCATAGGTCAGGGTGACCACTTTTCTCAAATACCGTAAATGAAATCTTCCTCATGAGAGACAGGATCCAGGCCCATGGGGTAGGAAGCAAGAGGTGAAGGAGGGACACTTCACACTAATTTATCGTTGTATTAGCTGGCAAGATTGGGATGGGGATGACTTGTGAAGGAGGCTCTTTCCAATGTTAGGGGCTGCACCTAGATGTCACTTTCCCTGGAATGTGGAAATTTTGACCAACCACTCTTCCCAGCACCATCACCCAATCAGCTGTCGACACAGTGATCAAACAGACCTAATTTCTAAGTGGGCTAAGGGATGGAGAAAAAGAGGAAAGGCAGTAAGGAAACATTCTGTTGGCCTTTCCCTCCCTCCTCCCTGCCTCCTTGAATTCAGCTTAAATGTCTCTGTGTTTGCTGACCCCAAGTTTAATGAGAGCTGAAGGCATGACGTTGTTGCAAAAAAATGGAACACAACCTCCAGAAGTGAAGAGGGCAGATTAACAGAAGTAATGACTTCACTGCTGTTGCCCTGGACAGGCCACATCTGGAGAATCCTGGTCACTTCTGAGAAGAGGGACATATGCAAACTATAGCCAGACCATGATGTTGAAGGGTGTCTCAAAAGCAAGCATTCTGAGGAAGCATTGAAAGCAGGAATGGAGTGTGTCCACTAAAGAGGGGAAATGGTTATGTTGTTCTAGTAACTGAAGACAAGCAGAGGAAAAACTGAGGGTCAGCGGAAAAAGTGATTACGATAGAGTGAGTACCAACTGCGTGCCAGAAATGGTATATATGCAACATCATCTTGAATATGATCCTCATCACAATTCTACAGCATGTACTTTATTTCCAGTCTACAAGTGGTAAAAGTGAGCCTCAGGCAATTCATGTTGTTAGACCAGGTGACAAAATGAGAATATGGGGTCCCAGATTTCTATCCACAAAGGCCCCCAAGCATTATTGACAAAGCCACTCTAAAATTAACAGAAAGCAGATTTTGACTCAATTTAATAAAAAAAAAAAAAAAAACTTAAAAATAGAAGAATCCTGTGGGTTCCACCACTGGAGGTGGTCAAATTAAGTATGTTTCAGAAAAGAGTCCAATGGTAGTGAAATTGGAATTGGAGCTTCAGTTCATCTGACGTGCATGTGATAAGCCATGTATCACTGAACCTGGTGTTACACAATTGCCAAAGCACTGATTTCCTGAGATGAGAGGATCACATTTGTTGAAGTTCCATTCATGCTTCAAAGTCCTGCTGAAATACCTTCAGGAAGTCTTCCAGATCTTCCCAGCTATCATATGCCATGTTTTCCCCTTTGTTCCTGAAGTGTTTTGTTTATTCCTCTGTTGAAATTCATATTATATTCTCTCTTGTCTTAGCTATGTACATATCTTGGGACTCGATGTGTCATACTGGACAGGGCACTAGTTTGACATCAGAAGACATAATTTTGAATCTGGGTTCTAACACTTACAAGCAGTGTGACCTTGAACAATTTACCTAACTCCTCCGATTCTCTGTTGCTAAATCTTCTGAATCAATTGTTCACGTGAGGAAATGAGATATAAATGACCGGGCCCTTAATGGAGCCCTGGTGGCACAGTGGGTAAGAGTTCGGCTGCTAACCAAAAGGTCGGCAATTCAAATCCACTAGGCACTCCTTGGAAACCCTACGCAGCAGTTCTACCCTGTCCTATAGAGTCGCTATGAGTCAGAATTGACTGGATGGCAACAGGTTTGGTTTGATTTTGGTGGGCCCTTAATAGATGTCCAACTAATGTTTCCCACCTGCTTCTTAGATTGTCCATGGTTCATCTGGTGCCAGACTCTGAGTATTGAAGAAGGGATTAATACATGTGAATTGACCTGAATTGAGGAAATTCTCAGTCCTTAGCTGCCAGAATACAGCAGTTCTCTAGCAGAGTTCAAAAGGGGAGTGAAAATACACAAGAAGATCATGTGAACCTCAGGACATAATCAGACCAGTGGGCAAAAGGTTTATGCAGATTTATTTATAATAGCAAAAAAAGTTAGAAATCTAGTTGGTCTTTAATAGAGGACTAAATGTGTGATGCATTAAGATAATTTACATTAAAAGGGGTCTACAAAAAGATGAAATATATTTACATATGCATCATGAGAAAAAACTTATATGATATATGGGTAAGTGGAAAAAGACAGGTAAAAGAACACAGCGCATATAGACAACGAAGATATGGTTGTATAAGTAGACATATCCTTAAGCCTGTGTCTGTCTTCCTGTTCATATGCATATCCACTTCCATTCCATTTCTATGTCTGGAAAGGTATGTGCACACTGTTAACAATTTTATCTCTGGGGTAGGGTTGGGATTATGAAGTCAGATGGAAAATTTTCACCACTTTATACATCACTGTATCAGGTGGATGTTACAGAATGAGCAAGAATTACTTCTACAACAAAATACAATAAAGCATTTCATGTTGAAAGCATGCATATATACCCGCAGAGTTCAAAGCTAGTGTAATGAATCTGTGCAATGAAGTCATGGTTTTATGGCTTCCCAGCAGTTCACCAGGGTTACTTTCAGAATATACCCACATCAGATTTAGCCTCAGACCATCACCGCCAAACAGAAAGCCAGAAGCTCAAGTACTAACACCTGGACATATGCTTGGAATACTAGGTTTGATATGTGATTTCTTAGGGATCCAGGGAAAATTGGTTTCGTTTCTTTCTCCTTCCTTCACAAGAGACCATGAGACCTTTCCAATAATTATTCCTCTTCTGATAGTGAGAACAACTGAGACTCACCTGACCTCAAACTATTTCAGTTTGGAGCTGGTAGGGACTTCAAGATAATAGCCAACTTTGCTATACCATCAGTGGAGAAATCGATCCATGGGAACTCATGCCACTTGTTCCAAGTCACAGTGTGTTTTGCTGATAGAACTGAGAGAGAAACTCAGTTCTCTTGTTTCCTGTTCTGCTTATCATTACTATTATTATTTTCCCTTAACTTTTTTTCATGGGTTAACAGAAGAGAAATAAGGATAGCGAGTCAGGCTAAGTACAATATTTCTCCGTTATCTTCAATTATAAGAGTTCTCACTGATTTAATAATAGCCTTTCAAGAAAAGTAGAAATAATACAACTCTTAATGTGCACATCCATTGTTAGATACACTCTGATTTCAGAAATGTCAAAATGTGCAGAAAAAATAAATAAATAAAAGTATATCTTAGATTCTAGGAATATGGCCTAAGAAGCTCTTGTTCCCAATGTCCTAGAAATTTCAAGAGAGTTAATTCAAGATATCTAAGTGAAATAGCTAATATAATTTTAGACTGAAAGAATATACAGTGACATCCCAGACTTGCTTGTTTTCAGTAAGGATGCCACAACTACGTTTCATAGTATGTGACAACTCATTTCAGATGGGAAAGGCTGCTTGTAGTGCTATGCTGAGAAGATTCCAGGCTGAACCAAGGCCAGTGATTTCTGTGATCTATTAGCAATGTCTGCCATGGAAGCAAGAAGGGTGACACCATAAATATACCATTCCTACCTTTGATAGATCAATTTCACTGAGACCAAATCAAGTGTTTGCTCTCTTCTCCCCAATTCTATCATTTTAATCAAACATGACTGAGAGGATTGAGAAGCTTAAGAGTGGTCAAAGATATTCTGACTGGAACAAATTCTGGTCCCTGGCCACCAATAAGCTCAGTTTTTCAAAGTCTCCTAATAGAAACCGTATGGCTGGGACAGCTGGGTGTCAGCGGGTCTTCTCTGAGCATCTGTTTGCAGTAACCTGTGGTTGTCAGGGGAACAAGGCTCTGGGGACACTGGCCTGATAGATTTATTATGCAGAGGTAAGAAACACCCTTTTGTCACTAAATTTTATGGGGTATATGACCACAGAACAAGGGAGGAGTTGAGAACACTTTGGAGTTTGGTGACGATAGGCCAAGAGAATCCAAATAATATTTACCCCATGGTATCAACCCTTGGGAAGCTCCTGGGAGAAGCTCTTACCACCCTAGCTACCCTGGATCCCTGAGAAACAGGATGTGCTAGGCGGGAGATGAAATGATGCTCATGATGTGCCTGTCCTCTGGTCTCTACGACTTTCAGGGCGTGCTGGTTCCTTGGCTTCTCAGCTGGAAGGGACTTTGGAATCCAGACTTTTCATGTTACAAATTAGGCCCAGAACGGGGATGGAATTTGTCCAAGGTCACACAACAAGTGGGTGGCAAAGCCAGGACATGAACCCAGGGCTCCTGGATCTGGGACAGTGCTCTTTTTCTCTCTCTTTTACAATTTAATATTCTGCACACTTGCTAACCCTTAAAAGGCATGGTAAATGTACCCAAATTGTTCTCCCTGTTTAAAATCTTTACATGGCTTCTGGGAGAAAGAACAAACTCCTGAACAGGACTCACAAAAGCCATCCTGGTCTGACCCCTGCCAAACATTCCAGTCTTGTTGTTTTTTTTTTTTTTTTCCTTTCCCCTCGCACCTTGAACTCTCTTCTCCAACAAGATTTGTGCTTCCTGAGTGAAGCATATTCCTTACCACACCCTCACTCCGCTTTGCACATGATGTTCCTTCTGATGAGAACACTCTCCCACATCTACCTGGAGAACCCTGATCATTCTGATTCTAAGCATAAACTGCACTGTCTCCCCCAGGAAGTATTCCTTGAACCCTAGGTTGAGATTAGCTGCTCCAGCTACAGCATCTGCACCCAGAACCTTGTCACTCAAAGTGAACTTATTAGATGAGCAACATCGGCATTGCTTGAGAGCTGGTTAGAAGTGCAGCATCTCACGCCCATCCCAGACTACTGGGTGAGAATTTACATTTTAACAAGGTCCCCAGGTGAATCACATACAGATTAAAGTTTGAGAGGCACTGCTCCAAATCACTCTTCCTGCTCTCCTCTTTATAGCATGCTTCATGTTACATGGTCCGCTTCAATTGCCCACTGACCAGTCTTTCCCCCACTAGATGCTGAGCACTGTCAGGCCAGGATCTGTCTTATTCATTCCTGTATTACCAGCCCCAGCACAGGGCCTGGCACATAGGAAGCACATTCAACGAAGTAATGAATCAATCAATAAAATGAGGTCTCTTTAAGTCTCTCAGTATTTGCAAGGGACTTGCATTTTTCAGAATGTTACTTGCGAGCTAGGTAGGGTTCAGAGTTCATTGAATTCACCTGTTTTAAACTGTGATCTACAGATCCCTGGGAAGCGAGGGGGACTTAAGGGATCTTTAGAGTTGGGGGGAGTTGAAGGGAAGGCCCAGTAGATGGGCTCCTGGCCATCCACTCTAGCTTCTGCCAAAACAACTCTACACTCACCTGGTCCACATATTCACTCATCCAATTATCTAATTATTCAACAAGTAATTACTTAGCATCTATTTAGAAGAGTGAATAGGACATAACCAATCACTAACTATAAATAATTTACACTGTAGTGGAGAAGCAAGACAATACACAAACGGAGAAGCAATATAAGACACTAAAACTAATAAATGCGATGCAGAGAATTAAAATACGAGTGAATGGGTGGAAATGTTAGAGGATTCTCTGAGGAGGTGGCACTTCAGCTAAGATGTGGGGTTTTGTGTATGATTTATTTACCAAAAAAAAAAGGGTTACACTGCTAAAATTAAAAAAAAAGGAATACCACTACACTAGCCCATCTAGATCATTTTATAGATGAGGAGACTTAGGGCCAGGGAGGGGCTGAGCCCAAGGTCAAACAGTGAGTTTATTAGTAGTGACAGGATGGATGAAGGGAAGTTCTGGTTCAGTGGTAGAATTATTACCTTCCACGTGGGAGACCAGGGTTCACTTCCTGGCCAATGTACCTCATGCAGAGCCACCACCATCTGTCAGTGGAAGCTTGCGTGTTGCTATGATGCCAAATAGGTTTCAGCAAAGCCTCCAGACTAAGACAGACTAGGAAAAAACATCTGGCAACCTACTTCCAAAGATCAGCCAATAAAAACCCTATGGATAACAACAGTCTGATCTGCAACTGATCATGGGGATGGCACAGGACGGGTAGTGTTTCACTCCATTGTGCATGGGGTTGTCACAAGTCAGTTGGGGGCCAACTTGAGCAGCTGACAACGACAGTCAGGATGGATGAGAATGCAGCTCCCTTGGTTCCTGCCAACATCTCAGTGTGGGGTGTTGGAGGAACTTCACATCTCCTTCAGGAGGCTAGAAACACCAGAGAAGGAAAGAGCCAGGTGACATGGTTGTGAGGGGAGGTGGGAGTTGGTGGACAGTGGCTAGTGACTGGCTGGCCAGAGGTTACTGGGTTATCACAGTTCATTACCACGTGGGTTTCCCTGCCTCTGTGTGTGTCCATGTGGCCGTTGAGGGAGATTTATGTCCTGGAGGGTCAAAAAAGTTCCCAGCAGATTGTAAAGGCAAAGTCAGGAGTAGCACTCTGGCTTAGCTTCCACCAAACTCCCTGAGCCCTGTGGGAAAGCCCAATAAAGTGGAATGCCTCTCCCTGTCCACAGGCAAGATAGCTGCTGAGACTACTAGCACAGCAGCTTTCATCTGGGGCTCTGTCCTTCTGCCTGCCTGACTCTTCTTTCAGGCTTTATCCAAAGAACCTTCATTTCATGTGAGAGGGAGAAAGTTATAGTCCAAGACCCAACAGAATTGATAAGGCCCACCTCAGGGAAAGCTCCCTTTTACTCCTTGACCAAGCCCTCATCTGCTCCCTCCAGGGCCTCAAATTCTTGGAGGGCTGGGGTGGAGTGTTGTAAAGGCTCAGAGTGAGAGCTCAAGGAGAACCAGCCTCCATATCAAACTCAGTGCAACTCTAGGCAGCTCATTTAACTCCAAACACATTACCTTTAAGTTGATTCCGATGCATGGTGACCCCACGTGTTACAGACTAGAACTGCACTCCATAGGGTTTTCTTGGCTGTAATCTTTATGGAAGCAGATCACCAGGCCTTTTCTTCCACGTCACTGCTGGGTGCTTTTGAACGACCAACATTTAAGGTTCCCCCAAAAAACCAAACCTACTACTGTTGAGTTGATTCTGACTCATAGTGACCCCACGGGGTTTCCAAGGCTATAAATCTTTACAGAAGCAGACTGCCACATCTTTCTCCTGCAGAGCTGCTGGTGGTTTCCAACCACTGACCTTTCAGATAGCAGTCAAGCGCTTTGACCACTGTACCACCAGGGCGCCTGTAAACCAAAAAAAAACCCACTGCTGACGAGTTGATTCCGACTCATAGTGACCCTATAGGACAGAGTAGAACTGTCAAATAATATTTACAGAAGCGTACTGCCACATCTTTCTCCCCTGGAGAGGCTTGGTGGGTTCGAGATGCTGACCTTTCAGTTACCAGTCGAGCACAAACCATTTGCTCTACCCAGGGACCACTATGCCCTTATCATCCATGCAAAGAGGAAGACACCCTACTTTGCAGAGCTTACAGGGTCATTTTGAAACTTTTTAAAGCATGAAGTGCTGCCCAATAAGTATTTTAGGAAGTCACGCAATTTTCTACAGTGCCATGGGTGTTGCCCTGGCTCGGGCTACCACACTGTTTCCCTGATCATCACCACAGCAGCCTCTAGGGCCTCCCTGTCTCTTTCTTGCCTTGACCCTACTAGTCCATTCTTAGAACTTCAGTCAGAGGGGTCTTTCTTGCAGGAAGATCTGATGATATCATGTCCCTGTGAAAAACACTTGAAAAGCTTCTCATTTACCCTTGGGAGATAATCCAAACTCCTTAACCCTACTTAAAGGGCATTCAGGATCTGGCCCCTGCTGACCTCTCTCTTCTTATCTCTTATCACTCCTGCTGTCAGGCACTTTGCTCCAACTACATGGAAATTCTTTCAGTTCCTCCAAACACAGTGTTTACCAAAGTGTAGGAGTTTCCCTGGGGTTTTGGAAAGGATTTTGGGTGGTACTCAAGATGATCACAGATCCAACATTCAACAATAATGAAGCATATAAAGAGAAGTCTTTGATTCACTTTTCATTTCTTCCTCTACTTCAGATTAAATTTAAGAAGAAAGTCTTGTTTTGGTGCTGTGTCTTTAACACTTCTCTAACACTCGTTAATCTTGCTCTAACAACATTGCTTTTTGTTTTCCCCCATTGTATTGCATGTTTAGTTTTAATTTTCAATTAAAGACAGATGGTAATGGTTTTTCTTGATAAGATGTGCTTTGTTTTCAAATATATTTTGAATAAGAAATAATTCTATTTAAGAAAGAAATATATAAGTAAAGTATATAGGTATTGTGATATGGTGAAAATCATTAACATAGCAGGCAAATGATCAAAATTTGCACAAAAACAAACTCCAATGTAACAGTCTCTCCTCTGAGCACTTACCAGGCTAGTCCTTCTCCCCAACATAACTTCACTCTCCTCACCCTCCACATGCCTAACTCTTACTCACCTTTTAGGTCTCAGAGTCTCAACTCTTTGGAAGCTTTCACTGGATTCTCTAGTCCAGGTATGTGCCTATGCCTCATATTCCCAAATGGCCCTGTTTTTCTGCTATCATAACACTTATTATTCCTATTCATTGTAATTGTGTGTTTAATTACTGGCATTATCCAGTCAACAGTAATCTATGTGCAGGTAGAGAACTTTTCTATTTTTTTACCATTGCATCATCATAACCACCATGTAAGCAGTGTTACAAAGTAAGTATGTGTCAAATGAATGAATGAATGAATGCTGCTGTTAAATGCAAGACATGAAATGCAACCACCATTTCATATACTACTTTATGAAACTTCAGAAGATAGCAACTGTGACTTTGTTAAGTTTGAAGTCACCATGGTACCTAGAACAGGTGGTGGTACAGTCACTCCTAAGGACAAAAATCATGCCTTAATAATGCTGAATTCACAAATATATTTAGTCATGGTCACTAATGGACTTTAGCCAAGATCATAGCTATTTATTTTACTCCAGAAAAAACTAAGATTTTAATGGAGGAGTAGAAAGAGCCCTAGATTAGGAGTCATAGCCCTGCCACTGTGCCACTCTGAAATCTTGGTTAGGATACATCCCCCTGAGTAGTCTAAGTTTTCCTGATTGTAAAACTGGGGGTGGGAGGTGGAGAAAAGAGTGATTGAGCCAAAAAGCACTGATCTCTCTCCTCTATCTGACATTTGAGGAGTCCAAGAAGCTAAAATTCCAAGATTCTTTCATTCTTCCTGCCCATTTCCCATTTTCAGCCCTGACATGACTAATGTGACCACCATTCTTATTTATTTGATAAAGTCCATTCTCAGTCTATGGAAAACACGAGTCCATTAAAGCATAAGTAACAAGAATTTACCCCTTCACCCACACTCATAACTCCATACCTGGGCCCCAGCTCATCCTCACTCCTCCAGACAAAGTCTCCAAACTTTTCATAGTGAGAATTGTAGTGGTGCTGGACTCGAAACAGCATAGAAGCTGAGACTTCCATCAGCGTGTTATAGGCAGTCTGCTGCTCCTTTCCACTTGTGTATCCATTGTACAAATTGTAGATCTTGTCAGCTATCTCTGAGAGGGAAGAAATGGAGGCACAGATTACTGGGCAGTAGAAAAAGTGAGGATGGAAACATGGCTTGCAACATGAAAGACATAGATATATAGTACTTTATTTGCATGGTCTTTGGAAGATGATAAACCTTAATTCTATCCTGAATATATTATTGATTGGTGGTGCTCTGTTTTTTAATCTATCAACTGGAGATAAATGATACCTACTGTGGAAGTACATTGTGAAAATTAAGTTTAAAAAATCGTTGTAAAGCACTCAACACAGGGCCTAGAATAAAGTTAAAAACCAGTTGCCATCAAGTTGGTTCTGACTCATGGTGATCCCAGGTGTGTCAGAGTAGAATTGTGCCTCATAGGGTTTTAAATGGCTGATTTGTCAGAAGGTGATCACCAGGCCTTTCTTCCAAGGAGCCTCTGGACTGAAACTGCCAACCTTTCAGTTAGCAGTCAAGTGTATTAATCATTCGCACCACCCAGTGACTCCAGCATAGTTAGTGTTCATATTTGCTAGCTTGATCATTACTACATTTATTGTGCCCATGGTTTAAGAGAAAATTCCAAACAAGTGCAGAGGCTTAAATAAACTGTGTTGGGCTCTTCTCAACAGCCTCCTTCTAGGTCTCCCTGCCTGCAGTATCTCCTCTCTGTAATATTTCTAACACATCTCTGTGATCAAGTCTGACCAGATCCCTATTTGAAAACCTTCCAGAGAAAATTCTGACTCTTCTATTCACCATTCCAAGTCATTCTTATTCCTTCAGCCATTTCTACTAATTGATGTTCCTTAAATTCATAGAGGGCTGATCCTCTGAATAGAAGGCACATTCTTTTAGTTTTGAAGACTGTAATCAAAATCTGTGGACTTCTGGGAAGATGGTGGGGTAAGCAGGTCTAAGATCCCAACCCTCTCACATGAGCTTCAATCAAAGCAACTAGCAATCTGCAATCTCCGCTCTGCAAGAGCTATGAAAAGTAAGCAGAGGATTATAACAATAAACCACACACTGAAACAAGCAAAGTGCAGCTTTTAAATGCTAGAAATACTTCTTTTTCTACTGTCTTTACCCCCTCCCCTTCTGGTGCAGTAGGCAGGTGGCTCAAGCAGATGTGGACCATGACTCATATTCTCAATGGGGGACTCCTGATTTCTGGTTCTGGAGTGAGGAGGACAGACTTTGATGGCAGACTGTTCAGTGTGTCTCCTTGAATCTGTGTGGGAACTGCCCGAAGGACAGAGCCTAAGTTTGGGCTGAACTGGAGCTCATACAAGGCAGGGGAGGAAATGGTGAGCAAAAATAAAGGCTGAGAGTTTCTTGCAGAAATTAATGCTTTCAAAGCACTGTTTTTACAGAGGAATTAAAAGCCACATGCTTCTTCACTGCTACACATTGTAATATTTTAATGTCCCAGCTTCAACAAAAGATCACGGGCATAAAAAGAAACTGGAAATGACGGCCCATGCAAAAGAACAAGACAAAGCAAGAGAAATTGCCTCTATGGAACCCTACATAATGAATAGACTAGAAGACTTCAAAACAACAGTATTAAACACACAAAAGAACTAAAGAAAACTAGGGATAGAGAACTAAAGGAAATCACAAAAATGATACATTTACAAAATGAAAATATCAATAAAGAGATAGACACTATAAAAAGGAATGAAACAGAAATACTGGATCTTAAAAATACAATAACTAAAATAAAAAATACAATGGAAGGGTTCAATAGCAGATTTGAAGCAAACATTGACAGAATTAAAGGAAGAAATAGATGGTTCTACAATAATAGTTGGAGACTTTAATACACCACTTTCAATAATGGATAGAATTTCTAGAAAGAAAATCTATAAGGAAATAGAGGAATTTGGTCAACATGATAAACCAACTAGACTTATTAGACATATATATAATACTCCAACAAACAACAGAACAATACATATTCTTCTCTAGTGCACGTGGATCATTCTCCAGATAGACCATTTGCTAGGTTACAAAAGAAGTCTCAATAAATTTAAAAAGATTCAGATAACACAAAGTATCTTTTCTGATCACAATGGAAGGAGCCTGGAAATTAATAACAGAAGAAGAACATACAAATAGGTGGAAAATAAGCAACACACTATTAAACAACCAGTAGTTCAAGGCAGAAATCAAGAGAGAAATCAGAAAATACAGTCAAATGAAAATGAAACCACAACATACCAAAACTTAAAGGATGCAGTTAAGGCAGTACTTGGAGTAAAATTTATAGTGGGAAACAACTATATTAAAAAAGAGGAAAGATCTCAAATAAATATAACCTAAATTTACAACTTGAGGAAATAGAAAAAGAGGTGCAAACAAATCCCACAACTACCAGAAGGAAGGAAATAACAAATAACAGAGCAGAAATAAATGAAATAGAGAACAGAAAAACAATAGAGAGAATAAATGAACCAGAAGCTGGCTTTTTTAAAAGATCAATAAAATTGACAAACCTTTAGCTAGACTGATGAAGAAAAAAAAGAGAGAATACAAAACTAACTAAAATCACAAATGAAAGTCCAGACATTACAACTGACTAAAAGGATCATAAGAGAATACTATGAACAATTTACACCAACAAATGAGATAACTTAGGTGAAGTGGACAAATTCCTATTGTTGTTATGTGCCATGGAGTTGGTTCCAACTCACAGCAACCCTATGTACAACGGAACAAAACACTGCCCAGTCCTGGCCATCCTCACAATTGTTGTTATGCTTCAGCCCATTGTTGCAGCCTCTGTGTCAATTCATCTCATTGAGGGTCTTCCTCTTTTTTGCTGACCCTCTAGTTTACCAACCAATAGTTTACCTTCTCCAGGGATTGGTCCTTCCTGATAACATGTCCAAAGTATGGGAGATGAAGTCTCACCATCCTTCCTTCTAATGAGCATTCTGGCTCTACTTCTTCCAAGACAGATTAGTTCATTCTTCTGGCAGTCCATGGTATATTCAATATTCTTCGCCAACACCATAATTCAGGCATCAATTCTTCTTCGGTCTTCTTTATTCATTGTCTAGCTTTCACATGATATGAGCTGGTTGAAAACACCATGGCTTGGGTCAGATGCACTTTAGTCCTTAAAGTGACATCTTTGTTTTTTAACGCTTTAAAGAGGTCTTTTGCAGCAGATTTGCCGCATGCAATGCATCTTTTGATTTCTTGATGGCTGCTTCCGTGGGCATTGACTGTGGATCCAAATAAAACAAAATCCTTGACAATGTCAATATTTTCTCCATTTTTCATGAAGTTACTTATTGGCCCAGTTGTGAGGATTTTGGTTTTATGTTAAGGTATAATCCATACTGAAGGCTATAGTCTTTGATCTTCATCAATAAGTGCTTCAAGTCTTTCATTTTCAGCAAGCAAGGTTGTGTCCTCTGCATATTGCAGGTTGTTAATGACTCTTCCTCCAATCTTGATGCCATGTTCTTCTTCATATAGTCCAGCTTCTGGGATTATTTGCTTAGCATATAGATTGAATAAGTATGGTGAAAGGATACAACTCTTTCTTGATTTTAAACCATGCAGTATCCCCTTGCTCTGTTTGAACAACTGCCTCTTGGTCTATGTACAGGTTCCTCATGAGCACAATGAAGTGTTCTGGAATTCCCATTCTTTGCAATGTTATCCATCATTTTTTATGATCCACATAGTCGAATGCCTTTGCAATAGGCAATAAAACACGGGTAAACATCCTTCTGGTATTCTCTGCTTTCAGCCAAGATCCATCTGACATCAGCAATGATATCCCTGATTCCATGTCCTCTTCTGAATCTGGCTTAAATTTCTGGCAGTTCCCTGTCGATGTACTGCTGTAACTGTTTTGAATGATCTTCAGTAACATTTTACTTGTGTGTGATATTAATGATACTGTTTGATAATTTCCCCATTCTGTTGTACCATCTTTCCTTGGAATGGGCACAAATATGGATCTTTTCCAATCGGTTGGCCAGGTAGCTGTCTTCCAAATTTTTTGGCATAGAGAAGTGAGCACCTCCAACACTGCACCCATTTGTTGAAACATCTTAACTGGTATTCCATCAATTTCTGGAGGCTTGTTTTTCACCAATGCCTTCAGTGTAGCTTAGATCTCTTCCTTTGGTATCATTGGTTCTTGATCATATGCTACCTCCTGAAATGGCTGAATGTCAACCAATTCTTTTGTTGCAGTGACTGTGTGTATTCCTTCCATCTTCTTTTGATGATTCCACATAAAATTCCTATACTGACTCAAGAAGAAATAGAAAATCTCAGCACACCAATAACAAGTGAAGAGATTAAACCAGTAATCAAAAATCTCCCAACAACAACAACAACAAAAAGCCTGGTCCAGATGGCTTCACTGGGGAATACTAACAAACATTTGTAGAAGTGACACCAATACTTCTTAAACTCTTCCAAAAAATCAAAGAGAGGGAATAGTTTCTAATTCATTCTCTGAGGCTAGCATTACTCTGATACCAAAGCTAAAGACACCACAAGAAAAGACAATTACAGACCAATATCCCTGATGAATATAGATGTAAAAATCCTCAGCAAAATACAAGCAAACAGAATAAAAAAACCTATTTAAAGGATTACACACCATGATCAAGTGAAATTTATCCCAGAAATGCAAGTGTGGTTCAACATTAGAAAATCAATCAATGTAATACACCTTATTATTACAACACAGGAAAACACCCACATGATTATCTCACTTGATGCAGAGAAGGAATTTGACCAAATCTAACCTGCTTTCATGATTAAAAACACTCAACAAACTAGGAATAGAAGAGAAATTCCTCAACATGATAAATAGCATTTATAAAAAATATGCAGCTATTATACTCAAGGAGCCCTGGTGGCGCAGTGGGTAAGAGCTTGGCTGCTAACTAAAAGGTTGGCAGTTTGAATCCAACAACTGCTCCTTGGAAACCCTAGGAGGCAGTTCCACTCTGCCCTATAGGGTCGCTATGAGTCGGAATCAATTCGATGGCAATGGATTTGATTTGATTTGATTTTTGGATTATACTCAATGGAGAACTTTCCTCCCTAAGGTCAGGAACAAGATAAGGATGATTGCTCTCACCACTGCTATTTAATACTTTACTGAAAATCCTAGCCAGAGCAATTAGGCAAGAAAAAGAAATAAAAGTTATCTAAATTGGGATGATAACATGATTTTATATGCAGAAAATCCCAAATAATTCACAAGAAAGCTACTAGAACTAATAAATGAATTTAGCAGTGTTGCAGGGTACAGGGTTAACACACACAAAAAAATCAGTTGGGTTTTATACACCAACAATGAATAATCTGAAAATGAAATTAAGAAAACAATTCCATTTACAATAGCATCAAAAAGAATAAAATACCTAGGAATAAATTTAACCAGAGAGGTGAAAGACTTGTACACTGAAAACTACAAAACATTGCCTAAAGAAAATTAAAAAGACCTAAATATACGAAAAGCCATTCTGTGTGTTAAGATGTCAATACTACCCAAAGCAATCTACAGATTCAACACAATCCCTATCAACATTCCAAAACCTTCTTTGCAGAAATGGAAAAGCTAATCCTCACATTTATATGGAATTGCAATGGGGCCCAAATAGACAAAATAATCTTGAAAAAGAAAAACACATTAGGAGACTCATACTTTCTGATTTCAAAAAGTACTTTAAAAAACTATAGTAATCAAAACAGTCTGGTACTGGTATAATGATAGACATGTAGTCCAATGGGATAGAATGAGATTCCAGAAATAAATCCATACACATATGGTCAATTGCCTTTTGACAAAACGCCAAGTTCATCCAATGAGGTAATAATAGTCTCTTCAATAAATGGTGCTGGGACAATGGCATCTCCACATGCAAAGGAATGAAGCTGGACCCATACTTCATATCACATATGAAAACTAACTCAAAATGGATCAACACCTAAATTTAAGAACTAAAACCATAAAACTCTTAGAACTAAACAAAAGCATATGGTTTTGGGACCTAGTTTTCAACAATGGTTCTTAGATATGACATCAAAAACAGGAGCAACACACACACACACACAAGAAGAAGAAGAAAATAGATCAATTGGAGTTCATCAAAAATAAAAACTTTTGTACATCGACGGACTTTATCAAGAAAAGAGACAACCTACAGAATAGGAGAAAATATTTTGGAACAGTATTTCTGGTAAAGGTTTAATATACAGAATATAGAAACCATTCCTACAATTCAACAACAAAAAGATAAGCAACCCAATTTTTAAAATGTGTAAAAGACTTGTATAGACAATTCTTCAAAGAAGATACACAAATGGCCAATAAGCATATGAAAAGATGCTCAACATTATGAGTCATTAGGGAAATGCAAATCAAGACCATAATGAGATGCCCCTTCATACCTACTAGGATGGCTATAATCAAAAAGACAAAAAATAGCTAGGTTGGTAAGGTGTGGAGAAATTGGGATGCTCATCCATTGCTGGTGGAATTTTTAAGATGATGCAGCCATTGTGGAAAACAGTTTGGCAATTCTTCAAGAATTTAAACATAGAATTACATATGACCTAGCAATTGTACTCCTAGGTTTATACTGAAAAGACTTGAAAGCAGGGATTCAAACAGATACTTCTACACTATTGTTCACTGCAGTATTATTCACAATAGCCAAAAGGTGAAAAAAAACTCAAATATCCATCAGCAGATGAATGGATAAACAAATGAAGCATACACATACAATGGAACACTCTACAGGCATAAACACAAATGAAGTTCTAATACATACTAAGACACGAATGAATGGTGAAAAATTATGATGAGTGAAATAAGTCAGACGCAAAAGAACAAATATGGTATGATCTCACTTATATGAAATATCTGTTGTTGTTGTTAGGTGCCATGGAGTCGGTTGCAACTCATAGAGACCCTATGTACAACAGAACGAAACACTGCCCAGTCCTGTGCCATCCTCACAATCGTTGTTATGCTTAAGCCCATTGTTGCAGCCACTGTGTCAATCCATCTCGTTGTGGGTCTTCCTCTTTTTCGCTGACCCTCTACCAAGCATGATGTCCTTTTCCAGAGACTGGTTCCTCCAGATAACATGTCCAAAATATGTGAGATGAAGTCACACCATCCTTGCTTCTAATGAGCATTCTGGCTCTACTTCCAAGACATGTTTTTTTATTCTTCTGGCAGTCCATAGTATATTTAATGTTCTTCGCCAACACCATAATTCAAAGGTATTGATTCTTCTTCAGTCTTCCTCATTCATTGTCCAGCTTTCGTATGCATATGAGGTGATTAAAAACACAATGGCTTGGGTCAGGGGCACCTTAGTCCTTAAAGTGACATCTTTGCTTTTTAACACTCTAAAGAGGTCTTTTGCAGCAGATTTGCCCAATGCAATGCATCTTTTGATTTCTTGACCGCTGCTTCCGTGGGGGTTAATTGTGGATCCAAGCAAATGAAATCCTTTACAATGTGAATATTTTCTCCATTTATCACAAAGTTGTTTATTGGTCCAGTTGTGAGGATTTTTGTTTTCTTTATGTTGAGGTGTAATACATCCTGAAGGCTGTGGTCTTTGCTCTTCATCAGTAAGTGCTTCAAGTCTTCACTTTTTCAGCAAGCAAGGTTGTGTCCTCTGCATATTGCAGATTGTTAATGAATCTTCCTCCAATCTTGATGCCATGCTGTTCTTCATATAGTCCATCTTCTCGGATTATTTGCTCAGCATACAGATTGAATAAGTATGGTGAAAGAATACAACCCTGACACACACCCTTCCTGACTTTAGACCACGCAGTATCTCCTTGTTCTGTTTGAACCACTGCTTCTTGGTCAATGAAGAGGTTCCTCATGTGCACAATTAAGTGTTCTGGAATTCCCATTCTCTGCAATGTTATCCATCATTTGCTATGATCCACATGGTCAAATGCCTTTGCATAGTCAATAAAACACAGGTAAACATCCTTCTGGTATTCTCTGCTTTCAGCCAGTATCCATCTGACATTATCAATGATATCCCTGGTTCCACGTCCTCCTCTGAATCCGGCTTGAATTTCTGGCGGTTCCCAGTTGATGTACTGCTGCAACTGCTTTTGAATGATCTTCGGCAACAATTTACTTGTGTGTGATATTAATGATATTGTTTGATAATTTCCACATTCTGTCGGATCACCTTTCTTTGGTATGAGCACAAATATGGATCAGTGGTATAAATATGGCCAGTCAGCTGGCCAGGTAGCTGTCTTCCAAATTTCTTGGCATAGATGAGTGAGCACTTCTAGCGCTGCATCCATTTGTTGAAACATCTCAACTGGTATTCTGTCAATTCTTGGAGCCTTGTTTTTCGCCAATGCTTTCAGTGCAGCTTTGATTTCTTCCTTCAGTACCATTGATTCTTGATCATATGATACCTCCTAAAATGGTTGAAAGTCAACCAATTCTTTTTGGTTGACTCTGTGTATTCCTTTCATCTTCTTTTGATGCTTCCTGTGTTGTTTAGTATTTTCCCTGTAGAATCCTTCAATACTGTCACTCAGGGCTTGAATTTTCTCATTTCTTTTAGCTTAAGAAACACTGAGTGTGTTTTTCCCCTTTGGTTTTGGAACTTAAGGTCTTTGCACATTTCATTATAATACTTTACTTTGTCTTCTCGAGCCACCCTTTGAAATCTTCTGTTCAGCTGTTTTACTTCATCATTTCTTCCTTTCGTTTTAGCTACTCTACGTTCAAGGGCAACTTTCAGAGTTTCTTGTGACATACACTTTGGTCTTTTCCTTCTTCCCTGTTTTTTTAATCACCTCTTGCTTTCTTCATGTATGATGTCCTTCCACAACTTGTCTGGTCTTCGGTCATTAGTATTCAAAGCATCAAATCTATTCTGAGATGGTCTCTAAATTTAGGTCCGATATATTCAAAGTTGTACTTTGGCTCTCGTGGACTTGTTCTAATTTTCTTCAACTTCAACTTGAACTTGCATTTAAGCAACTGATGGTCTGATTCACAATCGGCCCCTGGCCTTCTTCTGACTGATAATATTGAGTTTTTCCATCCTTTCTTTCCACAGATGTAATTGATTTGATTCCTGTGTATTCCATCTAGCGAGGTCCAAGTGTATACTTGCCATTTATGTTGTTGAAAAAAGGTATTTGCAATGAAGAAGTTGTTGGTTTTGCAAAATTCTATCATTCAATCTCAAGTGTCGTTTCTATCATCAAGGCCATATTTTCCAACTACCAATCCTTTGTTTCCAACGTTTGCATTTCAATCGCCAGTGATTATCAATGCATCTTGATTGCATGTTTGATCAGTTTCAGAGTGCAGAAGTTGATAAAAATCTTCAATTCTTCATCTTTGGCATTAGTGGTTGGTAGGTAAATTTGAATAATAGTTGTATTAACTGGTCTTCCTTGTAGGTGTATGGATATTATCCTATCACTGACAGAGTTGTACTTCAGAATAGATCTTGAAATGTTCTTTTTGATGATGACTGTGATGCCATTCCTCTTCAATTTGTCCTTCTCGGCGTAGTAGACTATATGATTATCTGATTCAAAATGGTCAATACCAGTCCATTTCAGCTCACTAATGCCTAGGATATCAGTATTTATGTGTTCTATTTCATTTTTGATGATTTCCAATTTTCCTAGACTCATACGTCATACATTCCATTTTCTTGTTAGCAATCGATGTTTGCAGCTGTTTCTTCTCATTTTGGGTCATGCCACACCATCAAAGGAAAGCTTGACTCCATCCACATCATTAAGGTCGACTCTACTTTGAGGAGGCAGCTCTTCCCCAATAGTATTTTGAGTGCCTTCCAACCTGAGCAGCTCATCTTCCAGCACTATATTAGACAATGTTCCGCTGCTATTCATAAGATTTTCACTGGCTAATTTTTTTCAGAAGCAGATTGCCAGGTCCTTCTTCCTAGTCTGTCTTAGTCTGGAAGCTCAACTGAAACCTGTCCACCATGGATGACCTGTTGGTATTTGAAATATTGGTGGCATAACTTCCAGCTTCACAGCAACACGCAAGCCCCCACAGTACGACAAACTGACAGATGCGTGGGGGAGATGAAATATCTAGAATAGGCAAATACATAGAGACAAAAGTTTATTAGTGGTTACAAAGGGTGGGTGGGAGGAGGAAGGGTGAATTGTTGTTTAAAGGGTACTGAGTGTCTGTTAGGCGCCCTGGTGATGCAATTGTTAAGAGCCTGGCTGCTAGCCAAAAGGTCAGCTCTTCAAATCCACCATCTGCTCCTTGGAAACCCTATGGAGCAGTTCTACTCTGTCCTATAGGTTCACTATGAGTCAGAACCGACTCAATGGTGACGGGTTTTGTTTTTTTGGTTTGGAGTGTCTGTTAAGAGTTATGAAAAAAATTGGAAACAGTGGTGATGACTGCACAACAGGGGAACATAATTAATGTCACTGAACTGTACATGTAAAAATGGTTGAAATGGCAAATGTTTTATTATATATATTTTACCACACACACACACACACACAACAAAAACAGTGACAGTACCAAATGCTGATAAGGATGTGGAAAAACTGGTTTATTCATACATTCCTGGTGGGAATAGAAAATGGTACAGGCACACTGGAAAACAGAGAAGCAGTCCTTAAAAAATCAAATATGCAACTACTATATGACCCAGAAACTGTACTCTTGGTGTTTGTTCTAAAGACATTAAAACTTATGTTTACGCAAAAACTTTAGACAAATGTTTGTAGAAGTGTTATTTGTAATAGCTAAAAACTGGAAGCAACCCAGATGTCTTTCAACGGATGACTGGTTAAACAAACAGTGGTACATCCATGTTCTGGAACTGCATTCAACAATAAAAATGAACAAACTATTGATACATGCAATAACCTGGATAAATTGCCAGAGAATTATGCTGAGTGAAAAAATTCAGTCCTAAAAGGTTACACATTGTATTATTTCACTTATATAACATTCTTGAAATGACAAAAGTATAGAAATGGTAGCAGAATAGTGGTTCCCAGAGATAAAGGTGGTGGGAGGGAAGTGGGTATGACTAAAAAAGACAACGGAAATGTTCTGTATCTTGACTGTATCAATATCAGTATCCTGGTTGTGATATTGTTCTATAGCTCTGCAAGATGTTGCCACTGGGGGAAACTGAGTAAAAAGTACATGGGATGTCTGCTTCATTTCTTACAACTGCATATGAATCTACAATTATTTCAAAGTAATATACATATATATATATTCTGACTCATAAAGACCCTATATAGATAGAAAGATACATAGATAGATATCTATCTCAGAATATGTACATTTTGACTCATAGCGACCATATATATATATGTATATATATATGTCCCCAAGACATTGCTAACAATAGCTGCCTTTGGGAGAATCTGGGGGACTGGAGATCAGGATAGAAGGAACATTTACTTTGCACTATTTTCTACTCTGATTTTTTAATTTTCTCATTTTTTTAACCATGTGTTATCTTAAAATTTATGCAGAAAAACCACCACCAGGAAATCATCTCAAATCCTCTCATCTTAGAGATCAATAGCTCAACATCCTCTCTGTCTGGTATTACACAAAACATTTATTATTGAGCTTATCAGGGCCATTCATAAAAATGTCAGTCTCTCCCCCTAGAAGACAGACTCCTAGAAGGCAGAGAGCATGTCTCCACTGCATTGCTTATTCCAAGACACTTAGGAAATATTTGCTCAACTTGAGGCGGACCACCAGGATGCATGAGCTACCATTACATTTTTGCTAATTCTGATGTAAAAACAGTGTCTATACACTGCCAAAGAACTAAGAATATAATGGGTCTGATTTGTTGTTGCATTTTTCAGTGTCTTTGCCTGATATTTACAACTTCATGGACCAGGAGCAGTGAAAAGTTTAATCTTTCATGCTAACTCCGACTGATAGTTGCTGACTGTAGCTCTGTGCTGAGGATTCTGAGGCCACCACTGGCTAGATGGGAAAGTGTGTTGTGATCAGCTGTGATGTCTACCACGGGCACAACAAGGTGAAATGGTCCTCTAGCTGCCACTTGTTTGTCATCTCTAGCATAGAATCAAGGCAAAGAAAATGACTGGTCCTTAACAAGCCTAGTCTAAGGGAGAGGACACAGGCATGGATCTCTGCCCTCTACCATTCCTTGCCTCTAAGTCAGAACATGGAAAAACTCTCAAAAGAGAAGCAAGTTTTTCCACTAGCAAAAATATTGCTAACCAATCTCAACTTCCTTCTTGGTTTTGATTATTTTTGCCTTCTTTTCCTCCTGCTCTTTCCATTTCTTTATTTTCCTCTTCCTATTGCAATACGGGAGCCCTGGTGGCTCAGTGGTTAAGAGCTTGGCTGCTAGCCAAAAGGTCGGCTGTTCGCACCACCAGCTGCTCCTTGGAAACTCTATGGGGCAGTTCTGCTCTGTCCTATAGGGTCGCAAAGAGTCAGAATCAACTCCACAGCAATGTTTTTTTTTAAACAGGTATACCAATATGTGTTTATGTGAGTGGAGATTAGTGATTAGGGACTTTGGGGTACAGAACTCAGAGAGGGGAAATTTAGAATTTACCTGTGAAGTGAAGAAATGGGTTACCTACCTTCTGCCTTGTTGTCATCCACCAGCGGACAGGCTGTCCTCAGAGTCACTGTGCTGAGCTCTGAGTGCCGCCCCCGTGTATCCACAGCATATAGAGTAAACCTGCAGCACAACAAGAAAACAGAGCACCAAGCTGTGACTTCAAAGAAGGCAGTGGAAGCTGAGGGAGGAACACAAAAATCAAGGCACAGGAGCAGTGGTTGAAAGAACCCAGGGATGCTTAGGTTGAAGGAGAAATTATTTGGAAAAAAAAAAAGATAATTATGAAGCATTTATTGAGCACTGACTGCCTGCTGGGCACTTATAGTTAATCTCTTAATTTACAATTAAATAAATTTAGAAGGCAGACATTATTATAGCCCCTAATTCACCAATGAAGAAATTGAGAGTTAGATTATGTGTATTTCCATGATCTCACAGATCATTAGGGACAGAGCAGGGGTTTAAAACTAGAGATTCTGGCTCTAAGGCCTGAAAAGGGAATCCCAGTGCTGCCCTGTATGGCTGAATATAGTTATTACATATATCTCTTCATTCACTAATTTAAAACAAATACTTATTGAACATTAACTATGTGCCAGGAACTATTTTAGGTGCTAAGATTATAAAGGCGAACAAGAAAGTCAAGAACTCTGCTTGCATGAAGTCAATCAAAAAGTAAACAAGCGAACAAAAATAGAAATAATAAGTGTAATGAGGGAAAATAATAGGATAATGGGAAAAAGAGTAATGTGTGAGTGTAGGGGTGTACTTCAAATAGAGTGGTCCACAAAGACCTCAATGAGGAGGGAAGGTTTGAGCTGACAGCTGAATGACGAGAAAGAACAGGCTTATGGGAGGAAGATCTCGGGGGAAGAATATTTCAGGCAGGGAAATCAGCAAGTGCAAAGGCCCTGGAGAGAGAAAGAGCCAGGCTTTTGGATGAATAGACAGCAGGTGTAGCCGAAGCAAAGAGTGATGAGATAGAAGGTTGGCGGGGACTTGTGCATCATGATGGGAAGTCTTGGTATTATTCTACGTACAAGGCATATCCCCACCTTCCGTGATATCATTTGAAGTTCAGTGCCATACAGACAGGAGCAGATGTAGTCTGTGTGGCCTTAGAGGGGGAGTACTGGTAAAGCAAGACCTGGTGGAGTCAGGTTCACTCCAAGATACAGCATTTTTTCTAGAGCAGCCTCTGCCCTCTAGCCTACCTCGGGGGATGCTGACCCTTCATCTCTCCAGATCTTCAGGTTCGGTGGCTTTAAATAACGTCTAAGGAGTAGGCAGAGAAAAATTTCCAAAGGAGGTAAGTCTTGGAGGCCAGGAACAGTCTGGATAGAAGAGCTGAACATCTGAGTGTCTTTACTGTGACATTCTCTTTCACCAGTCTTCAAGTGTAGAGGCAATGATGTGAGGTCGGTAGAGGGATCCTATGCCAAGTAGAAGATACTGGCGTCCCAGTGGCCCTATTTCCTTTCAAAACTCCTTCCCTTATGTCAAAAATGGGGATAACTTGCTTCATGTTACAAAATGTGAATAATACTATGATTGCCAAGTTGCAAAAAGGTGAATTCATAACTGACTTACTAGGGACATAATAAATATGAGTTGGGTGTGCAAGTTAGTAAGTACTAAGACATTAGTATCGTTGAGCACTGAGCAAAATAATTCTACTGGCAAAATCACAATTAATTCCCCAAACTATCCTAAAAGATAAGTACTATTACTCTGTTTTATACATGAGGTTCAGAGGGGAAGAAACTCGATCAGAATCACATAGTAATTACTGGGACTGGAACTTTAAACCTAGGTTTGTCAGACTCTAAAATCCACACATTTAACCACTGTCAGCTGCTGACTTTGGTTAAAAGGTCTGTGGATATTAACTCTATATAAATATAATTCCACTAGCTACATTTGTTGAGACCAAGCTATATTGAGTCAGTGCTATCCCTTAAGTTTTTCTAATTTTATGGAAAACTGCTAAGATAGTCACCCTCATTATCCTCATCTTTCAGAAGGGGAAACAGAAGACAAAAAATTTAAGCACTTTGTCCAAACTCACAGAGTTAGAAAATGATGATCCAAGACTTGTACCTTGGTTTGTCTTACTTTAAAACTCATACTCTTTGCTCTCAGCTGCCATTTTGCTCCTCCAGCTCTACCACTCACTGGCTTAGAGAGTCTGTACTTGGTAATTTCCAAGGGCTATCCTAGCTGTGGTACCCCATGATCTGATGCCTGAAACATTTATTTATTTATTTGTTTGTTTATTATTTATTTAAGGTTGAAGATGCCATGTATCAGAACTTCTTGGTACAAAGATCATGACAGCCAGAAACCAAGATCTTTCTGAAAAAAGACTTTTATGCCCCTGTGTGTGAAAATCCCTTCTTAAAATAACTCGATTTATTTTTCAAAGAACTAGGGAGGGAACTCATACTATCCACAGAAGCCTAAAAATGTGTTTCTAGCTTATTCCATGATATTGATTTTTAGGTTCACTGCAGTTAAGATGGTACATTAGCACCATCCTTCCTCTTCTTCCCCGGTTGAAATAATGAATAATAGGAAGTAGGTATTCTTGGCACACAGAGAAATTCAGGGCTGCCTTCAGCGATTGGTCATAGAAGACCTGTGTTTAAGATGCCACAAGCCAAGCTGGCTGCAAGCCCCATAACCATAGATGCTCCAGGTTCTTTGCTGCTATGGAACACTGCCACCAGGCCCAGGACAGACCCCTGGGGATGCCTTCTGCTGACCATGTACCCTGAGTTAGCATCATAAGAATGTCAGCACCAAGCTGTTCTGCCAGCCTGTTCAAAGGGAGGCTGGGGTAAGGGGTAGAACAGGTATCAGGTCACCCAGAGTCCTGATGGCAAAGATGCAGAGAAGCAGGAGGAGCCTTGGAACTCAAGGAGCATGCATGGAAAACTTGGCTCTGGCACTCACTAGCTAAATGACCATGGGCTAGTTGATTATCCTTTATAAGCCTCAGTCTGTGGTAATGTGGGGGAAACAATCTTCTTGCAGAATTGTCAGTTCAAGTGCAAGGAACCCAGCACATTCCTTGGTTATAATGGTGGTAAGGGGCACCATCTAATGAGTGTACACTAGGTGTTGAGTGCTTTACATGTATAATTCCAGTTAATCCTTACACATGCTAAATGAGTTGGGTACAATTATTGTTCCCATTTCACAGATAAGAACATTAGTTCCAAAGAGATCAAGCATATTATATAAGTAGCAACAGGGACTAGAATCTAGGTCTACCTGTACTCAAAGACTATTTTCTTAAACAGTGCATTATATTGTCTTGTCAAATCCAATTCTATCTTTTCTCTTTTGTGAGCTGGTGATGGTAAGGGTAAGAATGTGTGGGCCTGTGCCCAATATCCTTGTCTTAAGAGGCCTACACATGGGGTGTTTTGGGCCTATCATCAAAAGGAAGCTAATCTATTCTCTGCCTTCTAGAGCTTTTCACTTCTGCCTATGATGTGAGAACAATAGCACTGGGCATTGGCACCATCTCTCTCCTCCATTGATATCATAGCATTGTGAGTGGAGCTCAGATCTAGAGCTTACTATGGTCAGTATTATCTAGGTCAAGACAAGCAGTAGGCAATAGAGGACAGAACCTGGTCTTAGAGATGGTCTGACTTGGGTTCATATTCCAACTCTGCTTCCTTGCTCTGTGACCTTGGGCAAGTCACTTCACCTGTCTGCACTGTGCATCTGTGATAGGAAGACTGTTGCTCCACACCACAGGTTTCACTGTGGATGGATATGAAATGTAAGTGCTGTACAAGGTGAGTTATCATTGGAAAGCAGTGAGAGAAACTCTGGATGTATGAGTGAGCAAATAGCAAGGTGGGGGAGTAATAACAGTATTGGGTAGCACTGTGTAAGCACTTACCATCCACAAAACCAACCATCTAGAAAGTGGCAGAGCCAGGATTCAAAGCCTAGCCTTCAGGTCACAGAGGATGTGATCTTTGGCTTGGGTACAGCTATATCCCTGGTATTTCACAGAGTACTTGGTGCATGGTACCAAAAACCAAACCAAACCCGTTGCTGCCAAGTCAATTCCAACTCATAGTGAAACTTTAGGGTTTCCAAGGCATCATCTTTTTTTCCAATCTTTTTTTTTAAAAATTTTTTAAATTTATTGTTGTAGTTTAAATGAAGTTTACATTTCAAGTTAGTCTCCATACAAAAATTTATGCATACATTGTTATGTGACCCTAATTGCTCTCCCCACACTGTGACAGCACACTCCTCCTTTCCACCCCTGATTCCCCATGTCCATTCAGCCAGCTCCTAACCTTCTCTGCCTTCCCATCTCACCTCCAGACAGAAGCTGCCCATTAAGCCCGTTAAGTCTCTTGTATGTACTTGAGCTAAGAGGCGCACTCCTCATGAGTATCACTTTATGTCCCACAGTCCAGCCCAATCCCTTTCTGAAGAGTTGGCCTCGGAAATTGTTTTAGTTCTGGGCTGATAGAGAATCAAAGGGCCATGCTTTCTGGGGTTCCTCCAGTCTCAGTCAGACCATTAAGTCTGGTATTCTTACTACAATTTGAATTCTGTACCCCACCTTTCTTCTGCTTCATCCGGGACTCTCTGTTGTGTTCCCTGTCAGGGTGGTCATTGGTGGTAGCCGGGCATCGTGTAGTTCTTCTGGTCTCAGGCTGATGAAGTCTCTGGTTTATGTGGCCCTTTCTATCTCTTGGGCTAATACTTTCCTTGTGCCTTTGGTGTTCTTCATTCTCCTTTACTCCAGGTGGTTGGGACCAATTGATGTATCTTAGATGGCCGCTTCTAAGCTTTTAAGACCCCAGATGCCACTCACCAAAGTAGGATGCAGAATATTTTCTTAATAAGATTTGTTATGCCAGTTGAACTAGATGTCCCCTGAAAGCATGGTCCCCAGACCCCTACCACTGCTACCCTGTCCCTCGAAGTGTTTGATTGTATTCAGGAGACTTCTTAGCTTTGGTGTAGTCCAGTTGTTCTGACTTCCCCTGTCGTGTGTGCTGTCCTTCCCTTCACCTAAGATAATTCTTGTCTACCATCTAGTTAGTAAATAACCCTCATCTTCCCTCCTCACCCTTGTAACCATCAAAGAATGTTTTCTTCTGTGTTTAAACCTTTTCTTGAGTTGTTATAATAGCAAGGCTGTAAATCTTTACAGAAGCAGAACGCCACATCTTTCTCCCGTGGAGCGGCTGGTGGGTCCGAACTGCCGAGGATGCACTGTAGGCACTCAGTAAATATTGGAGCAAATGAATGAACCTGAGAATATCACATCTCATTTCTCAATTTCAATTTCTCCATTAATAAAATGGAGATAATTATGTGGACAGTGCACGGTTATTTAAAGGATTACACAAGGCAGTGCATAGGAGAGCGGTAAGGTACAGGCTATTATAAAGACCACCTACTGCAAGAGTACACGTTTAAAAAATAAAACTTCAAAGCATGAGGAGTTGGAATATTTTTTAAACTATTTTCTCATTGGCCACTTATGTTTCTATCATGCTTCTGCTATACATTTTCTCCATCATGGGGGTCTGGGCTCACCTCTCTGCTTAGCCAACCAGCATGAATAACAACATGCTGGGGATGAAGTAGTCTTAGATTTTCAAGTTATAAAACTTGGATAGAATCCTTGCTCACCCCAGTCGCTGGCTGAGCATTCTTTGAGAAGTCACTTTACTTCTCTAAACTTCAGTTTCCTCACTCGTAAAATAGAATGAAATTATCCATATCCCACAAGTTGGGAATCAAGATTCAATGATATAATGATCATATAGGCCTGGATCAATCTTTGCTTCCTGAAAGGTAGCTTCTATTTTTGTTATTAGAGTGATTGAACATATCAGTGGAGGCCTCAGGATGGAGGAGGCCTGAGGCCACCCTGCCACGGGGTGGAAAAAGGGGAGGATGTCAACCTCACAGGACTAGGTCAAAAGTCACAAGGCCGTGAGCTTTCTGCCTGTCTTAGCTGTAATTGTAGAACTGTTCCAGAGACACATCTGAAAACTGTTAGGGGACCAGGCTGGGCCTAGAGGGGCTTTTTGTGAGGGGGAGAAATTGGCGGCCCCTGATCTGGAGAAAGAATAGAAAGGCGGTGGGGGGGTGGGGTTTGGGGGTGGGGGGAACCGCAGAGAGAGAAAGAAAGAAAGATGGAGAGATGGCAGAGTCAGACTTCTGTGTTTCTCAGGGGTCAGGAAGGGTGTCAGCTACCCTCTGCTCAGTTCTGCAGTCTTCTCTCTCCCTTCTGAGGCCAACCAAGGTTCACTGATAATTTGAACTGGAACTCCTGAGAAGTCACCTATCTCCACATCTTTATTTTACATATGGGGAAACTGAGACCCAAACGGTGAACAGACTTGGACCCACTGCTATTTAGATCAGGCACTACTCACTGCCCTTTGCACAACCAGTTGACTTACCTCCACTTCCACTAATGGGACATTTTTCTCTATGAAAGATGGGCAATCTAGGAATCTGGAGCCCCAGGTCCAAACCCTTGCTCTTTTCCTCCATCCCCTGTCCTGACCTTGTTTCAGAGGAAAGAGCACTGGCCCAGGTGGGTGAAACCTGAGTTCGAGTCCCAGCTTCCCCACAGACTGGCTATGATATCTTAGATACCTAAAGCTCGATGGTGTTAGTGTATTGGGAGGTTGAAATGAAAAGTAATGTGGGGAAGTGTCTGGAACTGGCTACTCAAATGCAAAGAATTTTTTCAATGTTTCTTCATCCTCCTCAGGACAAAGTTAAAACTCCTTCCCATGGAGCCCCCAGTCCAGCTCCCTTGTGTCCATTCGTTCAACAGCACTATCATTTAGTGCTGAGTAAGTTCCCACCCATTGACTAGCCAAAAGGTTGGCAGTTTGAATCCGCCAGCCGCTCCTTGGAAACCCTATTTGGCAGTTCTACTCTGTCCTATAGGGTTGCTATGAGTCAGAATTGACTTGACAGCATACAACACGTTTCCACCATAGCTCCAGGCTTGTTTGCCAATCTTAGTTTCCTATTCTGTTTCATAGTAGAGCCATCTGATGATGGTTCTGGAACATGTACCCCACCTCTTTGCCTTTGCAGATGCTGCACCCTCTCTCTGGGATGCCTTTCCTCTTGTTTGCTTCACACTCTCCACCTTGTCCTTGAAGCATCAACTCAAACCCCATCTCTGGGAAGCCTGTTTTGACTCCTCTGAAGAGTTACTTAAACCTGCTTTCTCCCTGCATGATGTCCCATGTCTAAGTCAGTGCCTGTTCCCTTCTGTCTTACATCCGTGAATATGTGAGCATCTTCATGGCGGGAATATTTCTCTGCCCATCATTATATCCCAAGCACATACACCTAATAACATAGACATTCAGCAAATATTTGCCACAATGACTGACTGATGGACTGAATTAGTGACTTGATCAATTATGAAGTAGTATTCCCCTTTTCTGGAACTCAGTTTCCCCACCTGTAAAATGAACAAAAGGTCACCAGACTGACCGGCCATTACAAGTGATAGCTAAGATCATAGCTTTGGAATAAGACAATTCGGTTTTAAATTCTGGCTCTCCATTTATAGGTGGTATGAGGTTTTGCCTCATTTTACCCACCTGTAAAATGGGAATCATAATACGAAAACCTATCATATAGGATTAGTTGTTAGAATAAAGTGAGATACTGTATGGAAAGTGCTTAGCATGATGCCTGGCATATGGTAAACACTCAATAAGCTATAGCTGCTCATTAATGTTATCACTATGTCACTGCCCAAGGCTTTGCCTTCACCGCCACCTAGAGAAGCTGTCCAACTGGAGATCAGAGGAGGGTGGGTAGAAAGGAAGCTGTTGTGGTCCCATCCAAGACCCCCAGACCTCCTCGCAGCAGGGGTGAGAGAATGAAACCGAGAAGTTAATTGGCGGTGAGAGCTTCTCAAGGATCTGAAAAGGGGTAAGAACAGGGACAGAACCCCAGAGGCCCACGTCAGGCCCAGGTCCCCGAGAGTACGGTAGAATGCGTTTGAAGTCTCCAGGCCAACGCCTGCTCTTCCCCAGCCGCCGCATGATTTAGGCATTTTGAGGAGGCAAAAGTCTCCTCGCTGATTTGAAGGGAAACAGATGTTTCCAGGCCAGAGGCCCTGGTCCTATAAAAGGCTCCTTCCCCCCACACAGCTTTGGCAAACAACTGCCCGTTAGTTCACACCCCTCCGCCCCCACCATCACTGCCTGCCCTGCCATTTCCAGCACAAAGTGACAGTCAGGGGTGGTGGGAAAAACGATGAGTACCAGCTCTGGCTCTGGGTCTGAGTGGCTAGATGCCTAGAGACAGCAAATTGCTCTTTTCTGGTTTTCAGTCTCCCTGTTTCTGTAGTGAGGGAATTGAATCAAGATCACCTCTGAGAGACAGGTTTGATCTGATATTCTAGGAGCTGAGCACTTTCTTCCACTTACAGAATTGGTGTTATTCATTCAGTCTTTCTCCATTGGAGTCTAGAGCAAAAAAACGGGTTTGCAAATCAGGCTGCTCAGGGTTTAAATTTAGATTCCACCAGCTACTAGGCAAATAGTGACCTAACCATTGAACATCAGTTTCTTTATCTGTAAAATGCGGACAAATTTTCCATCTTGTGGGGTTGAGAGAATTAAATCGGAACTAAATTTCTCTACTGGAGTCCCTGGGTGGTATAAATGGTTAAGCACCAGACTAACTGAAAACCCTATGGAGTACAGTTCTACTCTGCACACTCGGGATCACCATGAGTCAGAATTGACTTAATGGCATCTAACAACATCCATATATTAGGTTCCTTGTGAACAAAACTGAGTACTATACGCCTTCCCTTGTTTGGATCCAGAGTAGGTATGAAATAATGTTTGTAATTGATTGTTGGAGGCAAGACTGCTGGACACATTGGCTCTCCAAAGACTTGTGTTCTCAGTACAGTTTGCTTGAGCCTTCCTGTGGGGCAGTAGCCACAGCAGTAGAAAGAGCGTTCCTGTTCCCATGATCACAATGAAACAGGGTATTTAGTGGCTAGAACAGATCCTGGAGTCTTGCTACCTGAGTTCAAATGTTGGTTCTACAACCTACTTTCTTTATGCCCTTGGGCAAGTTAATCGACCTCTCTGTTCTCCAGTGTCTTGCCTTTAAGGTGTGGATGATAATATTACATACCTCAAAGGGATGTTGAGAAAAGCAAAGTACTTGAAACAGCAGCTGGCACATGATAAGTGCTAAGTGTTAGTCACTATTCGATGTATGTGTGTATGTTTTAATTGTTAATCTCTTCTATGGCAGCTTTAAGGATCCCTGATGGCACAATTGTTAAGCACTCGGCTGCCAACCAAAATGTCTGTGGTTCAAACCCAGCAGTGGCTCCACAGGAGAAAAAACCCTGTGATCTGCCCCTGTAAAGATTACAGCCTAGGAAACCCTATGAGGCAGTTCTACTGTGTCCTATAGGGTTGCTATGATGGAATTGACTTGATGGCACACAACAACATGGCAGGTTTAAGACATAGCCCCAATTCTTTGACATTCCTCTCATTAAGAGGTAGGGTCTATGTCCCTTCACCATGAATATGGGTGGGCTTGTGGCTGCTCTAACAGAGCACAGTGGAAGGGACGTTGTGTGACTTCCAACGTGGGGTCATAAGAGGCGATGCAGCTTCCGCCTTGTTCACTGAAACACCCTTGCTTGGAACCCTGAGCTACCATGTAAGAAATCTCACTCCCCTAAGGACATTCTAAGGAGCCCTGGTGGCACAGTGGTTAAGTACTCAGCTGCTAACTGAAAGGTTGGCAGTTCGAACCCAGCAGTCTTCAAGTCATCTAAGCCAAAGCTCCAGATCTATGAATGAAGGAGGCTTCAGATAATCTCAGACCAAGCAGGTGAGTCACCCTCAGCTTTTAAATCCTTCCACCTGAGGGCTCACACTTCTTGGGGCAGAGACAAGCCAAACCTGCTATGCTGTATCTGAACTCCTGGCCCACAGGTTCCATGAGCATAATCAAATGGTTGCTTAAGCCACTAAGTTCCGGGGCAATTTGTTATGATAGCAATAGAACTGTAACAACTTCTAAGCATCTAGGTCAGGGGTCAGCAAACTATTGCCCATGGGCCAAATCTGGTCTGCAGTCTGTTTTTGTAAATAAAGTTTTAATGGAACACAGCCATTTTTTTTTTTTTTTTTTTGCCCATTTTTTTTTTCTTGTTTTGTGCAATGGCCCAGTTGGGTAGTTGTGACCGATATGTTCTGGCCGGTGAAACCTAAAACATTTACTATCTGGACCTCTAGAGAAAAAGCTGGCTGACTCATGATCTAGAGTTTTGACAATATTTAACATAGTCTCTTTTGCTTACATTATTTTATTTGCTCCCAGGGTCAGGAATCATTTCCATTTTGCAGAGAGGCTCAGTGAGTTCACTTGACTTACCCAAGGTCACACGGCTCTTCTGATTCCAGGTCTAATACCACAACTGCCTGCTGAAGATATGGACTCCAGTTTGGGTTCAGACACTGAATGAGCAGTGTGGCCTAGGGCAAATCCCACCCTGCTCCACCCTCAGTTTCTTAGTCTGAAATGAGGGCATTGGGAAAGATGGCTGCCATATGTCCAGAGTTTCCAAAGGTGTCCAAAGTTTCCCCAAGCTGGATGCTGGCTACCAGGCAAAATCTCTTTAGTCTAGGAGTGTTAAAGTGAGACTGGAGAGAGAGGAGCCAGGGGCTGCTAGATATCCCTGTTCTGTTCTACATGCAGCCCACCCACCTGAGTTCCAGAAACCAACCTTCCTATCTCCCAACTCAGGCTGACAACCCATGCTCTTGGCCAACATGCATATTTAATTCCAGTGCCCAGCACAGAGAGACCACCATGGTATTAAGGACTCCAGTCCTGGTTTCTACTTTCAAAACAACACAGTTTGAGGCATGATTAGGGGGTCCTCACTGGGGACAAAGGTGAGGCAGTGTGGGGTTGGTCTCCAACAATCCAATTGCCCCACTTGCACTCCCTGCAACCCCTCCGGCTGCAGGAGGTAACAGGTAAAGAATCAGGAGGTGAGAGTCAGCAGAGAGAGCTCTAGGGGAAGGCCCAGTCTGGAAAGCAGTGTCAGTGCTAAGCTTAGGCAGAGGTGACAGCAATCCAGAATCAGTGTGAGGCCCTGCTACTCTGCCTGCCAAGACTCCTGGACTTCACTGGATGTGAGCATAGCTGTCTAGGACACCAGAACCCTCAGAAAGGAATGATGACAGTATTCACATTTAAAATTAAACAACTTTAGATTGATTTACAATTAAAGTGTGTGGAGTATATCTCCAATACCTGACTGATGAGGGAGTGATTATCAAAGCAGCCCCACTCTGTGTGTGCCTGTAACCAGAGGAGCACCTGCCATGTACTGGGCACTCTGCTAAGTAGTGGAGAAACATCTAAGAACAAGACAATGTCACAGAAAAGCAGGGAAACAGCCGAGTGAACAAAAACATGGACTGCAGTGCTACAAGTGTTTCAATTAAAGCTTATTCTTGCCTTTATGTTTATTTCAGGTGTGTCCTTTCTTCCTTCTTTCAAAGCAGTGGACTAAGCCTTATGTCTGAGTTCAAGGGCAACTTGCAACCTCCGAGCAACTGCATGACCCTGTGGGTGTCAACCATCTCCAGGAGTCTCATTTGCTCCTTGCCCTCCCTATCCAGAAAGCCTTTAAAGAGTGAATAAGCCAAGAGATTTGAATATTAAAATACATTAATCATCTGTCTGGACTCATTCATTCACCCATCAAGGATAGCCTGACCCCTCTTGAAAAAAAAAATTCAGGTTGGCAATTGACTTGGCTTTAGCAGCAGTTCTTATCCTTCCTCTTCCTTTTCTTCCACTTCTTCTACTCTCCCTTCCCCTTCTCCTTGCCCTTTGCTCCTCCTTCTCCTTCTCCTCCTCTTCCTCCTCCTCCTTCTCAACCTCCTCGTTTTCCAAGGCGTGGACTACTTGATAACCCAGAGTTGGACTGACCATAATTCGTAGTTGGAGGATATTCATCTTTTAATAGGTTGTTTTAGGGTAAAGCAGACACAGCCTAATTTTATGGTTCCAAGTCAAGGAATAAATTAATCATGGAAGGTCCAATTATTCCAGTCCAATGTGTATTCCCACAATCTTTAAAGTAAATTGTTGCCTTTTTCTTATATCTTTATTGTATACTGGACGGGCTCTCTGAAACCCAGATAAAAACAATTACTTTTCAAATGACTTTAGTTACAGAATTTTTTTTTTTTAAGGAAAGCATTAGCTTGAAAGTACATTGAATTAAGAGAGAGAGCATATGATTTATAGGTTAAGCACTGTCATTGCCTAGCTGTGTGACTTTGGTCAGATTATTTGATTCCTGTGTGCCTCAGTTACCCATTGATAATCCCACGGAGATGCTGTGAGGACCAAATGGCCATAATGGATGTGAAGGTGACTCACAGATTCCACACACCTTTCCTGAGTACCTACTCTGTATCAGACACAGTGCTGGGAGCTTTTACATAGTCTGTCTTCTGTTCTCTTTACAACTGCTTAATGAGTGTGTATTAGTAAATTGATTTTATAAGAAGAAAAGTGAACCTGGGAGATATGAATTAGCTTTCCCAGGGCTGCTGATAGCAGTAGTAATTCAGCCAGGCCCCAACATACTTCCTCAACACAAAGTCTAGTGCTCTTTCCAAATAGATGGAATTATTAGGTATTCATTGGTCCCAACTGGGTCTCGAGCTACAGTTCAGAGGAGGTTAGAGTTGATTAGGAGGATGAACTCCATGTTCCTAACTTTACAAGAAAGAGATCTTACCACGTGAACACCACCATCCATTGCCCCCTTTTCAACACTGACACTGCTCCTCTTCCCACATCCAACCTTAAAGTCTCTATCTTCTTTGGCAATGGGTTTGGTTTTGGTTGATAGTGTCTTTTGAGACTGCATTTTCCAAAGACAAGCCTAGAGGAGGGGAGGCCAAGCAGAGGTCACCAACTTGGATTCATCCCTGGGCATTAAATTAGACAACAATACAGGATCTTTGTTATCTACTTCAGGCTGAGCTCAGCCCCAACATCTTATGTGAGTTCTGTCTTCCCATGGGCAGAGGTAGGGATGGAACAAGTCCTATGCTTGGAGTCTGAAGGAGAGAGTTTGTCCTTGACTCTGTCCATTTCTTATTCCTATCATCTCCGAAAGCCTTAGTTTCCATATCAGTAAAATGGAGTTACTAGTGAGGGCCTTACAAGATTGTTGTAAGAATGAAATAACATGTAAAACACCTAGAACAGTGCCTGGTTCACTAAATGTTATCTTATCTTGCTTACTCATGATAAGCGATAAAGAGTAAACACTGCTTCTTGAAAGTCAAGTCATTGGGCAAAGGCAATGGTCCTGGAGAGCGTTGCAAGCAATGAGGGCATTGTTGTTCATAAGTTTTACTGAGAACCTCAGCTTGGCCACTGGGTCTGTAGGCAAGTCACACCATGTCTCTGAGCCTCAGTTTCCTCATCTGTTAAGGAGCAACAACAATAAGCCAGTTGTCCGGAGTTGATTCTGACTCATGGCCACTCCTAGTGTGTCAGAGTAGAAGTGTGCTCCATAGGCTTTCAGTGGCTGAGTTTTCAGAAGTAGATTGCAGGCTTTTCTTCCAAGGCACCTCTGGGTAGGCTTGAACTGTCCACCCTTTGGTTAGCAGTCAAGTGCATTAGCCTTGGCACCACCCAGGGACTCCTATGACAACAATATCTACTTTCAAAAGCAGTTTTGAAATTGCACACAATGAGGCACTGCTGATCTGGGGTCTGGACCTGGGACTGCCTGACTGTAAAGCTCTGGCTTCACCCATGATCAGCACTGTGACCCTGGGTGAAGTTCTCTCCCAAAGACCTTGGGGTCACCAGACGTCTTCACTGGTGAATTCTACCAAACGTTAACACCAATTAACACCAATCTTTCATAAACTCTTCTAAAAAGTAGAAGAGGGAACACTTCCAATTCATTCTACGAGGCCAACATTATCCTAATATCAAAACTAGACAAAGACATCACAAGAAAAGAAAACTACAGTCCAATATATCTTATGAATATACACACAAATATCCTCAACAAAATACTAGCAAACCAAACCCAGAAACATATAAAAAGGATTATATGCTATGCCCAAGTAGGAGCTTTCCCAGGAAAGCAAGATGGCTCAGCATATGAAAATCAATGTAATACATCATATTAAGAGAATAAAGGACAAAAGTGCATGATCATCTCAATAGACACAGAAAAAGCACTTGACAAAATCCAACAGTCTTTTATGATAAAAAAAATCAAACTATAAATAGAAGGGAACTTTTTAAACCTGCTGAAGGGCATCTATTAAAAATCTACAACTAACATCATACTTGGAGCCCTGGTGATGCAGTGGTTAAGAGCTCGACTGCTAACCAAAAGGTTGGCAGTTCGAATTCACCAGCTGCTCCTTGGAAACCCTATGGGGCCGTTCTACTCTGTCTTGTAGGGTCGCTATCAGTTGGAATTGACTCAATGGCAATGGGTTTTTTTTTTTTTTTTTTGGTTAACATCATACTTAGTGGTAAAAGATGAGAAGCTTTCCCTCTACAATCAGAAATAAGGCAAGAATGTCTGCTTTCACTATTTCTATTCAACATTGTACTAAAGTAACTAGGCAAGAAAAAGAAAAAAAGGCATACAAATTGGAAAGAAAAATGTAGAACTATCTCTATTTGCAGATGACATGATTTCACATACAGAAAATTATAAGGAATCCACAAAAACAATTATTAAAGCTATAAAACAAATTAAGGAAGGTTGCAGAATTCAAGATTAATATATAAAAACCAATTATATTTCTATACACTATCAATGAACAATCAGAAAAAGTTAAAACACAATTCCGTCTACAGTAGCAGCAAATATAATAAAATACTTAGGAATATATTTAACATTATAAGTGCAGACTTGCACATTAAAAACTACAAAATACAATAGAAAGAAATAAAAGAAAACCCATATAAATGGAGAAGTATCTTGTGTTCCTGATTGGAAGACTTAATATTATTAAGATAGAAATACACCCAAATTGATCTATAGCTTCAACATAATCCCGTCAAAACCTTAGCTGCCTTTTTTTTTTTTTTTACAGAAATTGACAAGCTGCTCCTAAAAGTCACATGGAAATGCAAAGAACCTGGAATACCCAGAACCATCTTGGAAAAAAAAGAGTTAGAGAACGCACAATTCCCAATTGCAAAATTTAACACATAGCTGTAGTAGTCAAGACTGTGTAATACTGGTATAAAAATAGATATAGCTAAATGGAATAAAATAGATAGTCCAGAAATAAACCTATGCATTTATGCTCAATTGGTTTTCTACAGGAGTACCAACAAAATTCAACAGAAGAAATAATGGTCTCTTTAATAAATGGTGCTGGGACAACTGGCTATACATACGCAAAAAAAAAAGAAATCGAATCCCCTAACTCCCACCATACACAAAAATTAACTCAACACGGATCAAATATCTAAGTGTAAAACTCTTAGAAGAAAACATAGGAATAAATCTTCATGATGTTGAATTAGGCAATGATTTCTTAGATATGACACCAAAAGCACAGGAAACCAAATAATAGATAAAGTGGACTTCACCAAAATTTAAAACTTCTGTGCATCAAAAGACACTGTCAAGAAAGTGAAGACACAACCTACAGAATGGGAGAAAATAGTTGGGAAACGTATATATGATAAGGGATTAATATCCTGAATACAGAAAGAACTCCTATAACTCAACAACAAAAAGATAAACAAACCAATTAAAAAATGAGCAAAAGGCTTGAATAGACATTTCTCCAAAGAAGATATATAAATGGCCAATAAGCACATGAAAAAATGCTCAACATCATTAATCATTAGGGAAATGCAAATCAAAACTGCAGTGAGATACCACTTCACATCCATCAGGATGGCTATAATGAAAAAGACACAAAATAACAAGCACTGATGAGTACATAGAAAAACTGGAATCCTTTTCATTGTTGGCAAGAATGTAAAATTATACATCCTCTGTGGAAAACAGTTTGGCAGTTCTTCAAAAAGTTAAGCATAGAATTACTATATGACCTAGCGATTCCACTTATGGGTATATACCTAACAAAACTGAAAACAGGTGTTTGAATAAAAATTTGTACAGAAATATTCATAGCAACACTATTCACAATAACCAAAAGATGGAAACAACCCAAATGTCCATCAACTGATAAATGAATAAACAAAATGTGGTAGAGTCATACAATGAAATATTATTTAGCCATGAAAAGGAATGAAGTATTGACACATGCTACAACATGGATGGATCTTGAAGACATCATATTAAGTAAAAGAAGCCAGGTTCAATATGTCACATATTATATGATTTGTTTATATGAAATGTCCAGAATAGGCAAATCCCTAGAGACAGAAAGTAGATTAGTGGCCTTCAGGGGCTAGGGAAAGGGGAAATGGGAAGTTACTGTTAACGGGTACGGGTTTCTTTTTCAGATGATAAAACTGATCTGCAATTAGTGCTGATAGTTGCAAAACTATGTAAATACCCTAAAATCCACTAAATTGTACACTTTAAAAGGGTGAATTTTATGATTTGTGAATTATATCTGAAAAAAAGGTCAATAAAATAACGGGGTCAGGTTAGAAGAACCTGAGCAGAGTGTCAGGGCCCGGGCCTCTTATATCTTTATTTTTTTGATCTCTGAATTTGATCTAGCACCTCCTGCCTCAAACCCTTGTGCCATATTTCTCTCATGTAAGTAGAAAGGGATCCTCGAAAACAGGGGACCTTCAATGAAACCTTAAGTGGAAAGTTACAGCTTTGGTTTGTTGGTAAATGTAGTTATCTGAGGACAGCAGCACAAGTGTTCAGACATTCAGTAGAGTGCAGACCTTAGGGGCATGGACTTGGAAGTGGGGAAAACCAAAACCAAACACATTGCCATGGAGTCAATTCCAACTCATGGTGACCCCATGTGTTACAGAGCATAATTGCTCCATAGGGTTTTCCTGGTTGTAATCTTTCCCAAAGCGGATCATCAGGACTTTCTTCCGTGGCCCTCTGGGTGGGTTGGAACCCTCAACCTTTAGGTTAGTAGTTGAGTGCAAACCTTTTAAATATCATCTATGTCACTAACAGGCTATGTGACGCTGGATAAGTACTTTACCTCAAAGGGCTGTTAAGAGGAACAATGCTTATTTCATTGACAAGGAAACTGAGGCTGGAGGAGGTAAATTAGATAAGGTGCCCTTAGCCCAGTTCTTGACAGATGGTAAGGGCTCAATACATAGTTACTATTCTAAATGTTTGTCATTTGTTTCTCCTATTTCTTTGCTAAATAGAAATGAACAACTCTTCTATCTAGTAGGGCTTCACCTTGAACCCTTGGTATGCTCCCAGCAACCTTCACTGTCTCCTCTGTTCCTGGAATGTTCTTTTCCAAGCTACTTCCCTGACTCCCTTCAAATCTTTGTGCAAATGCCTCCTTTTCAATGAGGTTCCCTTCTGGAGTTTCAGACACATCCAACTGCCATGCTTCAAATATCATCTACCTAGCTCTATTTCTTTTCTTCATAATTTTATGACTTTCCAATGTATTATATAATTTACTTGTTTGTTTTTTGTCCTGCTCTCACTTGAATATAAACTTCACAAGGAATTAGACTGTTTTACTCACTGATATGGCTCCAGTATCAAAAACTGTGCCAGACACACGATCCAAACTAAACCAAACCTGTCTTGTCCATTCCAGCTCATGGTGACCCCATGTGTTACAGAGTATGACTGAGCTCCATAGGGTTTTCCTGGCTATAATCTTCATGCAAGCAGATCATCAACCCTTTCTTCTGTGGTACCTTTGGTGGGTTTGAACCTCTAACCTTTTGATTAGTAGTTTAGAGTAAACCGTTTGTGCCACCCTGGGACCTTAGACACATGATACACCAAAATCCATTGCCAACAAGTCGATTCCAACTCATAGCGACCTTATAGGACCCATAGGGTTTCCAAAGAGCAACTGGTGGATTTGAACGGCTAACTTTTGGTTAGCAGCTGATTGCTTAAACAGTGTGCCACCAGGGCTCCACCTCAATAAATGTGCTTTGACTAAACGAATAAATAGGTGAAGCTATGCACTTGAGAGGAGTCCCTGGGTGGTGCAAATGGTTAAGAGCTGGACTACTAACCGAAAGGTTGGCGGTTCACACCCACCCAGAGGTGCCTCGGAGGTAAGGCATGGCGACCTGCTTGTGAAAGGACACAGCCTTGAAAGCCCTATGGAGTGCAGTCTACTATGCACACATGGGGTCGCCATGAGTTGGAATCAACTCGATGGCAGCTAGTAACAACTGCATGCACTTGAGGGCATTTTCCAAAACAAGTTTGGATAGCATCACTCCTTTATACAAAAACTCTCCATGAAGCCTCAGCACTAGAATATGATCTCCTTCGTCTTCTACTGGGGCCATGGGATTCCTTCTGGTCAATGGACTTTTAGTGGAAGTGACACAAGTCACTTCTAGGTTAGCGAAATTAAGAGCTGGTGTGTCTTTTCCATCTCTCTCTTTCTCTCTCACGGGGACCTCACAGACTATGTATTCCAGAAGGTACATATCTCAGTTGGATCCCCACGAGAGGTGGGACATGCAGAGGAGATGGAAGCAGCTTCCTGGAAGGTCCTGAGGGAGACTTGCGTATGTCAGCTCCCAGTTCCAACACTCACAATATCTTCACAGGCTGAGCAATTGTTAGCACCGGGATACGATTTTGTCAACCCCTTCACTGAACGTGAGGCTCAGAGAAAGCAATCAACTTGTCCTAGGTCACACAGTGTTTTAAAAGCAAGCCCAGGATTTGGACCCAGGCCTCCTGTCTCAAGGCAGTATACCGTATAGACAGTACAATGAGCAGATACACAGTGAGGGCCAAGAGGCAGTGCTGAGAGAGTGGTGGCCTTCTCAGAGGTCTCAACCCTGCCTCCACCCCACTTAACCATGCGCTGTCAACGGAATCTCCAGAGGGCCTTTATACTGGGCATTTTTTGTTTTGTTTTCATTTGTCTTTTGCCTCCTTTGGTGCTTGCTCTCTGGGCCACATTGTTTTGGTCTCTGTTTGCCCACATGGCCCAATTTACCACTTCTTCCAATCAGCCACTACATCTGGGGTGGTCATCTTAGGAAAGTGCCAAGCACTGGGGGTGCTATATGCCTGATTCCTACTTTCCCAGGAAATTTGCAGTGGAGGTGCCCCTGCCTCCCCACGAACAGAGGTAAGGAAGCAGGATCAGAGCAGTGCAGTCTTGTGGAAGGACATGTGCAGAATAGATGAATTGAACCCAGGTCTGTCCACCTCCACCCCAGGGATGCATACGCCCTGCCACGCTGCCGCCTTGCTCCAGCCAGCAGGTCTAATCGCTACTTTGAACTCGAGCAATCCCACGTAACCTTCATCTAACATCTGCAGAGCACCAGCCGCCATCCAGCTCCCTTTGCCCCATGAAGATAAGCCTCTCTGGTCGACTGGACACATTGGCCTTAGAAACCTTGAGTTTCCAGAATGGGGGTAATGGGCTGGCAGAGCACAGTTGGGGCATCTGGTCCTGATAAGGCCTCGCCACGGCTGGACAAGCTCTCAGAGACGTAAGGCTTTGCGTAAGCATGAGATTAGAAGAATACATTATGAAGACATTTATTTATTTTCTTACAGGTATTGACACAAAAAGGAAAAAGGTTCCCAGGAGAGATAAGACCCAGTGGGGCTTTCTGGGCCTTGATTTTGAATACACAGTTGCTACAGAAATTAAATTAGTATTAATAATAAATAAAAACAATAAAAACTGCAAGAGTCAGCTGGAAGCAGCTAAAGTTTGAGTTTGCTAGCCTATGAAACTAAGGATGATGGTGGAAATTTTAAAAAAGCATGCAGGCAGGCGAGCAAGCAAACAAACAACATAAACCCACCTTGCTCTCTGTAGTGACTAATACAAACTCAGGACAGTGGTTTTCTATCGGTAAGGGAATGGGGAGCAGAATGCGACTGGTGATGTGGGGCACAGTAGCCTCCAAGTGTTTGTTTAATTTTAATTTCTTTTTGGAGAACAGAAAAAGGATCTGAAGCAAACATGGCAGAGTACTGACACATATTAATTCTACCTGATGGGTACACAGCTGTTTATTGTACTGTGTCTATACTTTCTGCATTTTATTTTAGTTTTCATGATAAAAACTAACAAACACCTCTGACAAGTATCAATTTACACTTTGCAAAGCTTATTACACAAATAGCCTTGGAAGGAAGACAAAGCAGGGTTTATTGCCCACATTTTACATTCAGAGAATTTGAAGTTTGTGGGGAGGGTGGTGGTAGTGGTGGTGGGGGCTTTCTAATCAAGGCCACATAGTGGGAGAGTGACAAAGCTGGCACTTAATCAGCAAGAGATCCTTGTTCTGCATTTACCTTGACTTTGAAGACAAAACTATTCCCTCTTGCAGAAAGGTTTGGTTTGATCCAAGGACTAGGACGTTTCTGATCACCTCCTTCTTGGCCAGACCTCACCTTCACACCTCCACATTATCTGGCTCTCAAACAACAAGCCTTGGTGGCATTAGTTCAGCATCTTTCTCCCACGGAGAGGCTGGTGAGCTCAAACCACCAACCTTTCCGTTACCAGCCAAGCACTTAACCACTGCACCACCAGGTCTGGATATGAGGCTGGAATGTCTAGGCAATTCCCTACAGCAGCCCGACTCACCAGCCTGTTCTCTCTGTGACCTCCTCACCTCTTCCCTTTTCATAAGTTTGGTTGCTGTGCCTGAGTTGGGCTTTCTACCTGCCCTCCTTCCTCAGACAGAACATCAAGTGTGAGGTGAGGCAGTGTGTGGAGTGGTTAAGGCTCAAGGACACTGGCATCAGGAAGACCCAGACAGGAATCCTGCTCTGTGCTTCAGCCCCATGAGCCTCCATTTTCTCTTCTGTATAGTGGAGATAATAAGACTCTGAGGACACTGGTTTTTGCTTTTGGTTTTGCTTGATTGTTTTGCTTACCCAGGTTCCCTACCCTTTCTTCTGAAAGCAAGATGCGTGCTAACATTTAAGTAACATTTCTCTGGCTCTCAATGTAATTTGGGTGGGACTTATGTCCCAAGCAAGACAACCAGAGTCCTTTTCTGGGGCGTGATACAGATGCTATATGAAAGGTGGCTGTGTCTCTACCTTTCTGAGAGCTAGGCATGAAGGACCATCAAAACCTGTAGCTGAAGGATCCATTCGTACCCACTCCCCCAGAATGAAAACCTACTTGAGAATGTAGCACACACACACGACACAGTGTAACACAGAAATAAAGAGATAGAGTCCTTATGACATCATTTGAACTCCGGGGTTCAGCTGTGTCTGAAGTCAGCACACCCCTTGGACTAAATCCCACTTTTCCTTAAGCTCCTCCTTTGATTTGGATTTCTGTCATTTGCGATCAAGAGTCCCAACTATATAAATATTCTTCAGAAAATTGTGTGAAGATTAAACAAGATAATGCTGTTTAATCACACACTTAACTTAGTCTCAAGAAATTGTTAACAGCACTGTAGTGGACTCTTGTCCCAGAAAGAAGATTGCTCTTCCCCTAGGCTGAAAGAAGACTGCTCTTCCCCTTGGCTTTGCATCTCAGCCCAGTGAGAAGCAAACAAAACCTCTTTCTCTGCCTTGTGACCTGGGTCAGGTCTCTCTCCACCAGGCCTAGAACCACATATCCATGGTCTGGGAAGACTCATATCTGTTCCGATGGGACTAATGGCTCTTTCTCCGAGAGCCTTAGCACCTAGGACATGAAGCCACGAATGACACTGTTGTCACTGATCCTTTCTTGCTGTCTTCTCCACAGCATGTGAGCTCTCTGAGGACAGAAACCACATAATGTTCTCCTTTCAACTCCACCAGCCCTTCACACAACAGTAAAAAAATAAAATAAAACATCATTGCCACCAAGTCGATTCCTACTCATAGTGACCCTAGACGACAGAGTAGAACTGCCCCATAGGGTTTCCAAGGAGCGGCTGGTGGATTCGAACTGCCGACCTTTTGGTTAGCAGCCGTAGCTTTTAACCACTGCGCCACCTAGCAGCACCCTCAAATAATTTTTTTTCCTGTTTTAGAAACAGATGAGAGCCAAATATCCATAAGAATTAGACGGGGAATAATGGGGACTTTTGTCAACTCAACCAGGATTTTTTTTCTCCTCCAGAGGAAAATTATAGTTCATAGTAGGTGTTTTTGTAAAGGCTTTCTGATTGTGACCAGCAAAGCTGTACTTGGGCCAGCCCAAAGGCATGAGGTTGAAGTGGAGCTCTTAAAAACAAGCATCAGGCAGAATAAGCTCATACACCCTGAGGGGTTGTCTCTGGCTCATCCTTCACCCTCTCTCACCCTGTTCATCTGACACTTTGGATTTTAACCACCTGCCTTCCTTCCAGTTCTCACCTCCCCTAGACCTCATTGCTTCTCACCCAGTCTCTAGAGACAACTTCCTAACTTGCTTCCTCCAGCCCTGTCCCATCTCCAATCTCCTATTGGTATTTTATCCAGAGTGATCTTCCTAAAGTATGTAAGTCTGACGATTACTGAGCAGCAGGCTTAAGACCCTTTAATAGCTCCTTTACCCTCACGATAAAGTCCACACTTCTTAGCCTGGTACCAGAGGTCCTTTATGATTTGAGCCCTGCCAACCTCTTCAGCCTCATCACCCAAATTTACTCCGTTGCATCATGAACACTTGCATATGGTTTATAAATTTGCCATGCTTCTCTGTTCCTCCATAACTTTCCACGTATGACTCCCTCTCTCTGGGAAAGCCTTTCTACATCTCTCATTTTCATTTAACAGACTCCAGTTCATCCTTTAAAACTCAACTAAAACTTCACCCTTTATGGCAAGCTTTCACGGGGCCAAGAAGCATTCTCTCCTACGAGCTCTCATACCAGTGACTATATTTTATTGTGAGCTCCATGGAAGCAGGGACAATGTTTTGTTCACCTCTGGGTTCTAGTGCTTTACAGAGAGTAGACACTCATAAAGTAACAGAATGAATGAACACCAGTGTATACAAGACGTCACAGTTGAGTGGATTCTTGGAGAATAAATGTACTTTGGATAAGGAAAGAAAGGCTGGAGGAGGGCATCCCGGCTACCAAAAATTTCCTTATTCCACCAATCTTTCTTCTATAGCTCATAATCTGTATGATGTTATAGAACCAGTCCACCAATTTTAATTGTCCTGTGGCAAAGTAGTTTGTGTACACATCTGGTTCCTCCTAGTAAAACAGGGAGTCCTTTAGGGCAGACACAGTGTATCATTCCTCATTCCTCTGTGAGTCCCTTATAGGGCTTAAAAAAGCCAATTGCCATGGAGTCAACCCCAACTCATGGCGACCCCATGTGTGTCAGAGTTAACTGTGCTCCATAGCATTTTCAAAGGAGATCGTCAGGCCTTTCTTCTGAGGTGTCTCTGAGTGGACTTGAACATCCAACCTTTCCACCAGCAGCCAAACTTATTAACCATTTGCACCACCCATGGACTCCTTACAGTGCTTAACCAAACCAAACTCGTTGCTGTCGAGTCAATTCCGACTCATAGCAATCCTATAGGACAGAGTAGAACTGTCTCATAGGGTTTCCAAAGAGCAGTTGGTGGATTCAAACTGCTGACCTTTTGGTTAGCAGCCGAGCTCTTAACCACTGCACTACCAGGGCTCCTTATAGTGCTTAGCAGGAGGGAATACAGATCTGAAGTCAGAAAACACCTGCTTTCAAATAGCAATTGTGCCACTTACTCCCTCAGTGCCCTTGGACAACCTACTGAAATTCTATGAGCCTTTATTTCTTTATCTCTAAAATGAGGAAAATAAAAGTGCCTGCTTCATAAGACTGTAGTTATGATTAAATGTAATATTGCATGTATTCACTTATTTATCCAATAAGTACTTATTGAGTGTTCTCTACATGTGGGCTGCTGACTATACAGAAATAAACAAAACAGATGCCCCCTTTACCCTCATAGACTGTCTAGTCCAGTCTAACAGGGGAGGCAGGCATTAATACACAAGTAAACATGCTGTTGCAAAGTGTGATCATTGCAACAAAGGACAGGGATGGGGGAACACACTTTAGATATTTAGATTATGAGTCCAGGGGATGCCTTTCCCGGGAAGTAACTTTTAGGCTGAGACCTGAAGGATGAATAGGCGTGAACCAAGGGAAGAGTGGGCAAGAGGATGCAGCATGTGCCACGACCTGGTGAGGACGAGAGCGCCCGCTCTGGTGGGTGGCAGGCTCACTAAATGGTAATGTAACTTCTGCGGAGGCCGTGTAGGTCAATGATTAGAAAGGAGCTTGGGCTCTGGAGCCAGACTGTCTGGGTTCGAACCCTGGCTCTGCCATGGATTAGCTGTGTGACTTTAAGCAAATTTCTTCTTTAAGCTTTGGTTTTTTCACCTGTAAAACAGGGATAATAAAACACTGTTCTCATTGAGTTACTGAGTGGATTGAATGACTTAACACACGTAAAATATTTAGAGCATTGCCTGGCATGTTGAAAGCACTGTTTAAATAACAGCCACTAATATCATTGATCATTTTATTTGTACTCAGAAGTATTTGTATGGATTTTCTTACAAAGGAGAAGGCAAAGGCCTTGCCTGAATAAAACTCATTAAAGCTAAGGACTGAAGAAGAATAGGAAATACTGGGATGCTGTCTATTAAAAGTGTCAGGGACACTTTGCCTCTCTATAAATTTGTCTAATCCTGGCCTCTAGTGTTGGAACACTTTGTGATGTCCCTTGAGATGCCTCCAGGGGCCTCCCCTTGGCCTGCCATTGGTTGTCTAGATTTGGACAAGGGTATTGAGATTCCTGGAAGAAAGTAATTACTCCAAGACTACATACTAGTCAAAAATTCACAGAATTAAAACAAAAACAAACAAACAAAAAACATCTGGGGGGTTATCTTGGCTTTTTTTTTTTTTTAATAAGATGTTTTTGTTGATTTAGTATCCATCTAGAAGCCAGCAAAATTGCTGTTTATTTACTCTGTAGCTTCTGAGTGTCTTCCTTGCTCCTGCTCTCGCTCTCTCCCCTCTCCCTGTTACAGATACGATTAAGAAAGATCTATTTAATGGTATTAAGTTACTACACACGTTGGAGGAGAGGTTTCTGGGGGCATGCCTGTGATAAGGGTGAGACAAGTTGGATACAGTCGTGGGAGTCAGGCAGGCAGCTCACCCACCACCAACCTCTCCACAAGGGAGACAGCTCCCTGGCCTCCTTGCTTGTTTTAATCTGTGAATGTTTCCCAGAAAGAAATAGTAGCTTCTCCTTTTTCTGGCAGGGGTGCCTGATGAAACTCCCTGAAAACAGGGCCTCTCCCTCCCCTTCAGGCTGGCCTCACACATGCTAATGCAAATCAGCTCTGACCCAGCCAGGGGTCTTCAGGAAGGCTGCCAGGAGCTTTAGAACAAACATGCAAAGAATGTTATTTCATTTCTGGCATCCTGGGGAAAGAGGGACAGCGAGAGGGAAGCTGGGCAGTGAAGGGGGGTGGGGTGGCGTGAGAGGATAAATATGAATGCTTATGGCAGGCAACAAGCTTAGAGCAAATGGAAAGGATGAGAGAAAATTAACATGAATAAAGAGCCTACTAGATGTCAGAAACTGACATATGGATAATCAGAAAACTAACCCTGTTGCTGTCAGGTAGATTCCAAATCATAGCTACCCTATAGGACACAGTAGAACTGTCCCATAGGGCCTCCAAGGAGTAGCTGGTGGATTTGAACTGCCAACCTCTTTGGTTAGCAGGTGAGCTCTTATCCATTGTACCAGGGCTCCAAAATAACCAGTGGTTATCGAGTTTTTGTGTATATACTATAATACCCACTGCTGTCAAGTTGATTCTGACTCATAGTGACCGATTAGGGTTTCCAAGGCTGTAAATCTCTATGGAAGCAGATTGCCACATCTTTCTCCCAAGGAACTGCTGGTGTTTCAAACTTCTGACCTTTCAGTTGGTAGGCAGTCAAGTGCTTTAGCCACTGCACCACCAGGGCTGACAGATGGATTATTTTATTTAAATTTCACATGCACATTTTGAGTAGAATGTGTTACTTCCGGTTTTTGGCCTCAAGAAAAGGCCCGAGGTCTCAAAAGCTAAATGAGTTTTTAAAGGTCACTCAGCTATGAAATAGTAGAGCCAAGATCTGAACCCAGATTATTTTATTCCAAATATCATGCTACATCTTCTCACTGAGGCTGGCTCGTTGGTTGCCATTTGATATATTCCCAAAGAAAATTGTAAGCACGACAACCCCATATCCTCTCCTTTTCTCCATCATCCTGCCATTGTTCTAATTCCAGATCCATCATCTCTTACCAGTATTAGTATAACAGCCTCCTAACTAGCCCTGGTGGCACAATGGTTAAACGCTCTGGCTACTAACTGAAAGCTTGTTGGTTCAAACCCACCCAGCTGCTCTGCAGGAGAAAGACCTGGTGATCTGCTCCCCCCAAGATTATAGCATAGGAAACCGTATGGGGCAGTTCTACTCTGTCATATGGGGTCACAATGAGTTGAAATCGACTCAACAGCACCTAAACAAACAACAACTAATCTCCCTACCTCCAGTCTCTCCCATTCCAAACCATACTCCATCCATCAGACACAGTGATCATTCTAAAACCCAAACATGGCCTTCTCAATGCTGCTCAAAACCTGTCAATATTTCTTAGCTTGCATCACAAAGCCTTGCATGTGCCACCTCTCCAATTTCATGTAGAATATGTTTCAACAATCCTAAATTTTTGTTTTCCCATGAGGTCCCTTCAAGTTCACACCTCTTTGCCTTTGTTTCAGCTGTTCTCTCTGCCTGTGATGCAATTACTTCCCCAATCCTAAATGTTCAGTGCTATCCATTCTTCCAGTTCCAATGCACCTCCTCAAAGGTACAATGGCTGTTAGAGATTACAACCTCCTCGAAACTCGCATGCCTTTATTGTCTCTATAGGGACAAATTACACTCTAACCCCAGGAGAATTAGCTGCTTACAATTTTGTACCCAACACTGGGCAAAGCTCTTTCAATTTAAGTCATAGGATTTCAAATTCCAGCTTGACCGCTACCTTAAAAAGGAACACAAGCGTGGCCTCTGGAGCTAGAAAGCCTGTGTTAGAATCATGGTTCTGCCACTTCCTAATTGGGTGACCTTGGGCAAGCCAGTTAGCCTTTTGGTCTTAGTTTTCTTATCTGTAAAAAGGGGATACCATGGTATCTATCATTGTTGTTGTGTGCCGTCAAGTCAATTCTGACTCAAAGCGACCTTATAAGACAAAGTAGGACTGCCCATAGGGTTTCCAAGGCTATAATCTTTACAAGGGAGCCCTGGTGGTGTAATGGTTAAGAAACTTGGCTGCTAACCAAAAGGTTGGCAGTTGAAATCCACTAGCCACCCCCTGGAAACTCTATGGGACAGTTCTACTCTGTCCTATATAAGGTCTCTGTGAGTCCCAATCAACTTGATGGCAATGGGGTTTTTAATCTTTACAGGAGCAAATAGCCAGGTCTTTTCTCCCACAGAGCCGCTGGTGGGTTCGAACCACCAACTTTTGGGTTAGCAGCAGAGTGCTTAACTATTGCACCACCAGAGCTCCGTACTTGCCTTAAACCAAAAAAAAACGAACAAACCCATTGCTGTCGAGTTGATTCTGACTCATAGTGATCCTACAGGACATAATAGAACTGCCCCATAGGGTTTCCAAGGAGCAGCTGGTGGATTCAAACGGCTGACCTTTTTGTTAGCAGCCATAGCTCTTAACCACTGCGCCACCAGGGCTCTGTACCTATCTTAGAGAGTATCATATTGTGAGGATTCAAAGAGTTAGTGGATGTAAAGGTTTTAGCACAATGCCTAGCACGTAGTAAGAGCTTGGTAAATGGTCGATGTTGATAGTGACTGGCAGTCAGAGATCATGCTGTCACTACATCCTCAGTTAATATCTACAAATGTTTACATGAAAGACTGACTCCATCCATTCACCCTGCAATACCTATTACTGAGCTTTAGCATTTAATGAATTGAGCACCTTCTGCCTGCGAGGCCATATGTTAGGGATTCATAGCTTCTAAAACCTCTACTAACCATAGATCACTGACAGTCTTGGTTTTCTATGATCATGAGAACTATATTAGGGAGGGGTTCAAGGAACAGTAGGAGAACAAAAGACGAAGAGAAGGCACATCTTATGTCATATGTTTGGGGGAAAATGACCCCAAATTGGCCATATCTCATGTCCAAAGGGCTCCTGGGAAATGCTCAGGGAGAACAGAGAAATACGAGCAATAGCACAGTGGGCAGGGCAATCAGCCAATCATGAGGCCCCTTCATGATCATCCATAATGAAGACCTACTGAAGAAACGTCTTGTATGTACTTGATATATACTTGGCAATGAACACCTACTATGTGCTGGGCACTCTGTGCTTGGGAGATTTTCATGTGTTAACTATTCTATATTTGTTTCATAATAAAACTCTAATGTAGGAAGTAGCAATAACCCCATTTCACAGATGTCGAATTGAGAGCCATGGAAAATAACTGTCTTGTACTGCCAGATAGTGCCTGAGATTTGAATTGATCCTAGGACAATCTAATTCAAAACCCCAGGCTCTTAGCATCTAACACCTAAGAGAATCCATGTATGTGGATGCTTGGATCTGGAGCAAGAGAATACCAGGTTGGCTACTGGGAAGTCAAGACCTTGGCTCAACCCAGCTCTGACATTGGCTCTCAGGGTGATCTAGAGCAGACCCCCTCCACTCCCTGGGCTTCAGTTTCTCCTACAAAAAGGGAAGGTTTGGGTCAATGATGTCTGAGGCCCCAAGCTCTATTATTCTGTGTTTCAAATATGAAAGCAGAACAAGGTTGTTGGTGGATGGGGGAGTCTGTCTCTAGCGGAAAGGAGAACAGAGCAGGAAGAAAAATACCAGAAGTCTGGATTTTGTCTCACCTCTGACTCTCTACACATAATTAATTGTGATCCCCTGCAGTCTAACACCTTTCCAGTGATGACCTCAAGACTGCTAATGCAACAGCCTCTTTCACAGATGGAGGTGTGGGTGTGGGTGTGGGGGAGAAGGCCAGTCAGAGCCCAGTGATGAACACACAGCCGAGATGACAGGAGGAGGGAAAAGCTGGCGGGCCTAACCCCTAGCCCTCCCCATTCCTATCTTCAGGTGTTCCCCAGGTCCTAGATGTCAAAGCAGAAAGTGACTTCTCCACCCAAATGCATTGTAACTAGGAGGAAATTGAGATTAAGAAAGCAGAAGCTCTTAGCCCAAGACCCCAGGCAGATGGGCAGCAAAGTGGTCCAGAACCTAGGTGGGGCTTGTCATCTCACCCCAGGAACATCTCCACACACTGAGCTGTGTCTGTGTTTCCTCCAAACAAAGTGATCCGAAGGTAGAAGTAGGTGGTCACAGCCTCCTGGTAAGAGCCCTGAATCAGGTGTCAAAAACCCTTATGTGTTAGATCCTGGCTGTGCTTTGATGATGAAAACTATACACCTCTTGGAACCTTAGCTTCCTACTATACACTGAGAGTTTCCTGTCAATGTACTGCTGCAACCTTTTTTGAATGATCTTCAGCAAAATTTTACTTGCATGTTATATTAATGATATTGTTCAGTAATTTCCACATTCTGTTGGATCACCTTTCTTTGAAATGGGCACAGATACGGATCTCTTCCAGTCAATTGGCCAGGTAGCTTTTTTCCAAATTTCTTGGCATAGATAAGTGGGCACTTCCAGTATTGCATCCGTTTGTTGAAACATCTCAATTGGTATTCCGTCAATTCTTGGAGACTTATTTTTCACCAGTGCCTTCAGTGCAGCTTGGGCCTCTTCCTTTAGTACCATTGGTTCTTGATCATATCCTGAGACAGTTGAACAATGAACAATTTTTTTTTGTTACAGTGACTCTGTATATTCCTTTCATCTTCTTTTGATGCTTCCCTTGTCATTCAATATTTTGCCCATAGAATTCTTCAGTGCTGCAACTTGAGGCTTGATTTTTTTTCTTCAGTTCTTTCAGCTTGAGAAATGCCTAGCATGTTCGTCCCTTTTGGCTTTGTAACTCCAGGTCTTTGCACATTTCATCATAATCCTTTACTTTGACTTCTTGAGCTGCCCTTTGAAATCTTCTGTTCAGCTGTTTAACTTCATTGTTTCTTCCATTTCTTTAGCTGCTCTGTGTTCAAGAGCAAGTTTCAGAGTCTCTTCTGATACCCATTTTGGTCTTTTCTTTCTTCTCTGTCTTTTTAATGACCTTTTGCTTTTGTCATATATGATGACCTTAATGTCATCCCACAAGTCCTCTGGTCTTCAGTCATTAGTGTTTAAGGCATCAAGTCTATTCTTGAGATGGTCTCTAAATTCAGGTGGGATATACTGAAGGTCATACTTTGGCTCTAGTGTACTTGTTTTCATTTTCTTCGGCTTCAATGTGAACTTGCATATGAGCAATTGATGGTCTGTTCCACAGTCAGCCCCTGGCCTTGTTCTGGCTGATAATATTGAGCTTTTCCATCATCTCTTTCCACAGATGTAGTCAGTTTGATTCCTGTGTATTCCATCTGGGGAGGTCCCTTTGTACAATCGCCGTTTATGTTGGTGGAATAAAGGTACTTCCAATAAATAAGTTGTTGATCTTGCAAAATTTTTTTATGTGATCTCACTGGTTTCTGTCACCAAGGCCATATTTTTCAACTACCAATTCTCCCTCTTTGTTTCCAACTTCTGCATTCCAATCACTAGTAATTATCAATGCATCTTGATTGCATGTTTGATCAATTGCATACTGAAGAAGTAGATAAAAATCTTCAATTTCTTCTTTACTGACATTAGTGATTTGTGCATAAATTTGAATAATAGTCATATTAATTGGTCTTCCTTGTAGGCAAATGGATATTATCCTATCACTGACAGCGTTGTGCTTCAGGTTAGATCTTGAAATGTTCTTTTTCATGATGAACGTGTTGCCATTCCTCTTCAATTTGTCATTCCCAACATAGTAGACCATATGATTGTCTGATTCAAACTGGGCAATATCAGTCCATTTCAGCTCACTAATGCCTAGGATATTGATCTTTATGCATTCCATTTCATATTTGAGAACTCCCAATTATCCTAGATTCATACTTCATATATTCCACGTTCTGATTATTAATGGATGTTTGCAGCTGTTTCTTCTCATTTTGAGTTGTGCAACATCAGCAAATGAAGGTCCTGATAGCTTTACTCCATCCATGTCATTAAAGTCGACTCTACTTTGAGGAGGCAGCACTCCCCTAGTCGTATTTTGAGTGCCTTCCAACCTGAGGGGCTCATCTTCCAGCACTATATCAGACAATGTTCTGCTGCTATTCATAAGGTTTTCACTGGCCGATTTTTTTAGAAGTAGATTGCAGGTCTTTCTTCTTAGTCTGTCTTAGTCTGGAAGTTCCACTGAAACCAGTCCACCATGGGTGACCCTGCTGATATTTGAAATACTAGTGGCATAGCTTCCAGTGTCATAGCAACACACAAGCCACCACAGTATGACAAACTGACAGATGAGTGGCGGTGGCCTAGATTAGAGAATCCAAATTAACAACCTTCAGGTTAATTCTGACCTACAAATTTGGTATATTTGATCAATTTTAAATTGGTTGCTAAACCCGTTGCTGTTGAGTCAATTCTGACTCATAGCAACGCTATAGGACAGAGTAGAACTACCCTATAGAGTTTCCAAGGAGCACCTGGTGGATTCCAACTGCCAAGCTTTTTGGTTAGCAGCTGTAGCACTTAACCACTATGCTACCAGGGTTTGCATTTACTAATTAGATTTCACTTAAACATCTAGATTTTGGCTTGAGGATTTGTCAGCACTGTATCTGCATTCCGACATGATCACGATTAGCTGGAGCTGAGTATCTTTCATTCCATTTCTAGTTTGCCACTGTCTCCACTACTCCCCATTATCCAGCATCTGGCCACCTTGATCATCGACATCACTTGCAAGCTCCCCCTTGCAAATCACAGCTGAGGATTTCTGCAGTCTCCATCAGCTCCCCTGCCCCTCACATGAGGCATCGACTACCCCCTGAGATTGCCAGCCCTTTGAGGGCCAGATATTGGAATGCTTTCTGATAGTGAGGTGATGGTATCTGTCTCCCTTGCAGCCTTTGCCCCCCAGTTCTGTTCTTTGGGATCATGGTGGACACATCTGTGCCCTCTGACCCTGCATAGGTCTACAGAGGGCTGAAGACAGTGGGTCCATCCTCCTATGTCTCTCTCAACCTGAATAAACCATCCAGGTCACTCAAATGTTCCTCAGGAACATCATTTCTATAGCTTTCAGTGACCTGCTTCCTCTCCTCTGAGCATCATTCAGATACTTGGTCTTCTCCTTGCAAGTCAAATCCTCTCTGCAGCCATAAAACTCGCACAGGCCATTCCCTTCCTTGAAGCCTTCCCATGACTCCTCTTGGAGCCCTAACTGGGTGGCAAGGCTCTCACTGCCCCTCATCCTCCACAGCTACAATCTCTGGTGCACTGTGTTTTCTCTGGTCTCTCAGGCTTCTCACAATCTGTCCCCTGCCTGAAACAGTCTTTACCCCTCCTTATCCCTCCTCAGGAAGACTTTGCAGGAGTGCATCCACTAGCTGGGTCAGTGGTCCTTCCGTGGCGTTCCCATAGCCCTTGGGCTTTCCTGTCAGAGCATGGGGTAAAGGGGCGTATAACTGCCTAGTCCCTTCTCTGTCTACTCCCACCATTGTGAGCTGCACAAGGGCAGAGACCATGTTTGGCTCAGTTAGTTCTACATCCCAAGAGCCTAGCTTAGTGTGAGGCACATCATAGGTATCCAACACATCACACGGCCTTTTCCTGAGCACTTTGCCTACAGTCAGTTATGAAAAATAGGAAAATAGCTGTTTCTGGATGCTTCCAGAATTGCTGTTTCTGGATGTTTCCAGAACTGAGCTGAGGCCATGCTGCTCTACTTTGACCCAACTCATGTACCATTCAGGGCACTACTCACTGGGTCCCCAAATGTGTCAGGACTCCACTTTTCCCCTTAACCCACACCAAATGGCCTCTCTGCCTCTGAACACAACTCAGCCTGTTCTCCACACCATGGTCAAAGTTATCACCACAAAACACAGGTTAAAATACACCCTGTCCTGCCTCAAAAGCCTTTCCTGGCTCCCACTGCCTGCAGGATAAAATCTGGCTCCTCCACTGGGCATTCAAGGCCTAGCCCACCAGTGCAGCCTCAGCTCCATCCCTCCATCCTCCACGAGTTCGCAGGAGCAGTCTGTACCCTGTCCCTCTGGAGCCCTGGCTTGCCTCCCATTCCTGGATGAAATCCTGACGCAGTTTGGGGAAAGAAACAGCCTGCCTGAGAGTCCTCAGCAGGTTTGAGGAGCCTCACTGTCTGTCAGCTAAAAAACAGCGTTATTTTTCCTCTACAAGTCTCTCTTGGCTTTGGACACACTGCTGTATTTGCTTCTGGCTTGAGAACAGCTCTTCCCCCCTCTGAGGCCCCAACGGTGCACTTTGGAGAGGTCAGCATGACCTGATGCTAGATAGAACTGAATTGCTAGGCTGCCCTCCTGGCCCCTACCCCCAGACCAATAGGATAGGGCACCACAGCCAGAGAAAGTTTACATTCCACCTGAGTTTGGGGACATCCCAGGAGGGGACATCACTGGCGGCTCACGTCAGAGCCAGAAAATAGGCACAGACCCTTGTACTAAGACAGGGTGGGGAGGGGGGAAATGCATAAGACAATGGAAGAAGGGAGATCCTGGGGTCAAGCAAGACAGACTGAGAAACACAAGGAGAAAGAGACAGAGATACAAACACAATGAGAGCAAGTATAAGAGAGGTACACCCAGGCACCAAAAGACAGGGATAGACGGGCACGAAAGAGAAGAGAGGGAAAAGAAGAAAAGAATCCGACAGAAACAATAAAGAAATGGATAAACGGGGAAAGAAGAGGAGAGATGTTGGAAAAATGGGAAGGAAACAAGAAAGGAAGGAAGGAGAGAAAGACAATGAAGGATGGGGGGTGGAGAAAGGAGGGAAGACAAGACAAAAAAAGGGAATGAGAAAGATGCAGTGAGAAGGAAAAGCCAGAGAGAGCAGGACAGGAACTCTGTCGGGCCCCTCCTGGCTTCTTTCCCTGACGTGTCCTGGATCAACCTTGGGCTGCAGCCTTAGCACGCGTTGGTCTGGCGGCTGCAGGCCAGGCCCCTGGTCAGCATGGAAGGCTTCCTCTGTGCACATCTCCGTTCTTATAGGAGCTGAAAGGCCCCTCTGAAGTTTGTCGGGCCATGTCTCAGACTTGGCTTAAGGGGCACACTGAACAGATTGGGTCACTGAAGCTGAAAGCAAGTACCTAGCCTTACGCTGAATGCAGTTCCTTCATCTGGACTCAGATCCTTGCCTGCCCCGTTGCCAGGGGCTTGGTCCAGTCTCCTAGTCTCCATCATCTCCTGAGATGCACAGCTCCAGATTCGTGAGAAGGCCCTGTGAGATGGCCCCATTCCATCTTTCTTCTTCAAATGGAGAAAATAGGGCCTCAAAGTGGAAACAACTTGCCCAAGGCTACATAGCCCCTTAGGGCCAGAGGCAGGATAGCCCCCAGGTTTCTGGCCTTCTACGGTCTGGCACCCCCTATCGTCTGGCGAAGACTTTTGAATGCCATCCCTGGAGGGCTCCTGATAACTTTCATGCTGTTTCCAGTAAATTCTGAGCTGATTCTTGGCACGAGGAGAAGAAATGAAGAGGGTAGGGTAGGAATGTAAATAAAGGAAAACACTGGGATTTCATCTAATGTATAATTACAGTATCTATGGCGGTGGCCCTGGCTGCTTCTGCGACGTGCTGCCCAAGCTGTGCTTGAGAAGGAGGTGTCCTGGGGGGCTGTGGGGAGCCCAGCAATGCTCCATCCAAGGTTCCAAGCCTCTTGGCCTTTTGGAATAGTGTCCTTGGACCAGAAGCCTGGACTTGTTTGCAGAAATACACAGGAGTCTGGAGACTCTGGGAAACAACTTAGCCGAGAGCTGGGGATCAGGGGAATTTCAAAAATGACATTGGACGTATGTCTCCAGGGAGGAACAGGGTCTTCATACAGAGTCAGCATTCAACTCTTTGTGTGGCACTGCAGGGACTCGAGGAATAGGACAAAGTTTGGAGGTCAGTGATAGCCAAGTCAGCTTTGGGTGTGACAACTAAAAATCCGTTTTCTATGTTGTTTCCAACCCATCTGGGGGTGGCTCTTTGCACCAAAAATCCCTTTCCAGAGCTTCCACCCTACCCCCATCACCATTTATACGTGTCCAATTCTTCTTATAATCTAATGTGATGATTATGAGTTCATGTTCTGGAAATAAAGTGTCTAGGTTTGTATTTTGGCTGCTTCTCTGATTAGCTTTGTGGTCCTGGTTAAGTTACCTAACCTCTCTGTGCCTTAGTAGCTTCATCTGTTGGATGAGAATAATAGTAGCTGTCTTAGAGAACTGTTTTGAGGATAAAATTAGATGATAACTAGATAGATAGATATAGTATTAGACTTAGTCTGGCACTTAGAGGGTGTCCCTGAATATTTGCTGAGAAAATGAGTTAGAGGGTTAGAACATGAGTGAAGGGAAGAAATCAGTGTCTCCAGGATTTTTACATTGACTCGGGAATTTGTTTGAACCATTCAAGAAATATTTATTGGCTACTGATTGGTGTCAAGTACTGTTCTAGGCACCAGGGGTAAACAAGGCAAACACAGACCATGCTCTTATGCTGCTGACATTCTAGTGAAAGAAGACAGACAACAAACACCTAAGCAGATACAGCCTTAGTAAGTACCATAGAGAAAATAAAGTGGGTTTCAGTGGTCTGTGTACATAGCAGGAGGGATCTACTATAGATAGTGTGGTGCAGAAAGGCCTCTTTAATGAGATGACACTAAATCATGGATCTGAAGGATGACAAGAAACCAATCATGGGAAGAACCAGATGAAGGACATCCCAGGGAAAGGCAAGAGCAGAGGCAAAGTCCTTAGGAAGGACTGGCACATTCTATGCATGTGTGCCTGGAGAGTAATGATTAAAGGGGCCATTGTGAAGATGATGGCTTAACTTGCTCTCCTACTGAGATGCTGTGAACATACTGGTGTCAAGAAGACAACCCCAGGCTTAGGAAAAGTATGTAATTACTAAACTAATAGTAATAACAGTGGTTACTACTACTACTCCCACTATTTAGTAAGCGTTGACAATGAGCTAGATGCTATCTTGAGCTCTTCACGTTTCAATTCATTGAATCTTCACATTCCTATGAAACAGGTCGTATTATGATTCCATTTTACAGATGAAAAAACTGAGACAGAGAAAGGTGAAAAAACTTGCCCAAGGTCACACAGTGGATAGGTGTTAGAGTTAGGGTAAAAACCCACCTCTGTCTGATTTCAAAGGCCTAATTGAAAAATACTTGTGCATGGGTGCGGTGGGGGGTGGGGAAGGTGGATTCAAAGGAGCTAATTGTTCTTTCTCTCACTGCTCCTTGACAAACACAAACTTCAAAGCATCTTCTCATCTACTATCCAGTTTCTGCAACAACATAGGAAGTACGATTAATAACGTCATTTTCCAGATGAGAAAGATGAAGCATGAACTACCTCTCCTGAGATCCTTAGACTGGAATCTGGATCTTCTGGTCCCCAAACATCACACTCTTTCCTTTGAAAACAGTGTTGTTTGCAGTTAGAAAGCCCTCTTTCACCATACCCTCACCAGGTACTCCTGACAACTCCACATGCCTGAATAGACAAGAACATAGACAGCACTAGGGGTAGGGAGGTGACAGGGTTGCTAGAATCTGTTTGGATTCTAGTAGAATCCAGGCTCTATCCCTTCTTGTCATGTTACCTTTGGCAAAATGTTTACTCCCTTAGGCTTGGTTTTCTCATCTGTAAAAAAGGAAGATGATAATAATATAGCACTACAGCCATAGGGTTATGGGGAGGATTAAATGAGATAGCACTTGTAATATCCTTAGCATGGTTCCTGGCACATAGTGAACGTTCAATAAATTATCATTACTACTACTACTACTACTACTATTCAGAAAGGTCTGGAATCATTCAGAATCAGAACCTTGGTTTGGCATCTCCATCCCTAACTCAATGTGCAAGTTTTAGAGTGTTGTGGATTGAATTATGTCCCCCTAAAAATGTATCAATTTGGCTGGGCCATGATTCCCAGTATTGTGTGGTTGTTCTCCATTTTGTGATTGTAATTTTATGTTAAAGAGGATTAGGGTGAGATTGTAACACCACCCTTACCCAGGTCACATCCCTGATCCAATATATTGGGTGTGGCCTGCACCACCTTTTATCTTACAAGAGATAAAAGTAAAGGGAAGCTAGCAGAAAATTGGGAACCTCATACCACCAAGAAAGCAGTGCCAGGAGCAGAGCGCGTCCTTTGGACCTGAGGTTCCTGCACAAAGAAGCTCTCAGACAAAGGGAAGATTGATGACACAGACCTTCCTCCAGAGCCAACAGAGAAAGCGTTCTCTTGGAGCTGACGCCCTGAATTTGGACTTGTAGCCTACTGGACTGTGAGAGAACAAACTTCTGTTTGTTAAAGCCATCTACTTGTAGTATTTCTGTTATAGCAGCACTACATGACTAAGACATAGAGTCCTCTGAATTTAACCTTTCCATTACACAGATGAGAACATCAAGGCCAGAGGAGGGGGTGGGACTAGCTTAAGGTCATACTGAGAGCAAGTACCAGGCTTGCTGTCTGACTCCAGACCTCAGGCTCTTTCACAATATCCTCTCTTTTCCAGAGCCTTTGTTTTCCTTCTATACCTCCAACACTCCCACCCGTGCTAAGAAGGAGCCTCCCCCTTAAATATCTTGTCCCGCCTTGGATGCTGGTGGATGGCTGCAGTACCCAGACTCCCTTGGCATTCCCTTCATAGAGCTGAGGCCAGGGAGGTGAGCACAGACCTGGGGCAAGACTCCGAATGTGTGAGAATGCGCCCCCCCCCCCCCCAGGAATCGGCCCGGAGGCTGCTGGCATGTTTGCTCATGACCCTTTGGCAACCGTGCCATGATTAGAGAAAGTCAAGGAAATCAAGACAAGACAGAGGCTAATTTCCTTGGGTAATAGGAAATTAGGAAGCAGCTACCAGAAGGGTGTTAGGCCTCTGGCCAGGCAAGGGCATGGACCACGGGTGCCCAGCCTGGCCTGGCCCATCCACCCTGAGTGGGAACTCCTGCTCAGGGTCACCTTCGGACTCCAACAAGCCAAGGGAGCAGAAGCTGGCCCCACTGTTAGACCTTCTGGGGACCCTCTCCCTTTGCTGGTTTTTGTTTGTTTTTGTTCAAAAGCAAAACAAATGAAACAAACAAGGAAATTCAATTTAAACAGGGCCCATGTGCTGATGTTTCTGTTTGGTTACACCAGGGTGAGCTTAGGACAGAAAATCAGCCTTGACTTTCACTCCTCCGATTGGTCTCACCCTGCGGTGCTGCGTACAATTACACGGATGGAGGGGCTGCAAAAGCTGTTTGCCTTCTTAGGCGGGGTAGAGAGAAGGTGGGGTTGGAGGAGGGCCAGACAGAGAGAGAGAAGTGGGCAGGGGGACTAAAGTAAAATAAGAAAAAGGAGAGACTGAGATACATGTGCAGAAACAGAAATTAAGAGAATGACAAATAGAGGCCGAGAAAGGCAAAGAACGAATGATAGGAAGAATGAGAGGCAGACAAAGACAAAGAGGCATAACAGAAAATACTTATACAGAGAGGGGATAAAAGACAAAGAGCGAGAAGCAGAGAGGTCCCTGTAAGGCAAAACAAAAGTGAGAGAGACAAGAGGTTGAGAAGACGTGAGAAGAGATTAAATCCTATGGCAAAATTATGAAATCCCACAGCTCTCAAGCTGGAGGCGGGCACTAATGGTACCTCCATCTTAAAGATGCTGAAATTGAGGAACAGAGAGAGGATATGAATGCTTTACCCAAGGTCAAAGAGGCAGAGGTGGTGGTAGTGGGATTTCCTGGCTGAGAGAGTGGTCCTTCATGCCTGTGCCACCTAAATCCTTTCATCACACCTTCTCACAGCATGGACCGGGTTTGGCATCCAGTGGTGCTTAATTAAAACTTGGCTCTTTCTGAGCCTCCTCTCCTCTGGACTTACCCTCTCTTTTTATCCTATTTCTCCTCCAAAGATCTGAATGATCATTCTTTCCAGGGCTATGAGACCCCAACCTACGTCATAGGGACCAATTCCTCCAGGATTATCCTTGGAAGAAAAAGGCACTGATAACCAAGGACTGAGTCAGGGAGAAGGCAGTAGGAAAAAGAAGACTCTAACTAACATTTCCTGCAGACCTCCTATATGCCAAGCCTTCTGGTAAACCCTGTTTGTGGAGTTTCTCATTTAATCCCCCTTTTCCAGCAGAAGAAACTGTTGCATAGAACAGTGAAAAGTGATTTGCTCCGGGGTAAGTTATGAATAAGTATGTGGCAGAATCAGGATTTGCACCCAGCTCAACCTGACCCCAAACTCTGCCTTTTTGGCCCAGGAGGAAGAAAACAAATTTTAGTAAGGGGTGAGCAAGCAGAAAATGAGAAACCGCAAGAACTGACACTGGAACTATTTTAAAACTCGAGACTGAGTGGGTCAGACTTCATGGGAGGAGAGCCGCCAGTGGGATAAGAGACTGTTCCAAACAACACCCTGGCTCCTGGTCAGAGCGGCTCAGGTCCCAGGGCCATTAATAAAATCGATTTCAAAAAGAAAAAAGAAGTGCTCAGAGTTAGGGATAAGCACATTTCTAGGACCGATGATAAAAGGATGTTCCCCATTTCAAGAGGTGGGAAGGGAGGGTGGTTGTCAGGCAGTGAGGAAAAGAAGGGGTGGGGGAAATATTCATCACTTTTAAAGGATGGCAGTTGATTTGTCAGCTCTCAGTGGTAATTGCTTTTGGGGTTCCATAAAACATTTCATTGTGTCTACATAATGGGCCTGTAGGATTCCAGCCCAGCTAAAGCTAAGTCCCCACAATGTCACCCAGAGACAGGACCACTACTTGTCTCAGGGGATAGGAACCACCTGCCAGGGTTCTTCTCTGCTAGATGCCATCTCTCCCAGTGGTCAGAGAATGGGGGCAGGGGTGGGGATGGAGGCATTTGAAATTATTAATTACTACAACAAGGACAGCAACAGCAACAATGATAACAGTTCCTACTAGGAGCTCACCACTGAGCTCACCACTGTGCATTATCTCATCAAAGCCTCTTGGGGTCCCAGTGAGCCAGACACCATATTATTCCCATAGTCACTGAGGAGCAACTGGAGGCTCGATGGTTGAGAAACTCACTCAGTATCACACAGTTGGTAAGGGTCAGGGCAGGAATTTGAACCCAGGTCTGTCTGTCTCCAGTCTATGTTGTGTGACATATGAGGGACAGAGGAACCAGAGACTGCCATCAGGAAATGTTTCAACAATGCCATTTTCTCCATATAAGCATAGATTTTTAGAGTTGAAGGTGACCTTAGAGGCCTTCATCTACTAGCACACTTATATTTCACAGATGAGCTTAGTGATAAAGACGATGTAGAGTCACTCTCTCCGGGTCTGGGTCCCAATCCCTCCATTCACTATGAAGACTGTGTTAGTTGCCATTGAGTCGATTCCAACTCATAGTGACCCCATGTGACAGAGTAGAACTCCCCCAAGGGATTTTCTTGGCTGTGCTCATTATAGGAGCAGATCACCAGGTCTTTCTCCCACAGAGCTGCCAGGTAGGTTCGAACCTCCAACCTTTCGGTTAGCAACCTAGCGTTCAACCATTGTGCCACCAGGGATCCTTATGACAATTGTAGTTATTCTCTATGGCCTAAGGCACATACTACTTCCTCTGTGAAGTTTACCCAGATACTCCACTGCAACAGATCAGATAGCCTATTGTACTTCAGGGATTCCATTCATGGAGCACTTATTGCCCCAACTGCTTTTGATATTTTGTGGAAGATCAAACTTGGGCCCCAAGATCTCAGAGACAGTGGCAGAGTTAGGATCAGAAGACCCCATTCCCAGCCTATTGTGATCTTCTTGATTTTGGTGCATAAATGCAGAGGGTGTTACCAGTGAGCCTGAATATGTCTAGTGTTCAAAAAGGCACCAAGGTCTTTAGAAAAATAATCCTTCAGATAAAGAGAGGAAAGGAGAAATGAATATGTTTTGGGGGTGAAAGAGGTACATAGATTGTAAGGGATTAATATTTATTGAGCACGTACCTTGAGATATTGTGCTAAGGTGTTTCTTGTTTAATTCTCACACAACTCTACAATCTAGACTTTTATTATTCATGTTTTACAAAGGCTAAAACTGAGGCTTATGGAAGTAAACTGACTTATCTAAGGTCACATAATTAAAAATGTTAAAGCCATATTTGAATCCACAGTCTGTGGCCTAGGTTATAAGTTACCTGAGGACAGGAAATCTGTCTTAGTCACATTCATACTCAAAGTCCCTTGCACAGTATTGGGACATAGGAAATCCTCAGAAAATGCCTCTTGAATTGTTCAATGAGTGGTGAATGCATAAATAAAATGTGAATGAAAAAATTGACAAATGCATAAGTTACTGGATGATTGAGTATAAGAGTGGATGAAAAACTATATGGATGAATGTGATGGGTAGGAGGATGCATGGATGAATGGATGGATGGATGAATAAATGGATGGATGGATAAGTGCGGGAATAAATCACTTGGGTGTGTGAGTTAAAGAATGAATGAATGAGTTGAATAATTGGTGAATGAGAGTAAACTTCTTAACAACTGCAGCTTTTTAGATTCGTAAGGGAGGTGGCCTATGGTTTCATAATTAGGATGCATGAGAAGAGTTGGTCTGTAGAGCTATATATTATAGCTTGTAATGGCTGTACTCAGATGCAGCACCACTCATTAAGGTGGGAAACAAAAGAAAAATGAGTCCTGTTTCCCTTTTGAGACTGACAGATGAGTCTTAGAGTGACATACTGTTGCATCTCCAGAAGTTTGGAGGGAATGACTCCAACGCACTCTACAAGGAGAGATGATGGCATTATTTCCAAGGTACTGGCTGCATCTATTAATAACAAAAATATGCTAAATCTAATTTTTTTCAGAGGAGATAGCAAGGCAGAAAGAAAAGAACACCAAGCAGGGACTTCTGCTCAGCCCTCCTTGGTAACTTGCTGTGATCTTGAGCAAGCCACTTTCCCTCTCTGGGCTGCAAATTCTTCATCAGTAAGAGGAATAGTTTTGAGTTTCTGGCCTCCCTGGCCCTTCATCATTTGCCACTACACAGTTCTAAACCTTAGCATCTCAAGGTGCACACGTAGGCTGGCCAACAAAACCTTTGCTGGCCTGGACAGAATTACTCATGCCTTTCTTCCTACGCTTACAGTCATCCCGTCAGCTTCATGCTCCCCACACATCCAGCATGTCTTACTTGTAGAGACCGTCAGGTTCCAGACACTTGAAGATGACCGAGTAGATACTGACTTCAGGGATCTCTCCATGGCTTCGACCAGCTGCTACACAAGATGTGCCCAGGCCAGAGAGTAAGTCATCGGCAAAACTCAGGAATTCTCCTAGAGGGAGACAAAGAGAAATGAGCTCCCCAGCTCAGGCTTAGTGAAAAGACGTTCGTGCTGCCTCCAAACCCATCAAATGTCTGGATACTGTTGCCAGGAGGATTAGTGGACAGAAAAACCAAAGGATCTGAAAATGATGCAGATTATCATCTAGGCTCCCATGACTTTTGCTTACATTTAGGCCTTGGTTTTCTTATCTGTAAAGCAGAAATAGTAACACCTACCTTTATAAGATTATAGCAAGGCTCAAATGAGGCAAATTATTGTATAATAACAATGCATGAAATGGTAATAAAGCGATTGGGAATTGTGCTTTCTTTCTGAGTAACCATTCTGGCTTTGGTGCTGCCACCAATTATTTTTTAAATCCTCAAGCAAGGCCCTTCTTTGTCAGAATTGCACTTTCCTCTTTGTATAATGAAGAAGTTGAACTAGCTAAGGATATAAAATAGGTTTGGAGTTACATGGCCGCTCTTATTACTAGGTTCATAGAGTGTTATGTTGAGATGGACATAGAGACCCAGTTCAGCTAAGGAGAAAAGAGTGCCATGATTTGATAAGCAATAAAGGTCGTGGGTACAGGGAGGGAAATGGAAGGACACGTGTCACATAACCGTTATCCTTGAAGTCCATATTTATAAAAGTCAATCCTGTCATCAAATTTGAGGAAGCAGCTGCAGTTCACTAGCCAAGAGGACAAGTAAAGAAGACTAGAAAGAAGATTAAAAAGAATAACTGACTGTCTAGAATCTTGAGATCTAGTCTTAGCTCTGCTAAGAATTTGCTGTATAGATTTGGACAACAAAATGCCCATGTCTGCATCTTTGTTTTCTTTTCTGTAAAGTGAAGGTGATAGAATCACTATTAGGGTTTTATGAAAAAATTACATAAAAACATAGATGTGCACAAAGATTAAGTTATGAGGATAAATATAGCAATCCTATTTATATTAGCAAGAATTTAGAAACAACTAAATGTTCAACAATATAGAAATGGCAATACCAATTATAGTTCTGTGATGCAATGGGATATTTTATAGCCATTAAAAATAATATTGTGGAAGAATATGAAGTCATATGAAAGCATATTCATGACATGTCGTTAAGTTAAAAAAACAGATTACATTATTACAGACTAATCCAAATTTGGGTAGAAATTTTACATGTATATGTACTTAGAGAAAGAAGAAAAAATAGCAAATGCTTAATAGTGCTCTGTCTGGAGAGTAAGATATGGAGACTTTTTTCCCCTTATTTTTGCTTATCTCTATTTTTTAAATTATCTAAAATAAGCATACACTGCTTTGGTAACAAGGGAAAAAAATCAATAAAAATTACTTTAAAATAGATAAAGTAAATGAACCAGACTAAATGGCCTCTAAGTTCTCTTCCAATTCTAAAATTGGAAGAGTTAAGAGAAAAATTGACATGTGGGATATTTTATACCACACAGTATAAAATAATATGAGGCTTCCCAACTGTTGCTTCCTTGTTCGCCTTCATGCCTGATGTGGAGTCCCTCATACCATCTACTCACTTATACCCTCAGTAATACAGAAGAGGAGAATGTTCATTCAACTGTAACCTCTCCACCTGTAACAAGGGGTTAACAATAACTACTTACAGACTTGGAGTCCAGAAAGAAAGGCTAAGAGTCTAGAAAGACATTATTTTTCTAGAACCAGAAATTTTACTGGAAAATGAAGAGTAAATGAAACTTTTTTCATCACAAATTTTGGCATCCCCTATTTCTCCTTTCAGTCTCTTATGTCAGCTTCCCCCATAGAACAATCATAAATTAACACTGTCTCCCTTCCAATAGGTACCAATGCAGAGCAATGTAAGGCAGGGTGAAAAGTTAAGAGAAGAGGGGAAAAGACATGGGATTATTGACTGGATGATGTGAGAGCCTTGTTACACTTGGTTTCTCAGAATTCCAAGTCTGGCCGTTCATATTTGTTTTCTTTGAGCTTGGATCCATGTCTGTCTGCTTTTCAATTTGTTTCAAGATAGCCATTGAAAGAGTTGGCTCTTCGTGAGGGAGTTGAGTATACTTATGGCCTATATTAAGAAACTGTCTTGAAGCCAAAAGATGGCTGTCATTCATTTTCAAATGGGCGTAGCTTTCCAGATATTTTTATGATTTTCAGAATAATTTGGACCATAGATAAAAGTTCTATAAACATGTCAGGTTGGTAAGATCGGCACCCAGTTCTCAGGTTTAGCTTAAGTGATGAAATTGGAGTAGATAATTAGTCATATTCAAGACATTATAAGGGTACTTAGTACCCAGTTATATTTGGAACTATATATGCTAATGACCTTCAACTGAAAAAAGTTAAAAGGAAGAGAATTGACTTTTAGTACACATTTTTGTCTTCTTTCCATTCAAGCCTCACAGTAACCAAGTGAGTGAAGTGTTATTATCCCTGTTGCACAGTTAAGGGGAAACTCACAAAGCTAGGAAGGCACAGAGTGAGATTTGAACCCCTACCCTTCTAACTCCACAGCCAAAACTTTTCTTTTATACTATGCTGCCTCCTAGAGAAAGTTTTAAAATGATAGTGTTGGAAAGTGAGCTTCCTCAATTCTATTCAATTTGCAATTGAATTCACACCACTTTCTTAGTTCTATGAGCTTGGGGAACGAGCCAATAAAAGAAATGGTCCCTGACCTTCTACAGCTTGTAATCTGACAACAAGAAGGTTTGTTAAATACAAGAGCAGACCCATAAAGTAAATTGTAAGGCTGCTTTTCTTGGCACTCTATTTAAGAAGGTTTAAATGCAATCTAGATGGAGACAGGTGCATAAGGTGATCCCTTACTGACATCCCTCCCCTAGTGGAGGGGCAGACTAAGAAAGCTCTGGGAGCTGCTGGATGCACAAATACAGGTCAGTACAATTCAACACATGCATTGGGTTCCACAATATTCCAGGCTTCATATTGGGCAGCTGTACAGTTTAATGAGCAATAATATAGTGCAGTGGCTAAGAGCTTGGGCTCTGACTTTACACTGCCTAGGTTTAAATACTGGTATAGCTCCCTTACACCTTGCCTTGGGCAAATTTCTTAAGCTCTCTCTGTCTGTTTCCTCATATATAAAATGGGGATAATAATAGTATCTTACAGTACTGTTGCAAACATGACATGAGATATTGTATACAAATCAATTAGCATAATGCTTGGCACAGGGTAAGAGCTCAACAAATATATTAGCTATCATGATTGTTTTTGTTGTTATTATTGTTGCCATCATAACAGAGAATTAAGGACCCTTAGTAATTATTTTTTATCCAAGCTGCTTCTTTCACAGGTGACTAAACTGACACCTAGGGAAGCAAAGAAGTAGATTTGGAACAAAAACTTGGTTTTCTGATTCCTGAGACTAATATCAGCTAGCCTATGAGATAAAAATTGTTGAGAACTGAGGAACTTTGAAAGCTGCCCCAAGAGTCCTTGCTTCTCAATTTCTAGATGGGAGCCCTGGTGATGCAGAGGTTAAGACCTATGGCTGCTAACCAAAAGGTTGGCAGTTTGAATCCACCAGCTGCTCCTTGGAAACACTATGGGGAAGTTCTACTTTATCCTATCAGCTCTCTACAAGTCGGAATTGACTCAGTGGCAATGGGTTTTATTCAAGATGAATGCAATATATATTTACTGGGCATTTACTATGTGCCTGGCCAGTCACACCCTTCCATCTTCTTAAACTTGGAATCTCTGAGAAAGATAAAAAGTCCAAGGAGACTCATAAGGAGTTCAGTAGTTTTCCAGTATATAATATATTCTAATTGTGGCTTGCAAATTAGAATATACAGAACTCCAGAGGTAAGAAGGAGCATGAAATAAGTGAGAGGCTGGGGTCCCGTCTGCCCTATATCCACACTGACTTTCAACCATAGCAACTCCAGTTTCATCCATTTACTATATTGTGAGTTCACTTTTTATTTAATAAATAAAAAAAAACTTTAAAATAAATCTTGATTTAAAAGTTCTATTGCTTTAAAAAACGGAGCACTGGTGGCACAGTGGTTAAGTGCTTAGCTGCTAATCGAAAGGTCGACGGTTTGAACTCACCACCACTCCACGGAGAAAGATGTGGCAGTGTGCTTCGGTAAAGATAACAGCCTTGGAAACTCTATGGGGCATTTCTACTCTGTCCTACGGTGTCGTTATGGTTGGAATGACTCGATGGCAATGGGTTTTTAGTACTTAAAAAGTTTGTCCTAGACTCCTGCAGCATTCCCTAATGGAAATACAGAGGCTCAGGGAAGTTGCGCCCTCATTTAAGACTTCACAGCTACTCAGGAGCAGAGTCCGGAATTAAACCCAGATCTCTTGCCTCCGAGTCCATGCACCTTCCACTGAGCCACCCTTGCCTAGGACTCCTCTGTCCCCTCCTCCCTCATCGTTGTCATGGCCACATGGCAGGCCCTGCTAGGACCCAGGCTGCTGCTGCTGCTTCACCCATGCCTGTCCAAGTCTCTAACATTCTTTTCCTGTTTTTCTTTCCTTGAAAACAGATAGGGAGCTGGGAGTCGCTGTACAGGAATGTGCCTGTTCCCCATTACGGCTCTTCTGGGGCTGTAACCCGAGTGGGCTTGGGCCAGACCCCCACACATTTTTTTATCCACTCAGACTTGCACTCATCTGTTCCACAGAAAAGGTTAATCATGATTCTGCTGAAGCTTCAGAACCAACCCAACAAAGCACAGAGCAATTTTTTAAAAAGCCTCACCCCCTGCCTCCATTCTTTCTCCCTCCCCTTTCATCACTCCCTCAGTCCTCTTTCTCCTTGTTTTCCCTCTGGCTCTCTTTCTTCCCTCACCCTCTTGGTTCTGATTGAGTTGAGGTCACAGTCAAAGCCGGCCACAAGAGCAAATTGAAAACAGGTTGGGAGAAAAGCAGCAAAGAAATTCCAAAATGCAAGGGGCAGGGGCGGTGAATTATTTAGCCCAGGTGGGGAGAAAGGTCCCCAGCTCAGGGCTCCACACTCTTTTCACGAAGCACCTAGGGGATTCAGGGGCTATCCTGGGCCTGGCCTCTAACCTGCAGATGCTCCTTGCCATGGTGTCCAGGGAGAAGTGGGCCTCTGCATCCCCCCACCTCTCCTTCCCTGGGCAAAGGTAGAAATTCCTGCTGAGACCTTGTCAGTGCCAAAACGCATCCTGGGAGGGCCTCACATTTATCAGCTGCTGTTGGCTCGTTTCTTCCAAAACGTGAAAATATTTTAAGTGAAAAGAACCAGTGTGCGATGATTCTCACCTTTGTGGTAATGGTGGTATGAGGAAGTGGAGAGAGAGTGGGGCTGAGGGGCAGACAAGGCCTGATTTGGAAGCTGTTTCCACCACTTACACATTATAGTATCTAGGGCAGGAAAATTAAACTCTTGGAGACTGCTTCCTTATCTGGAAAATAGATGATTACACCTATTTCAGAGAACTTAGTGATGAATAAATGAGATGATATATGTAGTATAGCCAATACATGGGTGGTTTACCAATGTTAGTGCTCTTCCCACCCCTGCTACTTCACCCCCATTTAAAAAAAAAAAAAAACAACTCATGGCAACCCCATGTGTGTCAGAGTAGAACTGTACTTCATAGTGTTTTCAATGGCTGATTTTTCAGGTCTTTCTTTCGAGGTGCCTTTGGGTGGACTCAAACTTTCCACCTTTTGGTTAGCAGTCAAACACGTTAACCACCAGAGACCCCTCATCCCCATGAAACCTGCTGCTGCTGAGTCGATTGACTCAATGACTCTATAGGACAGAGTAGAATTGCCCCATAGGGTTTCCAAGGAGCAGCTAGTGGATTCAAACTGCTCACCTTTTGGTTAGCAACCAAGCTCTTAACCACTGCACCACCAGCGCTCCTCATTAAGTCTCATCAATTTGTCTGATGGCAAAATTTTTAGTGGTGAAATTCAGTTGCTTTTAGATGTACTACATAATACCTAACTCTCCAGAACCTTCCTGCTTTTTGCAAAAGGAGGTCATTTTGGAAGGAAGGAAGAAAGGGAGAAAGGAAGGAAGGGGTGGGGAGAAAAAAGGGAAGGCAGCAAGTAGAGACAAAAGAGAAATGTTTATTTGGCTCTTATTTTATGCATGAACAAAGCTAGATACTGTTAGTTGTCTTTATAAAATATTCAAAACAACTCATGTCTTGATTAATAGTCAATACAACCCAATGAATTAGGTTTATTAGGTTTATTAGGCTTTTACAGATGAGGAAACAGGTTCAAGAGAGGTTAAATAACTTGCTTAACAGCATCACCTAGGAATAGTAGAGGACAGGCCGGAACAAGGTTATCTGGGATTGAAAGACCTTGCTTTCCCCACTAAATCACATTTGCCTTCAGACTGTGAGATGCTTAAGGCAGGAACTGTGTTTTGCCTTAAGCGTCACTTCTGTGTCCCCAGTACCCAGCATAGGGCCAGCTATGCAGCTATTTACTGGATTTTGTGAAACTGAACTTTACTGGCTGAAGCTGCATTCACCTCCATCTTCCCAGTGCCAGCACCTGGCATTAGAATTCTTACTGAGAAGAGCCAGGCTGCCTCCTGCATGACCCATTTCAGAGTGCATAGGACTCACGTGGTACAGGAGAGAAGGCACTGCCAAAAAAAATAAGAGTTCCAAAAAAGGCAACAGTAGTCTAGCAAATATCTACCAAGAGCACCCATGTGCCAGGCATCTTGCTAAGGGACTTCCAGCTAATCTTCACGTCAGCCCTCTAGTGGACATCTGTTGCTGTGGTCTGCTCTGGACCTATTCCTCCTTCTTCTGTCAATAAACCCAATAAAACCCAAAACTGTTGCCATGGAGTTGATTCCAACTCATGGTGACCCCATATGACAAAGCAGAACTGCCCACAAGGTTTTCTTGGCTGATCTTTACAGAAGCAGATCACCAGGCCTTTCTTCTGTAGTGTCACTGGGTAGGTTTGAACTGACAACCTTTAGGTTAGTAGTCGAGTGCAAACCATTTCTGCCACCCAGGGACTGTCTTCTGCCAATAGAACCCCAGTTTTCCACTGAGGAATCAGTACTCCCCCAGTCTCAGTCTTTATGACTCAGGTGGAGCTAAGATGCCTCCATGCTCCAGAAATGAGCATGTGATCAATGATCAGTTATTCTGTGCCAGGCTTAAAAAGAAAAAAAGACATGTGATCCAGGTCTTGCCAATCAGACCAAGCCCTGATGACATCATTTGAAGACATGGATCCAGTTATGTCTGAAGCTAGATTTACCCTTGGATATTTCAGGTATACATAAGTGAGTATTTTTCCTTTTCTACTAAAGCTCCTTTCTATTTGTTTTCTGTTACTTGCAACTGGGAGTCCTACAAAGTACAAATCCTATGAGGTAAGTTTTATGATTGCCAGTTTATAAATGAAAAAAAAAAAAAGTTCACAGATCTTAAGCAAGTTGCCCAAGGTCACACTCCATCTAAGTAACAAGGCTGGAATTCAAATCCAGAGCTGTCAGGCTCCAAAACCTGAGCCTTTCCTGTCATAAAACACCACCTAAGGCTCAGAATACAAAGATCCTACTATTCACCAGAATAATTCAGCTGAGTATCTCCAAGGTCCTGCTTCCTCTGATCCCGTCTTCTCCGACCTCATTGCCTATCGCTCAGGCCACCCTAGCATGGTCCCTCCCCCTCTAACATATGAGGCATGCTCCCATCACTGGGCATATGCACCTGTGGTCTCCACTCCTGCAAGGCTCATCCCCATAGCTTTGCACAGCTCATTCCCTCTTCATATTCAGATCCCTGCTTACATGTCATTCCTCAGAAAGGCCTTCTCGAAGGTTTAGCGTCATTGTTTCCTGGGTCTATCCAGTCAATTGGCCTAACATTGTTTTTAGAGTTTGTGTTCTACTTCTTAGTTTGGTGAGCAGTGCCTGGAGTCTTAAAAGCTTGCCAGCGGCCACCCAAGATACAACAATTGGTCTCTATTCACTTGGAACAGCAGAGGAAGAAGGAAACCCAGGAATCGGAGAAGGAAATGGACTGCAGGTTTAATTGCCTCCATAAACTACTACTTCCATTGCCATGAGACCAGAAGAAATGGATGGTGACTGGTTACCATTATTGAACATTTTGGTCAAGTACCCAACAGATGGATCCTGATCAAAAGGAGGAAAAGCATGGAACAGAACTTCAAACTAATACGGAAACCAAACTTACTGGATACCTTAAGACTGGGGGAACCCCTGGAAATTATGCCCGGAAATAATCTTTACATCTTTTTTTTTTAATTGTTGTAGTTTAAATGAAGTTTACATTTCAAGTTAGTCTCCCATACAAAATTTTATACATATATTGTTATGTGATCCTAATTGCTCATTCCATTCTGTCACAGCACACTCCTCCTTTCCGTCCCTGATTCCCCATGTCCATTCAACCAGCTCCTAACCCTCTCTGCCTTTCCATCTCGCCTCTGGACAGAAGCTGCCCCTTTGGTCTCTTGTATCTACTTGAGCTAAGAGGCACACTCCTCACAACTATCACTTTATGTCCCACAGTCCAGACCAATCCCTGTCTGTAATCTTTACATCTTGAACCAAAACTATCCCATTAAACCATGGTTAAACTAAATGACAGTTTAGCCCAATAAATAAAAACTGTTTGCCTTGAGCAGAGCACTCTTATAAAGAATGATCTATATGAGCTTAATCAGACAACAGTTAATCTAAAGCACAGATGAGAACTTTTAAGGGGCAGGGAGCCTAAGTTAATGGTGATGAAACAATATGGGTAGAGATAGAACGGTGACGCAATGTGAAGTATGTAACAGATGTTATTGAGCTGTTCATATAGAAATTGTGAACGGATATATGTTTGGTCGTGTATATTGCCACAAAAGTAAATAAAATATATTTTTGAAAAGTAGAGGGGAAAAAAAAAAGAAAGGCCTTCTCCAGGCCTTCTTCCCAATCTAAAGGAGAATTATCTGTCACTTCCTGTCTCCTTTCCCTGCTTTATTTCTCTTCATGAAACTTATCACTATCTCTCATACATTGATTCATTACTGTATTGTCTGTATCCTCTGCTGTAAGCTCCACGAGGCAGGGACTTTGTTGCCTTACCATGGTACCTGTAAACACACAGCAGGTTCTCCATAAATATTTGTGTAGTAAGTGGATGTATCACCTGTGTACTGAACACCGAGCTGAGGGCTGGGAACATGCACTTAGAAAAGAATGTCTTAGGTTGGATTCACTGCAAAGCAGAGACTAAGATGAAGAGTTGGGTACATACGGTTTATCTGGAGGGTGATCCCAGGAAGGAGTCCTTGGGTGGTACAAACAGTTAATGCACTCAGCTGCTAACCAAAAGGTTGGAGGTTTGACTCCATCCAGGGACACCTTGGAAGAAAGCCCTGCTGATCTACTTTACAAAAACCAGCCATTGAAAACCGTATGGAGCACAGTTCTACTCTGACATACATAGGGGCATCATGAGTTGAAATCAACTTGATGACAACTGGCCAGGACTGATGTCAGGAAGCAGGAGTGAGGGAAAGAGAAGAATGGAACAGGGAAGGATGGATATAGTCAATAGAAAGGTGCTGCTGTGGGTGATGGGCTCGATTCTGCAGGGACCATCTGAGAAATGAACAAGATGCCTTCCAGAATTGTTTGCTTGAAAGACGGGGACCTGGAGCACTTATCCGTTGGCTAGGAGCCTCCCCCAGGAGTGTTAATTTCCCCACACATTTTAACTGTGCTTGCATATGGGTCTAGGGAGCACCCTCAACCTTGCAGAGTGGAAAGACATGTGCATGCACTTGACATGGGTCCCTGGGAGCACAAGGTGACTCTATGTGAGCACAGAACTGTCCACCACAGCTGCAGCTGAAACACACATGAGCCAAGTGAATATGGCCTGGCCCCAGAGCTGTTTGCTACAAAGACCCAATCTCCTCCTTCGAGGGGCTTGTAAAAAGAGCAGCTCGCTTGTCTTCCTCACTGAGGCCTAGGACAAACCTTTAGCCCCATTGCTCAGTCTGCGGACAGTTACTAAACCGCCAGGGAAGGAACCATATGACCTGCGGACACAGCTCTGAATCACACAGACAGAACCCCTTCCCTTACAGTGCCCATAGTTTAGCAAGAGAGAGAATTACAATGGCCGCTTTTACAAGTGACCCACCAAGAGTCCTGAAATTTATTATTAATCCAGGATTTAATAATATTAACCTCAGCATCAATATGGACTTGGCTAATTGAGCTTGCCCTTTTCTACAGTTGGATTAATTAGGCCATAAAAGCCCTCGTCATCCCCACCCATCATGAGGACAAATGATGCTAATGCATTTGGCTGGAGTGGGTATTGCTAACATGTGTGAGGGGAGCTGACGTGGGGACTGGACTGGGGAGGAAGAGGAATGTCGAGGGAAACCCAAGGCCTCCCAGCTCCATCATTCTTCAGGGACCACGCTGTGTATTCCCTGCCATCTCGGCACTCATTCACAGACAGCGTTATTTTGTTTCTTAAATCACATTCCCAAAAGTTACCCTATTGTAAGGTGAAAGATCCGACTGTACGAAATGTGCTTCTCATCAGATTCTCAGCTCCTCTAACGCATTCAACCTTCTCTGGGCCGAATGCTTCGTTCAGTCTCTCCCTCTCTGTGCAAAAAGCAGAAACCCATGAGTGTTGAGGGTGGGCCCTAATAGTTCCTCTGTCCACACGTGATGAAAAAGCATATCATCTGGCAGGGCTGGGTTTATTGTTTTCACTGTGCCAAGAAAACAGAGGCTGAGAGAGTTGAGGCAAGTTGTCTGATCACACAGTAACTACATCATTAGCAAAGTCAGGATTTGAATTCAGGCTGATCCAGTTCCAAAGTCTATGGTTTTCCCACCACAACATGTAAAAACCAGTTGCCACTGAGTCGATTTGGACTCATGGTGACATAAGGTGTCAGAGCAGAACTGTGTTCCATAGGTTTTCTATGGCTCATCTTTCAGAAGTAGATTGCCATGCCTTTCTTCCAAGGTACCTCTGGGTGGACTTGAACTGCCAAGCTTATTTAGTTTTGGTTCCCCGGAAAGCAGAACCTAAGAAGAGGACACGGGTGCAAATGGTTTATTGGGGAGGTGATCTCAGGAAGCAAGACTGAGGGAAAGGAAAGAATGAAACAAGGAAGGTAGGAAAATCAACAGAAAGGTACATCATCGAGTTTGCTGCTGTGAGCAAGAGGGCTCGATTATGCACGGACCTCCTGTACCACCCCTTTTCTTCACTTTCCCCCCTCCCAATACTCTGGCCTAAAAGTATTAGCTCCCCCCTGGGTCTTCCTGACACCTGTAGAACTGCAGGTGTCCAGACCAGAGCAGCAAGGGGCTAGGGTTATCCTGTGCATCAACTTTTAACTGAGTTGGAAAGAGCAACCACATGAGGCCAAAGAATCCTGTACTGAGAGTCAGGGGCACGGGCTGAGACTGTACAACTTAATTTACCTCTCTCCGCCAAAGCATGTGACCATAGAAAGGGAGTCCATCAAGTACTCACCCAGCCTTTACCTGATCTGATCTTGCCACTAACTCTAGTGTTCCAATTCCTTTTTATTGTATTTTCCTAGGCTTCTTCAGTCTTGGCCTCCCTGGGCCCTTTCTCCAGCTGTGTGACTCCCATTCCCCAGGTAATTTCCCTAATTAATATCTTTGCTTCTTGATCTCTGCCCTGCCCTGGAGTTTCTGCCCAGCTGCCCCTCTGCTGCACCACCTCAGCCATCCAAGCCAGCAGCCATTAACCCTTTGACTCCTGTTTCCTTCTACAATGAGGATTGACTTTCTCTTTCTACAACCCTCTCCTTTTGTTGAGCCCTTTACAGTTTACAAGGTGCGTTCACACCTCCTCCTCCTTATATTTAACCCTCACAAGTGCTCAGTGAGGTGGGCAAGATGAGATGGAGTGAAAATTTCCATTTTACCAGAGGAGAAATCAAAGCTCAGGAAAGGAATGTGCCTACCTGGAGAGGCAGAACTGGAACTGGATCACACATTTTCTGACCCCTAATCCAGTGCTGGGAGCCCTGGTGGCATAGTGGGTAAGAGCTACAGTGAGCTATGGTTGTTAACCAAAAGGTTGGCAGTTCGAATCTACCAGCTGCTCCTTGGAAACCCTATGGGGCAGTTCTACTCTGGCCTACAGGGTTGCTATGAGTCGGAATTGTCTCGACAGCAACGGGTTTGGTTTTTTTTTGGTTAGTAACTGTCCTATGTGCTCTTGTCTCAGCAACTAGACTGTGAGTGGAATTACGTCTAGCACAGCTTTGCAACCACCCCCCTGCAGTGTCTGAAGAGGCACCCACACTTACTGAGCCTCCACAAAGAGTTGCTGATTTATACAATTAAATATGCCAAAACAGCTATATCAAATCCCCTTTGGGGAGGGTAAAGTAGCAGAAAAGACAACATCGTGTCCAGCTTTCGTCTGATTCCTGGCTTTGCTAAATAACTCTAGGCATGTTATTTAATCTCTTTAAGACTCCTTTTCCTCCTCTGTAAAATGGGCATCAAAATATATACCTTAATGAAAACATTGAGAATTTTTTTAGACAATATATGCAAATTATGTAGCACACTTCCTGGCACATAAACACTCAGTAAATGGTAGCTTTGTTGTTATTATTACTATTATAAAAAATACAAGCTAATGAAAACATTTTTATGGGGTAAGCACAGAGGAGAAATTCAACAAACCAGGGAAAGTGAATTATCCTCATGAGTTTACCTCTTGCTCCTCCCAACAAGAATTTATACAACTATGTGTGCAGAGATTAAAAAGTGCTGAATGCCCAAAGCTTCCCTCCTATTTCTAAATATAAACCCCAAAGCCTGTGGTTAGCAGATAGCTGGGATATCTTGAGTAGATAAGGGAACCTCTGTTTGTCTCTCTTCTTCTCCCCTAGGGTGGGTCCAAGTTGCAAATCCAAATCTGACCAGGACCCTGCAAGGGCAGCCTCTGGGGACTCCATCAAAGCACCAAAGGGGGAGCTAATGAGATTCTGAGGCCATTCCATACCCGCACCCACTTCCCCAACCACACTCACACATGCACGCGCACGCACGCATACAAAAATGCACATGCCCCTCCTCATTCCAGAAACCCTGGTGGTGTAATGGTTAAGTGCTACAGCCGCTATCCAAAAGGTTCACAGTTTGAATCTACCAGGTGCTCCTTGGAAACTCTACGAGGCAGTTCTACTCTGTCCTATAGGGTCGCTATGAGTTGGAATCGACTGGATGGCAATGGGTGTGGTTTGGGTTTTTTGGTCTCCTCATTCCATCCCCGTGCCCAGGCCCTACAGCAGCAAGCCTCCAGAAGGGCAGAAAGGAGGCTTGAGCAAAGATGAGTCAGGTTTTCTGGCCTTGCAAGCAGCACCATTCCACAAATCATAGGTGAATCATTGAGAAAGAGGTGGGAGCTGGAAGGTGGTAGAAGAGGTAGAGTTCCAAATGGGAGAGAGAGACAGGCAGATAGTTGTAAGGGCACACAGGAACAGAAACAGAGCCAGAGACAAAAGTGCTGAAAAGACAGAGTCAGAGAGTAGAAAGAGGGCCCAACTCTCTATTGGAGAAAGAAATGAATGGACACAGACAGCACAGAGAGCAATGGAGACACAGAGTCGGAGAGAGGTAGACAGGTAGAGATAAAAACTGAGAGACATAGACAGAGGCAGACCAAGAACAAGAGAGACCAAGAACAAGAGAGAGAAGGAAGGAGGGAGGGAAGGAGGGAGGGAGGGAGGGAGGAAGGGAGGAAGGAAGGAAGGGAGGAAAGAAGGAAGGGCTGGCTAGTGATTCTTCTTCTAATTCCATTATCCATGGCCTTACTCAGTCTCCTTAACAGATGAACCAGACCCTGGGCCCAGAGTATGGACCCTACTTACTTTTTTCTTTAGCTTTGGTTCAAAACCAAGACAGACAGTCAAAGGTGCTCTTTCCCCACAGCATGGCTGGTGGAGAGCCTTGGGGTCTCACCCAAATCCCACTGGGAGAGGTGACTTTGAGGAGATGCTTAGAGGCTAGACGAGCCTCCACAGGAGATGGAAGCTCTGGATATTTGACCAGGGCATCTTTAGCCACTTCTGATCCCACCCCTCCAGAGGCGAATGGCCTGGGGATAAAGGAGTAGGGAGCAGCTACTTTTGCCCAACTTCTCTCATCTGTTCCTTCCACCTACACACTGCTTTTTTTTTTCCGCTCTATTAAAATGAGTCCCTTGCTTCCCCATTTATATTAAAATTTTCCCTTAAATAGAGAAAAGGAACAAGTTCTCTCTTCAGTCCATAATGAAAGCTATAAAAGGTTTTTAAGCTTGGAAAATTTGGCTGGTCAGTTTTTCCTACTGTTTAATACCCACCTTGGGTTACACTGAATGAGTAAACATGTTTATAAGCTTCTAATTCATACTTAGTCTTGTGCATTTATAGCTTATATTATATATATATACACACACATATTATATATATATTATATATATACATTATATGTATATTTTATATATACATTATATATATATTTTTTATATATACATATATATATCTCAAAAAACTAAAACCATTGCCATCAAGTAGATTCCAACTCATAGTGACCCTATAGGACAGAGTAGAACTGCCCCCACTGGGTTTCCAAGGAATGGCTGACGGATTCGAACTGCCAACCTTTTGGTTAGCAGCCGAACTCTTAACCACTGCACCACCAGGGATCCATATATATATATATACACGTGTGTGTGTATATACATATACATGTGCGTATATGTATATATTTATACACATATATACACATATGTATATAGACATACATATATATTTATATATACACACACATTCATTTACATATATATGTATGTGTGTTCATGCATGTAGAGAGTGGGCACACAATAACAAAATGCCTAATCTGCTGAGAGGTATGGCCTTTTAACTGACTCTAACTCAGGACTAAGAGACAGACAAGCTGGCTTCGGTGTGTGTGTGCATGTGTGCGTGCGTGCGTTTGCGTGTAATTCCTCAAATCCTCAAATATGTACAGCGTGTTATGGTTTACAAACTACTCTCTTTTCCTCATTTGAACCTAACAATAACCCTATCAGGTAGGCAGAGTAGGATTATTACCCCCAGTTTATGGGTACCTGTGGTTAAGGCAGAGGCACCAGAAACCTACAAGTCTCTAAAGGGTCACAGCCCATATAACAGTTCCTTCTCTCCACAGTCATGTGGACTGATTCCATAAGCACAGGTAGAGCCGTGCCCACTCTGGACCTTCAGGGACCAGAGCAAAGGGAAACCAAGGCATCATCTGGTTTCAGGCCTCATTTTACAGACTGGAAGCTAAAGCCCAGGAAGTCACTGCTAGCCCATACGTGCCTTTGTGCAAATCTGACGTTAGAGGTAGGAGGAGGGCATCCTTTCCTTAAGGCACTTTCCTTTCACATTTCTGAAAATTGTCCCAAAATTCTAATTTGTCAGAACAAGACAGTTGATCAATGGTTAATAACACAAGGTCAGGGCAGAGAGTGGGCCAAGGGAGAAGGAAGGGAAGCTTACATGAAAGAGGGACCAATCTGCCTTGACGGAGTCTGAGGAGAAAACCCATTTCACCTAAAGTACAACAGAAAGAATAATAATAACTGGTATTTGTTAAGCATTTAATCCTTTTTGGTAATTACAGTAACCCTCTGAGGGTGGGATATGTCTCTAACTACCACTTGCATTTCTGTCTCTCCTTCTCAACTAATAATACTAATAAAACTAATAATAATATCAATAGTTCATATAATTTGAGCATTCATAATCTGTTAGGTATTATGCATAGTATTTCCTGTGCTTCATTTCATCTTTACAACAACTCTATGCGTTAACTGCCCTTATTGCCCCAAATTTACAGATGAAGACATCAGGATTCAAAGAGGTGAAGTAACTTGCCTAAGGTCATATAGACAGCAAATCACAGAGCTAAGACTTGAATTATGAGAAAAGAATATAGATCAGAGATATTCTCATATCCTCTGAACAGTGATTGAAAAAGTTTACATTCTCAATAAAGGATGACAATCCTAGCACCCCAAAAGTGCCCTACTTTGCATATAACAACAACCCTTTGCTGTCCAGTAGATTCCGACTCATATAACAACCCTATAGGACAGAGTAGAACTGCCCCTGTAGGGTTTCCAAGGAGGGGCTAGTGGATTTGAACTGCCAACCTTTTGGCTAGCAGCCATATCTCTTAACCACTGCACCACCAGGGATCCCTACTTTGCATATAGACCATCAATATCCAGAAAGGTGTATTTGTCTAATGTCACACTACATGGAGCACCAGCCAAGAACGAAGGCAGGTCTCTGACTTCTCATTCCATGTGATTTACAATATCCCATAGTCTAACCATTCCTTTAATCACATTGAGCCTGTTGATGAATGGAACCATCTGGACAATGTGTCTAAAGAGTCTTTGCTCTGGGGATTATATGAGGTACAATGTTGGCTCCTGTCTTACTTTTCCCTGCTATCCAGCTTGCCTCCTTCTTTCCACCTCTCCCTCATTGGGCGCTCAATGAATATAAACTGATATGGATAGCCATCAGAAAATTTAAAAAAATTAAAATAAAACAAAACAGAAATCAAGAGTCTGCCATAACCGGCAAAGCACCATCTTTGGATTACTATAGCACTGGACTTCCTGCTTTCAGCATCCTCTTATGTAAAATGAGAATAAGTACTCCCACTTTGATGGTGTCTTAGTTATCTAGTGCTGCTATAACAGAAATATCACAAGTGGATGGCTTTAACAAAGAGAAATTTATTCTCTCACAGTCTAGGAGGCTAGAAGTCCGAATTCAGAGTGCCAGCTCCAGGGGAAGGCTTTCTCTCTGTGTCGGCTCTGGAGGAAGGTCCTTGTCATCAATCTTCCCCTAGTCCAGGAGCTTCACAGTGCAGGGACCCCGGGTCCAAAGGACACGTTATTCTGGCTCTCGTTTCTTGGTGGTATGAGGTCCCCATGTCTCTCTGCTTGCTTCTCTCTTTTACATCTCAAAAGAGATGGACTTAACACACAACCTAATCTTGTAGATTGAGTCCTGCTTCGTTAACGTAATTGCCACTAATCCCACTTCATTAACTCATTGAGGTAGGATTTATAACACATAGAAAAATCACATCAGATCACAAAATGGTGGACAATCACACAATACTGGGAAGCATGGCCTAGCCAAGTTGACACACATTTTGGGGGGACACAATTCAATCCATAACAGATGGGATGTTTTAAGGATTCAATGTAATGTAAAGTGTTCAGCCCAATCTTTGCCTTTGAAGACAAGGAAAAGTGGCTATTGACCAGGGGCATTAGCATTGGGCTAGAACTTTACCATATACACAATACTTTCACATCCATTAATTCCTTACCATGGTCCATAAGACTTATGCGATCCAGGGCCTCACTACCTCTGCAACAAGAGCTCCTTCCATTTTCCCCTTGCTGACTATGTTCCAACCACACTGCCCTCCTTGATGCTCCTTGAATATGCCCCCACGGCCTTTGCTATTGCTGTGTCCTCAGTCTGGGACAGTCTTTATCCAGCTACCTAGATGGTTACTCCCTCGCATCTTTCAGGTCTTTGCTTAAATGCCACAGGTTCAGAGAGGACTTCCCTGACGTTCCTAAGTAAAACAGCACCCCCCGATCTTTATCTCCATACCCTGCTTTATTTTTTTCCAAGTACTTATTACTATTTGACATTATGTTGTATATCTATTAGTTTGTCATCTTTTTTTTTTTTTCTCCCACTGGAACATAGCTCCATAAGAGGATACATTTTCTTTTGTTCAATGCCATAGCCTCAGTTCTTAGAAGAGTGTCTGGTACATAGTAAATGCTCAACTTGTAAGTTCCTAAAAAAAAACCCCTGAGAGGCTAGCAAGGCTGAACTTTAGATTCCCATTTTACAAATAAATAAACTGAGGCCTAGGGAGGTGAAGAAACATCTCCAGAGTCCTTCAGCTGGTGACAAAGGTAAGACTGGCAAGCTGATCAATCAGACTCAAATCCCAAGTTCTTTCTGTTCTACCAAGTGTATTTTCTATTGTCATTCTCCTTCACTTCCAAGTATACACTGGGGAATGGGTTTTATTTGAGATTCTGTCTCTTAGGTAAGAAGCCACAGTAGATGTACATGTCAGGAGTGATTTCCTGATGTGTTCTCTACCCGGACACAGGCCTTGCCAGGGCAATCCAGAGGAATTACTGAGTACTGGCCTTCAGGTGGAAGTAGGGAGCAAAGCATACATGTTCCAGACCAGCCACTAGCAGCCAAAAAGAGGAAAGGATTGATGTTAAGTTGGGAGAGTGTGGGAAGAGAGCAGGAAGGAGATTGTTGTTGCCATCTCCAAGGTTCCAGAGAGCCAGGCAGGAGAATCCAACTATCCTTTCAGAGTAATTTCCACTCTATAAAAAGGTGATGACTTACTTCATTGCCCCAAGGTTTCCATGTGCCTCCTGGGGACAGCCAAGTCCTCCAGAGGAGGGAGGGGCTCACTGGCTCTTCAGTTCCCTGGAGAGGAAAGAAACTTGGACTTGGACTTGAGCTGTGCTCCAGCCTACTTTCTGACTCACCTGCCCTCTCTGGATATAGGATGTTTCATCTATTAACAGAGTTCTTGGGCCTAGAGGAACTCTATGGATTGGTCTGCAGAAGCTAGTTAAAGATGATGTCTAGAAAAACATGTGCCATATATTGAGTCCTTTGCTATAGGCTAGACACTGTGCTTGGTGCTTTACATACATGAGCTCTTTAATCCTTACAGAAATATTGTGAAGTTGGCTTTACTGTGCTTGTTTTGCAGCTGAAGAAACCAAGGAGTGAGACCAACGGATATATCAAAACTCAATGTAGATAGTGAGTAACAGTCTTGAGATTAGAACCAATAACTATCCAGGCTCTTAATAATTTGCCCCCTCAATGCAGAGTTGGAACTTTATCACCAGACATTTTAGAGTCAGAGACAGGGCCCTCAGAGACCACTGAAGTCAACCTTCTATTTCCCAAGTGGAAAATCAAGTAGAGAGGAATGTAATCTGAGGTCACACAGCAGGATAAAAACAGGATCTAATTAGAACCACCAGTCTCTGGGTGGCATAAATGATTGAGCACTTGACTACTAACCAGAAGGTTGGTGGTTCAAAGCCTGCCAGAAATGTCTCAGAAGAAAGGCCTGGCAATCTAATTCCAACAGATCATAGCCATTGAAAACCCTATGGAGCGCAGTTCTACTCTGAAACACATGGGGTCACCATGAGTCAGAATTGACTCCGCAGCCACTAGAAATTAGAACTAGGACAGACTTCTCTACTGAACTAGAATGTGAACAAATGTATCAATGGTAGTCATAGTCAATCATCACTGCCCCATTTGAGAAGAAAGTGGGCAGCCGGTTGGTCTGAAGGACAAGAATTCCTAGGAAAAGCACACCTCCAAGCTCATCTCTGGACTCCATATTCCCAGGGCCTAGCACGGTACTGGCACGCAGTGGATATTTAAAATATTTCTGAATGAATGGATGGACGAACGAGTGAATTCTCGGGCTAAATTCACAACTCACTCCTTAACGATTCTTGGCACCTTTCCACAATGGTAATTTTGTTCACATTTCTATCTTTGTCTGAGATGTTCTTTCTGTTCTTCTGAAAATGATCTGAATCCTCAGGTCCCAGATAAATCTCACTACCATCTTCACAACCTTCCCTTTCCACTTCCTCTCACAGAGACCTTACTAGCTTATAAACCTGGGCAAGTATTATGACTTTTCTGAACCTCAGTTTTCTCATTCTACGCAATAGGGAGAGTAACATAGTCTCCAGAGAGATGCTGTAAGGATTAGGGATGTCAGGTGAGTTCAGTGGAGGCATATATTAGACACTACATGGTAGCAACATTGTCATGGTCATCTTCTTCATCATCATTTCACCCAGTTCTACAGCCTGTTACACTATGCTTCACTTACTTACTCTTCTAGAACTTCAATTCCCTTTGAATGTGTCCTCTCAACAGGACCAGCAGATATGTTCATTCAACAGTCAATAGGCTGTGTATGTATGTGTGTCTGTCTGGGTGTATATGTGCATGCCCATGCACTCGCATGTATGTGTGTTAAAGACCTACCATTTGAGAAGCCCTGATCTATGTAGACATCATCAGCACCCTCGCCCATATACATGACACTTTACAGTTTACAAAACACTATCTTTCCTTTATTTACTTTGATCGTAACAACAACACTTCTAAGCAGATGATGTTATTTTCACTTTGTAGATGAGGAAAGTTGAAGATCAGAAAGGAGAGTTGACTCGTCATAGCAATAAGTGGAAGGTCTAGGATTATTGTGACAGATCTAGAATCTGGACCCATCTCTGCTAACTCCCTGTCAAGTGCTCTGTCCCCAGCATCTCCCTACACAAAATATAAGGATGATTAGAGAACAAAAAAGTGCCAGAGAAGGAAGTGCTGGGAAGGAAGCAAAAGGCAAGGTTGTGGGACAAGGAAAAGGCATCTTGGAGACCTGAGTCAAGATGGAGTCAAGAAGACCCTCACAGGAGCCGTTTCCCAGGGGGCAGTACAGAATGTGGGGCTCAGCCTCCGCAGCATCATTGCCACCTCACACTTCTGCTCACCTCTGAATGTTTAAACAAGTTCCCTGACAAGCTGGATTTTTAAACAAATTCGCATTTGGATATCAATATGGATCTTGGCTTTTCCCCCTTTTTCTTGTGACAGAACCCTCTTAGAACAAAATACAAGGCTAAAGCTTCAAGAGCTTGTTTATGACAATGTAGGCTTAGCTACAACACTAAAAGTATGAGCAATGAAAGAAAAAGCAGATAAATTGGACTTTATCAAAATTAAAAACTTTCGTGCATCGAGGACTTAACAAAATGAAGAGAAAACCTACAGAAGGAGAGAAAAATATTTGAGGACCACATATTTGATAAGGGTTTGATATCCAGAATATAGAAAGAACCCTTACAACTCAATAGCAAAAAGGCAAACAACTCAATTAAATAATGAGCAAAGGACTTGCATAGACAATTCTCCAAAGAAGATATACAAATGGCCAAAAAGCACACGAAAAGATGTTCAACATCATTAGTTATTGGTGAATCGCAAATTAAAATGACAATGAGATACCACTTCACACCCACTAGGATGGCTATTATCAGAAAATAGCAAGTGTTGACAAGGATGTGGAGAAATGGAAATCATCATACCTTGCTGGTGGGATTGTAAAATGATACAGCCACTGTGGAAAACAGTTGACAGTTCTTCAAAAAGTGAGAACATAGAATTGCCTTATGACCTAGCAATTCCACTTCTAGGTGCAAGGTCCAAAAGACTTGAAAGCAGGAATTCAAACAGATACTTGTATACCAATGTTCACTGCAGCATTATTCACAATAGTCAAAGACTGGCAACAACACAAATTTCTATCAACAGATAAATGGATAAAAAAAATGTAGTATATACATACAGTGGAAGATTATTCATGCATAAAAAGAAATGAAGTTCTGATAGATGCTACAACATGGAAGAACTTTGAAAATATTATGCTTGATTGAAATAAGTCAAACACAAAAGGACAAATATGGTTCCACTTACATGAAATATCTAGAGTAGGCAAATGCAGATACCAAAGTGTATTTTCAGAGCTTCCAGGGACTTTAGGTAGGGGAAAATGGAAAATGGGGAGTCATTGTTTAGGGGGTACAAGTTTCTGTTTGGGGTAATGAAAAATTTTGGAAATGGATAGTGGTGATGGTTGTACAACACAGTGAGTGTGATTAATGTCACTGAATTGTACACTTAGAAATGGTTAGAATGGCAAAATTTTTGTTGTATATATTTTACCACAAATTAAATAAAAGATAGAAATAAGAATTCAAACTTGCTCTTGAGATGATTTAAACACTTTGAGATGTCCATTTTGATCTAAAGGACAGAGGGACAGTAAGAACTAGAAGGAAAAATAAGCTTGCCTGTTTCCCTAAGTTAACCAAAAAATATTTGATCTCCAGCAGAATTGACTCAGCCTATTTGGAGTAGTGTGGTGTAGAAAAAAGAACATGGTGATCTTGGGTAAGAACTCTGAGTCTCTCTGAGCCTCCACTTCTCAGCTATGAAATTGAAGGTCACAATGCCTTCCTTGTAGAATTGTGAGGGCTGGCAATACTATACAGAAATTTACTAACAGTCCCTGGCCAAAATTAGTCCCTAAATAATAGGGAGCTCCTGTGATTTTGATAATGATGATTATTCAGGGAGGTTCTACCAATGAACACATAGAGGAAGGGGGCAAAGAATAGGCTCGGACAGAATGGTCACCAGGTTTGGCTTGGGGAGACATGGGCACTTCCTATTTAATCAGGCCTTTGACGCCAACTTCAAATGTTATTTTCTAAAGTTGTAATTTGCTAAACCAAGCTGTTCATAGACCTTACTTCACAAATTATTACTTTGCTGTTTCAAAAGCTTCCCATAACAACAACCAGCCCTACTCGAGGCAGACAGAGAATCAGAGCTGAGTCCCAAGAGAAAAGCATTCTCCTACTGGCTGTAGATGCATGGACTATATTTTGTGACCAGTGTTAGTTGGATTTTTAGCAAGGAGAGAAAGGTCAAATTGTTTAACCAGAAAAAAAAAATTCACAGTGGCACAGCTTAGATTTGGACTGACTTCAGTCTTGTTTAAAACTCTATGGATGCTGCCTCCCCATTTCATTGACCGACTATTTCTAACATGGGTTGGACACTGTGATGAAAGGAAAACAAAAGTGATTCTTGGTGGAAAAAGATTGGGAGGTCCTATTTCTGAGTGGCTTCTGCATAAGTCTGCAGCCCCCACTAAAGTAGGAAAAATGTCTTTTTCAGTATGTTATAGTCTTACCTAGTAGGTGCTATGTGAAGTGTAGCTAGATTGACTCTAAGGTAAGTGAATTGCTGAAACAGTACTTAACTATCTGAGCCGCAGATCTTAACCGCCATGAGTGTTCATGGGAAAATGTGGTCAGAATTCCCTTCCATGCTGAGGTGCCAGAAACACCTTTCCCATGCAGTTTTTCACTGATTTCTTGGAGGCAGATAGTGTAACAGAAAGAACTCTATCTTTAGAGCAAGATGACATGAGTTCCAGTCCCAGTTTTCCTGCTCTATTAGTTGAAGGACCCTTAAACGCTTGAGTCTCAGTTTCCTTATCCATCAGTCAGGCATGAAAATGTTTACTTCTTTGCATTATTATGAGCTTAAAGGAAAATCGCTCTGAGAACCGTAAAGTCCCTTGTGCAGTTTTAAGCAGTTGTTAGTAACTTTCCAATCTGTTGGGTTATGAGCCTCACCCTTACAACAAGCTGGCATTCATCTCTCAAAGTTACACGTTCAAGGTTTCAAGACCTCTTCACGGAGATGTGCCTGCTTCTTTTCTCTAAGCAGCCTATGTGTCTCTGCTCTAAATTCTCCAACTTCCAAAATTAATAAGCTCCAAGAAAAAGAAAACTAAAAGAGAGTGATGATTGCAACATATGTGGACAATATGTGGTATAGACCACACATCCGCTCTGGGCCTTCCTGACAGAGTATAGGTTGGAGGGTGGAAGGTGTGGCATAGGAGGAAGTACCAGAGTCCAGGGGCAGGTGACATCTCAGGTGAGGAGGTGGAATTTCTTCACCTCCTCTGACCGCATGCAGTATAAGAACCTAAGCACCACTGGAGGCTTTTATCTGGTATAACCACTTGTATGTAGCATCTTAATACATCATGCATCAGATTAAAACCCATATCCAAAAGCACTGCATCTCATTTATACTACTGGTCCTTGGATTTGCGTGCTCACGGTGGCCCAGAGCACTAGGCACAACAGGATTATTAAAGGACACCACCTGCAATCAACAGCAGTGGCAGAGGAAATACTGACGATTCCTGATATGCCAAGAGAGTCTTCTCCCTCTTTTATCCTGCAGGTGCCAGCCCTAATGCAAAGCTCTTACCATATTGTTTCCCTGATGAAAGGTCCTTAATAATTCTTCATGGTCCAGAACAATGCACTTCCAACCCCCTTCCCAGACTCACTCTCTCCACAACCCATCTCCTCCAGATTCATCTCCACACAGACTGACAATTTCATACCTCTGTGCTTTTGCCTGGGCTGTTCACTCAACTTGGTAGGGAACTTCACTTCATCCCCTTGCTCCTACCCAGCATATTCCTGCTTATTGAAATCTTACTTATTTTCCAAGGCCCAGCTCAAATGCCACCCTCTCTAAGAAACTTCTCTTGAAGCCTTCTCAATTCCTTCTTCTCTAACCCAGAGTTGTACCTCCATTATTTAGGGCTAATTTCACAGGAGGGCAAACACAGGTCAAGACACTGGAGGTCTCAGGCTAATATACATCCTCCAGTACCTTCTACAGGCATGCCTGGCACGTCACTGAAGCCTCTAAGAGCCTCTCCTTTCTTATCTGTAATATGGGACTAATCATAATACCTACCTCATGGGGTTGGTGTGAGTAGCAAATGTGGCAAGAGATATGAACATAAATTGTAATTTGGGAAATACGATAGATTTGTCATTGGGATCTTTAGTATGCCTCCCATGCTGGATTTTTTTTTTTTAAACTGTGGTGAAAATATATACACCAAAACATTTGCCAGTACAACTTCCGCATTTATAACTCAATGACGTTGGTTACATTTTTCATGATGTGTCACCATTATCGCTATCCTTTTCCAAAATAGTTCACCACCATGAACATAAACTCAATGCTCCCAAAACAAAATCTTCCCCTTTCCCCCTCCCTCCTACCACTAGTAACCATTAATAATCTTTGGTTTCTATGTATTTATTTTATATAAGTAAGATCACACAGTATTTGTCCTTTTGTGATAGACTTATTTCACTCAACATGATGTTTTCAAGGTTTATCCATGTTGTGGCATGCATCGGAACTTCATTTTTCTTCATTTACGACTGCATACTATTCCATCGAATGTATGTATCACATTTTTTTAGCCATTCATCTGTCGATGGACATTTCAGTTGTATTCCAAGCTGGTATTTTTAAGCTGCTGGTGAGCCCCGTCTGATTCATATCTATATTGCAAGTGCTCAGATACCATTCTGGCCCAGAGAAAGTGATGAGAAGAACTCTGATGAATGAAGGAATAGATGAACAAATGAATGAGTCAAGCCAGAGTCAGGAAACAGGACAGAAAAGTCCTTTCAATATGAAAATGAGCCTTCCCCATCAACTAAATTAGGGGTCCCCTGATATTCCTTTTCATAACACCAAATTTTCCCCGTCATAGTACCTATCACAATGTGAATTGTCTATTTGTGTATTGTTGGTTTAATACCTGTCAGCTCCATTTCACAAGCCCCCAATGGTGGGGGTCATTTCTCTTTTACTCAATGAATATCTAGCACCTAGGACAGTGCATGGCATGGAGCAGGGACTAGATAATATCTGCAAAATAAGTAAATATGCAGACACTTACATTTATAAAAACAAAATCACACCCAGCTGAAAGGGGAAGTCAAAGTGAAGTCTTTCACTCAGCTCTCCATACATCAATGTATCAGCTTAAGCAGAGATAATTTCTCCCCCACCCCATTCCTTAGTCTGGGTTAGGGACCCCAGTCTGTGTTCCTACTGCCTTTTCCACTTTGTTATTGTTGTTAGGTGCCATCGAGTTGCTTCCAACTCACAGCAACCCTAGGGACAACAGAACAAAATACTGCTTGGTCCTGTGCCATCCTTACAATCATTGTTATGTTTTAGCCCATTGTTGCAGCCACTGTATCAATCCATCTCATTGAGGGTCTTCCTCTTTTTCGCTGACTCTGTGCTTTACCAAGCATGATGTCCTTCTCCAGGGAGTGGTCCCTCCTGATAACATATCCAAAATATGTGAGAAGTCTCGCTATCCTTGCTTCTAAGGAGCATTCTGGCTGTACTTCTTTCCAGACAGATTTGTTCATTCTTCTGGCGGTCCATGGTATATTCAATATTCTTTGCCAACATCAAAATTCAAATGCATCAATTCTTCTTTGGTCTTCCTTATTCATTGTCCAGTTTCAGCGTGCTTATCAGGTGATTGAAAATAGGCTTGGGTCAGGCACACCTTAGTCCTCAAAGTGCCATCTTTGCTTTTTAACAAGTTAAAGAGGTCTTTTGCAGCTTCCACTTTACCCTCATGTAAACACTTATGATGCAGCATTGTATTTGCCTTTGTCCTAGTCTGTTTCCTCACTAGGCTATGATCTCCAAAGTAGAACCATGTTTCATTTGTCTTTGTGTCCTGATGCACAGCCATGGGTGCTAAAACACAGCACTAGGGAATAACTACATTTGTAAAGTTCTGTCTGACATGTGTCTGAAGTCCCCTTGCTTGCTGGTTATCATAGATTTTCTTTTTCTCTTATTTGGCTTCTTTGTTTACCAAAACTTCTCCATGTTTACACAATGGCAGAACAAACAGAACTGCGATTTTGGTTTCACGATTTATATCCATGACTTCACGTTCATTTGACAGTTCTATCATATTTCTGATAATTGCACATTCTTTGCCCCCTTCTCCAATCTAGGACATATGGACATTATACTGGACAGAATGGCATGTATAATATGTATGTGTGGTGGAGACATTGGGTGAAGCTGAAAATTGCAAGCATATACAAAAGCCCTGGGAGGTAGAGAACATTGCCCTTGAGTTTCCCAAGCCAGACTATCTAGCAGAGTGTCTTGGTGAAAAGTTTTAAAAAAGGCTCAGGCTTTGGAAATAGTATCCACTGCAAGTTGGTAAAATCAGAGAACTCCACTGACTATCACAGAATCAGGAAAGCTGGGGCAGATGCCAGATGGGGAAAAGGACATTATTACAGAATAAAAAATCAAACTTCAAGAGGTAGGTACTGAGGGGGTAAAGGTAACGATTCAAGCCACAGAAGACTTGGGCCAGGGCAGCTGAGATTGGGACAGTATCATTTGTAAACTCCAGGCACTTTCTTGTGTGTTATTTCACTTAGTTATCACATAGATACCAACACTTCCAGGCTGCTATCATTTTACAGAGGATGAAACTGAGGCTCAGAGAGGCTTAGGAATTTTCCCAATGTCACACTACTCATGTGTGGCCATGTCAGAATTTGAAATTAGATCTGGGTGACTCCAAACTCAGTATTGATGTCACTATACGACAATAGCTTCCGGCAGACACTTAGGCTGCTTCTGCATGATCTGCCAGGAATGAGCTAGAGCTGCAGTTCCCAGTCCCGGATGAGTTAAATTTTTTTAAAAAAAGATTTGGGGTTCTACACGAGACCTACTGAAAAATAATCTTCAGGACTGTGAGCCACAACTGTATATTTTAAAACATTCTCCAGGTGATTCTCATGAGGATGACAGAGAACCATGGATCTAGATGGGACTCCTGCTTTAGCTGTAGTGTTTGCCTTGTGACTGCTAATATTTCCTCAAATTCCTGGGCTGTGTGTCCTAGGTCGTTCTGCTTGTTGGTGCTCACAGTGAAATCTCTCCATGTTGATATGAGGAAAAGTACGTACAGATATATTCTATGCGTAATTGATTCTAAAATGCACACTTTATTGCATTTAGATATCTCTGAAATTGAGTTGCATCTTACAATTAATGATGTCATACAACTTCTGTCAGGCAAGCTGCAGTTGACATTGTCTGTACCTGTGTGAACATAGCAGTCATTTCTAGTGGTACAACTGGATAAGTACAACCCTTACATATAAGGAAGGAATATGAATCCTGACTGTTGTCTGATGAACTTCATTGGCAAGTACTGGTAAGATCAAAAAGGCATCAGCATTAAAACTTGAAAGAAAATCCCAGAGATAATGGTGGAATACTTTAATGAAGTCTTGATACATGCTACAACAAGGATATACCCTGAAAACACTGCTAAGTGAAAGAAGTCCAGAACAGGCAAATCTATAGAGACAGACAGTAGATTAGTGGCTGCCTAGGGCTTGGGAGGAGTGGAAATGAGGAGTGACTGCTAATGGGAACAGGTTTTTTTTGGGGGTGTTGAAAATGCCCTAAAATTGATTGTGGTGATAGTATACAACTCTGTGAATATACTAAAAACAATTAAATTACATACATTGAATAGGTAAATTGTAAGGTATGTAAATTATATTTCAATAAAGTACCTTTAAAAAAAGTATGAGGGGAACAAAAATGAAATGTAGCATCACTATTCCCAGGATGATGGAGAGGACAATTATATATAGAAAGACAGAGAATTCACTGATCTCCAGTCAAAAAGTGACTCAGAAAAGGCAGGCTCTGAATGTGAAGTCATTTTATTAATATTTAAACATTTATTTTGCTTTATATCACAAGAGTGTTATACTATAAAAATCTATGCTAAATAAGAATACAATAACTTTTGTAATACTTCTAAAATGAAAAAATTTAATTGATAAGAAAGAATTGAGTTATAGTTTAGTTGGCAGCATTCTCTTTTCTTTCTCAGTAGTACCTACAATAAGGTGCCTCTTATAATCTATGGCTCTTGATGGATAAAATATATATGTAAATCTCAGTTACTTAAGGCTGATTTTCTATCAATGACTAGTTGTGAAATACTGGATGTATCACTCACTTCTTCATTCTTAGGTTTTCCTATCTCTACAGTGGAATTTGTTTCTAAGGATCCTCTTAGATCTGAGATATTCTAATTTAAAACTTTACTTATGTTTGATGGTAAATTCATCATTCATTAGATCCTGCACCAGACCATGGCCTTGAAATAGAAAGAAAAAAGGAAAATATCACCTCCATCTAAAATTTTCTTCTACTGAAAGGAATATGCTAGAAGAGAAAGGATCTTGCACTTTTTTTCCCTGATTATCTATAGAGTTTCATCTCTTAATCCTCTCTGATGCCCAGGTCCCCAGAGACCTAAGAATGAATGGAATAACACATCAGAGAGGGGAAACTCTTGGCTTATAGTCAAAATGTGTTCAGCATGGCAACCAAGTCCTTGGGCTGCTGCTTTGGCTCATGGATGAGTTCTTCCTTGCATGTAATCGCCCAGCCTGTACCTGCTTCCTGCTGATCTGTGTGCAGGGCACCAACATGGCCATCTAAAACCACTAACCCAGGAGGAGCTCATGCAGAGATAGGACTTTCAAAAAGAAAGGAAACACCTTGGAAGAAGAGAGTGGCTCCACTGGAGAAGTGAACTCTTTGAGTAGGTTCAAGAATTCCTTTTAGTTGCCAGTCTTCACAAAAAGATGACTTTTGTTTAAAATGCAATGACTTATGTTTATTTTACCATCTGCAAATTAAGTGAGAAATGGAAAATACCAACATGTCCAATAGTGGAGAAATACTAAAGCAAAATATGCAATATCCATATTATGCAACAATATACAGACACTTAAGTATTTTTGAAAGTTTTGTGATATTAAGAGGAAATGTTTGAATTCTGTATCTAACAAAAAAGCAGAAAAACTAAATGTACGTTATGTTCTCAACTACATAAGAAATGTGCATTGACTGAGAAGGACATATTTTGATAATCTCCAAATTTTGATCCCCAAATTAGGATCATCTCAGACTGGTAGAGTTCTGAAAGATTTGTCCATGTGTCTGCATTTCTATTGTATAATGAATACATGATACCCTTTACCATCATAAAACTTAATTTTATATAATTTTAAACATTTTTCTTATTATGAAAATAATACACATTCATTATAGAAAATTTAGGAGAAAAAGAGAAAAATAGAAATCTGCCAGACCTAGCAAAAGGAAAACAACTGATAACATGATAACACTTTGGTGTATACTCTTCCAGTCATTTGCAAAAGAATAAATAGACTACACACACACACACACACACACACACACACACACACACACACAGACCCATAATAATACAAGTCACTTTGAGACTTACCCAGCTTAGAGCTCTGCTTTCTGAGAACTGGCCCCACCATGCACAGCAATGGGCCCTCTAAGCCATGTTTTTCCTATGTAGTCCTGTCCCTATAATCATAGCTGACTGGACCAAGCATAAACAGTTAACCCAAGGTGGTTCAATTCATATTTTTTTCTCCCAGGAATTACAGCTGTCAATACCCAGGCATTGTATTGGGCAAATCTGTTGCAAAAGATCTCTTTTAAGTGTTAAAAAGCAAAGATGTCACTTTAAGGACTAACGTGCACCTGACCCAAGCCACGGTGTTTTCAGTCACCTCATATGTATGTGAAAGCTGGACAATGAATAAGGAAGACCTAAGAAGAATTGATGCCTTTGAATTATGGTGTTCTCAAAGAATACTGAATATACCATGGACTGCCAGAAGAACAAACAAATCTGTCTTGGAAGAAGTACAGCCAGAATACTCATTAGAAGTGAGGATGATGAGACTTGTCTCACATACTTTGGACATGTTATCAGGAAGGACCAGTACCTGGAGAAGGACTTCATGCTCAGTAGAGTAGACAGTCAGCAAAAAAGAGGAAGACTCTCAACAAGACAGATTGACACAGTGGCTGCAACAATGAGCTCAAGCATAACAACAATTGTGAGGATGGCACAGGATGGGGCAGTGTTTTGTTCTATTGTACATGGGTCACTACGAGTCAGAACCAACTTGACGGCACCTAACAAGAACAATAAATACTCAGGTACTGGAAAGATAGACAGCTGGCTGAAACCTTGAGCAGGTAGAAGTTGAGAGAGACTTCGAGGCAAGAGGTGGTAGGCCTCCAGTAGATCCAGAGAATAACTCCTGTGTTTCCTAACAATTTCCCAGTCCCTGTCTCTTCTTGATTTATGAGATTTTCCCTTCAGCTCTCAATAAACACCCACACCCCTGTAACCAGAAGTGTTGTAATTAACTCTCCATATACTATTTTGTAACCTGCTTATTCAATGGCAATATTTAGATGAATTTCTTTTATTTCATTTCTAGTAAACACTGTCACGAATGTCCTTACGTGTAAATTTTTATGAATAATTTTTCTAGAATAAGTTGCCTTTTGATGCATACTGCTAATTTGTCTTTAAGAAATGTTTATTGGGCATTATGCAGAGTGAAATAAGTCAATCACAAAAGGACAAATACTGTATGAGACCACTATTATAAAAACTCATGAAAAGGTTTACACACAGAAAGAAACAATCTTTGATGGTTACGAGGGATGGGAAGAGAAAAACACTAATTAGACAAAAGGTAAGTGGTAACTTTGGTGAAGGGTAAGACCGTACACAATACCGGGGAAGCCAGCACAACTAGACCAAGGCAAAGTCATAGAAGCTTCATAGACACATTCAAACTCCCATAGGGATTGAGTTAATGGGCTGAGGGCTGGGGACCATGGTCTCAGGGGACATCTAGCTCAATTGGCACAACATAGTTTGTAAGGAAAATGTTCTACATCCTACTTTGGTGAGTAGCATCTGTGATCTTAAAAGCTTGTGAATGGCCATCTAAGATACATCTACTGGTTCCACCATGTCTGAAGCAAGGAAGAATGATAAAACCAAAGACACAAAGACACAAGATTAGTCTAAAGGGTAATGGCCCACAACTACCACATCCTACACCAGGCTGAGTCCAGCACAACTAGATGGTGCCCGGCTACCACCACTGACTGCTCTGACAGGGATCACAATAGAGGGTCTTAGATAGAGCTGGAGAAAAATGTATAACAAAATTCAAACTTACAAAAAAAGACCAGACTTACTGGTCTGATGGAGACTGGAGAAACCCTGCGAGTATGGCCCCCAGACACCCTTTTAACTCAGTACTGAAGTCACTCCTGAGGTTCACCTTTCAGCCAAAGATTAGACAGGTCTATAAAACAAACAATAATACATATAGCTCAACCATGTATAGGAGACTAAATGGGCACACCTGCCCAGGGGCAAGGATCAGAAGGCAGGAGGGGACAGGAAAGCTGAACAAATGGAAATGGGGAACTCAAGGTTGAGAAGGGGAGAGTGTTGACACATTGTGGGGTTGGCAACCAATTTCTCAAAACAGTATGTATATTAATTGTTTAATGAGAAACTAATTTGCTCTGTAAACCTTCATCTAAAGCACAATAAAAAAAGAAGTGTTTATTAATTTATATTACTACCAGTAATGTATAATACTGTCTAAAAAATATTACTATGTGATTTATAATGAAAAAAATACTGACTTCAACTTTCATGGTTTATGAGTCCTTTAAGATCTATTGTCTATAAAACCAAAAACACCAAACCCATTGCCATCAAGTCAGTTATGACTCATGGCAACCCCATGTGTGTCAGAATAAAACCACACTTCATAGGGTTTTCAGTGACTGTAATTTTACAGAAGTAGATCGCCAAGCCTTTCTTCCATGGTGCTGCTGGGTGGATTCTAACCGTCACCCTTTGGTTAGTAGCTGAGCACAAACTGTTTGTACCACCCAGGGATCTATATACCTGTCTATAATGGAGTCTAACAAATCCTGTCACTTTAATTGAATATGTTGCTTTATGATCAAATTATTTCAAGTTAATATGTATTTAGTCAAAGATCATGGTAGGAGTGTCAGAAAAATAATGCAGTTTCAGTGTGAACTTTACAACAAGTTAGAAGAATCTGAACAAAGCCAAGTTATAGATTCTGGGAAAAATAGATAAGTTTTGGAGTTATTAAAGACATCATCAGTCCCACTCATTGAAGTGTTGTTTTAAGAGTAATTATTTTTAGTATAACCTTAATGTTCACCTTTTGAATTACCCAGACCAAAAAAAAAAAAAAAAAAAAAAAAAAAAAAAAACCATATACTGTGTTGATCAGCAATATAGCATTTTTAGAACTCTTTTAAATTGAACATTAACTCCACTATATATGCACCCTGAGGACCATCTGGAAAGTTTTCTGACAGATAGAAAACATTTAAAGGGAAGGAGGGAAGTTCCTCATATTCATAGGTCTCAGGATCACAGAGTATGAGGAGTCTAATAGTTTCTGTCATTAATCATGACATCGTTTTAAAACAGATTGCCACAAAACAGAAGCTTAAAATTGCTTGAAAAACAGAAGCTCAACAAGGTAGGACTTCTTCAACACAATAACTTACTACTATGCCATATCCTATGTTGCTTAATTGAACCAGTGATCCCTTCCAAATCATGCTCCCTTAAGACAACTGTCTTTATTTTCCTCATCTCACTCTCCAGCGGCCTCTCTTGAATAATCATCCTCATCCACAGATGGTCAACATTATGATGGAATTTTGTTTTCCTCTCATGTAAATTTGGAGCTGATAGAAGCTGCTCAGCTCCTTGCTGGGACCTGCTGACAAATCCGCTGGCCCCAGAACTATCTGTGACGTCAGGATGATGCTTCCGAGGCTCCTGTTGATACCTTCTGCTGAACCACGAGGCCCAGTGGACAAGCGCTGATGAGAACTTGGAGTTCAAACCTGTCACTGCCCCTAGCACAGCCAACATGACCTGGAGCACATGACTAAACCCTTCACTGTCTTTTTCCCCATTAAAACATGACATAGTCTAGTTCTAACAGAGAGAATGGGGAATGGGTTAGCAAGACAAAATTCCCTGCAGAAGCACTTGGGAAAGGGCTGCCAAAAAGGACCTCATTTGTAAACTGAGGGGGTTGCACTCAAAACTCTCCAAGGACATTCTGGAATTCTATGATTAATCAACCCTGAAATTTGCACTGAGGAGGTCATACGAGGAATACAGTGTCTGGGGAAAAGTGAGATATCTGAATGGAAAATGGAGCGTCCTCTGATACTCAAGGGGAAGAGACAGGAGACAATGCTCAGCATCAAAAAATCATTGTTGGCAAAGGACATGGGTATATTAGACATGGTAGATCTTTCCCTGAAATAGTCCACCTTTTTTAACTCGATTTTTATGGGTGATTTGCTATGTTTACACTTCACAGAAAAAAAGAAAGGGTAACTCGGCCCTCTCTATTTACATAGTTGATTTTATGTGTTTTTGAGAGTTCTATCATATTTCCGACAGTTACACATCTTCGTTCCTTTTTTGTTTGGTTGATTGGTTCTTAGGGGTATCAGCAACTTACACTGGAACACAGTATGGTCACAGACCTTCTAACTTTGACACCAAAGGTCACACTCTGGATCAGACACTGGGGGCAAGTCCCCTTGACCACAGGAGTAAACACAACAGTGATTTTCCAGGAGCCAAATCAGTGAGAAACAAGGCAAAAAAATGAAGCTGGGCGATGTTTTTGTGGCTCTCTTAAGGACATAAAATGCCATGAAGCATAAAAAGGCCTCAGAGGGATTCTCCCATCTCTCTTCCCAGCTGCAGAAACATCCTCCGTAGCTTGTTTTGGAATGGTAACCAGAAGCCCCCTGGTGAGAATGCCAATGCCTCGCTCCTGGCCCAGCTACCTGTTCCCCTGTATGCCCAAGAAAACCTGACAAGCTCTGCTCCTCTGCACTCTCAGGGACACTTTCTTCCAGCTTCCCCACAACGGTCTTGGACTGCATTGACAGCTCCTGGCCCAGTGTTAGGCCAAGGGCCCAGATGAGCCAAGTTGCAGCTAGGGATGCCAGAGCTGGCATGGGGGGCCGCCAGCCTGGGGCCATGGGCTATCCCCAGGAAAACAGAGAGCTTGAGAGGGCCTGGAATTCCAGCCCATAGCTGCAGCTGGGTGCCAGCGGGTTTCTGTAACCTTTACACATGGCCCTGAAATGGCTAGGGAAGTGTCCTAAAGATTTATATTTAAAGTGTTGCTCTCAAAATTGGAGGATGAACTGTGGATTGGAGTCTTCCCAGGCACCCCACAAACTCTATACTCATTGCCTCATTTAGGATGTCCCAGTTTATTCTCATCATCTTAAAGCAGTCATTTTCAAATGTTTCAAAGCAGTAGATTCCACTTTTTCAAAAAACTTTTCACGTAAATCCTACATGTAAACAGATGAAACCAGGCCATCAGATTGTATCAGCCCCACCTCTACCTCATGCCATCAGCCATTCGATTGCATAGCTTGTCATTCCCTGAGTGCTAGCCACAGATCTCTTAAGCTCTGAGAAATCTATTTGAGAGCCTTGGTTTAAGGAGTTTTAAAATAGCTCAAATCTTTCTTAAACTAAAATCTAGTTTGTTTGTTTTTTTAACCTTTTTTTTTTTATTGTGCTTTAAATGAAAGTTTACAGTTCAAGTTAGTTTCTCATACAAAACTTCATACACACACTGCTCTGTGACACTAGTTACTCTCCCCATACCATGACAGCACACTTCTCCTTTCCATCCCAGATTTCCCTTGTCCATTCAACCAGCTCCTGTCCCTTTCTGCCTTCTCATCTTGACTCTGGACAGGAGCTGCCCATTTAGACTCATGTATCTACTTGAGCTAAGAAGCACACTCTTCGCAAGTATTTTATGTTTTACAATCCAGTCCAATCTTTGTCTGAGGAGTTGGCTTCTGGAATGGTTTAAGTTCTGGGCTAACAGAGAGTCTGGGGGCCATGTCTTCCGGGGTCCCTCCAGTGTCAGTCAGACCTTTAAGTCTGGTCTTTTTACTAGAATTTGAGTTCTGCACACCACTTTTCTCCTGCTCCATCAGGGACTCTCGGTTGCGTTCCCTGTCGGGGGGTCATTGGTGGTAGCTGGGCACCATATAGTTCTTCTGGTCTCAGGCTGAAGAAGTTTCTGGTTTATGTGGCCCTTTTGTCTCTTGGGCTAGTATTTTCCTTGTATCTTTGGTGTTCTTCATTCTCCTTTGCTCCAGGTGGGTTGGGACAATTGATGCATCTTAGATGGCCGCTTGCAAGCTTTTAAGACCCCAGATGCCACTCACCAAAGTAGGATGCAGAACATTTTCTTAATAAGCTTTGTTATGCCAATTGACCTAGATGTCCTCTGAAACTATGGTCCCCAGACGCCCCCGCCGCTGCTACTCTGTCCCTTGAAGTATTCAGTTGTATTCAGGAAACTTCTTAGATTTTGGTTTAGTCCAGTTGTGCTGAGGTCCCCTGTAGTGTGTGTTCTCTGTCCCTTCACCTAAGATAATTCTTGCCTACTATCTAGTTAGTGAATACCCTTCTCCCTCTCTCCCCACCCTCGCAACCATCAAAGAATATTTCTTTCTGTGTTTAAACCTTTTCTTGGGTTCTTATAATAGTGGTCTTATACAATATTTGTCCTTATGCAATTGACTGATTTCACTCAGCATAATGCCTTCCAGATTCATCCATGTTATGTTTCACAGATTCATCGTTATTCTTTATTGTTGTGTAGTATTCCATTGTGTGAATAGACCATAATTTGTTTATCCATTCGTCCTTTGATGGTCACCTAGGTTGTTTCCATCTTTTTGCTATTGTGAACAGTGCTGCAATGAACATGGGTGTGCATATATGTATGTGTGTGACTTCTCTTATTTCTCTAGGATATATTCAAAGGAGTGGGATTACTGGATAGTATGGTACTTCTATTATTAGCTTTTTAAGGAAGTGCCAAATCGATTTCCAAAGTGGTTGTACCATTTTACATTCCCACCAACAGTGTATAAGTGTTCCAGTCTCTCCACAACCTCTCCAACATTTATTATTTTGTTTTTTAGATTAATGCTAGCCTTGTTGGAGTGAGATGGTATCTCATTGTAGTTTTGATTTGCATTTCTCTAATGGCTGATGATTGTGACCATTTCCTCATGTATCTGTTAGCCACCTGATTGTCTTCTTTGCTGAAGTGCCTGTTCAGATCCTTTGCCCATTTTTTATTTGTCTTTTTGTTGTTGATGTTTGCAGTATTTTGTAGATTTTAGAGATTAGATCCTGATCAGATTTGTCATGACCAAAAATTTTTTCCCAGTCTGTAGGCTGTCTTTTTACTCTTTTGGTGAAGTCTTTTGATGAGCAAAAGTGTTTGATTTTTAGGAGCTCCCAGTTATCTAGTTTCTTGCCCGGTATTTTTGCATTGTTACTTATGGTTTGTATTCTGTTTATGCCATGTATTAGGGCTCATAGTGTTGTCCTTATTTTCCTTGCATGATCTTTACCATTTTAGATTTTAGATTTAGGTCTTTGATCCATTTCGAGTTAGTTTTTGTGCATGGTGTGAAGTATGGATTTTGTTTCAATTTTTTTGCAGGTGGATATCTTGTTATGGCAGCACCATTTGTTAAAGAGACTGTCTTTTCCCCGTTTAATGGACTTTGGGCCTCTGTGAAATATCAGTTGCTCACAGGTGGATGAATTTACATCTGGATTCTCAACTCTGTTCCACTGGTCTATGTATCTGTTGTTGTACCAGTACCAGGCTGTTTTGACTACTGTGGTGGTATAATAGGTTCTAAAATCAGGTAGTGTGAGGCCTCCCACTTTGTTCTTCTTCTTGAGTAATGCTTTACTTATTCGGGGCCTCTTGCCTTTCCATATGAGGTTGGTGATGCGTTTCTCCATCTCATTAAAAAATACTGGTGGAATCTGGATTGGGATTGCATTGTATCTGTAGATCACTTTGGGTAGCATTGACATTTTCACTATGTTCAGTCTTCCTATCCATGAGCAAGGTATGTTTTTCCACTTATGCAGGTCTCTTTTGGTTTCTTGCAGTAGTG